>NC_048223.1:53883025-53897832 GCF_002007445.2 Ailuropoda melanoleuca
AAGCTGTGGTCCATATATACAATGGAATATTACTCAGCTATCAGAAAGAACGAATTCTCAACATTTGCTGCGTGTGAGTTTTCTGTCCCCCTTAGCCCCTATAAACAAAGCCCCTATCAGTGCAATCTGATGAGGCACAAAATAGTCTTGTTGAGGATTTCTCCTTTAAATTCTGGAGCACCTACAAATAATCTTACAATGAATTAAGAAAACAAGATAGGAAACACACAAACCATTTTCAAACAAAGACTGTCATCGTTTATCAAAATTTTCATTTCTGGAAGTGATCAAAATATGGAGTTTTGACGGGTAAGAATTTCCAACTTTGTAATCTAAAACTACGCTTTCGAGAAAACTCAGTGAAAGAATTCTTTTTGCTGTAAAAAGCAACTGCTTTTATGTAAAGTTGAATTTATTACTATTTGTATATACATATATTAAATGATATATATCACTATAAGTAAATTATAATAAATAAGTTATATATATATATGTATGTATATATATACATAAACACACACACTGGACTCCCTCCTCATACCTCCTGCTCCCCACTCTTCAGTGGTTACCTAGAAAATCTCCGTGAGGACAGGGATTTTTTTCTTGTTCACAGGCTCAGGGCCTACTGCATAGAAGGAGGTCCAGAAATACTTTTTGAATGAATAAAGGGAATACCTGAGTTCTCAAGCTTCAAGTATTAACTAATGTAATTCAAATCATGATTTTTCTTTCAGATTATTTAGTCCCCACAAGTTTTAAATGACTTCAACAGATTATAAATACCTTCCTTATTTAACAGCAAGTGTTAAAACCACTGCTTCTTCAAAACTATCTCTGCTTCCCAGGCTTATTTTTTATTACATTTATGTGTTCCTTGTTGGGGAAAATGGATCCATTGAGGGCACATCTAAGGGACAGTAAAGCAGTGTTAGTATCTGTCCGTTGGAAAGAGAGGCAAAATATGAGACAAATCAATAAAATTCTTTTCAACTAATTGAGCTGAAAGGAGAGAATAATGTGAAAGCATTTGGTGAGGTGTAGAGAAGACATCTGTCGGAGACCAAGAGTTTTAGGCTCAATTTTGTTGAAGCAATCAATTTCACTATGAAACCCATGCTGATTTCATGGCATTTATACTGACCAGTTATAAGAAAAAAATATAAGACTTAAGAAAATATGTCAAATAAAATATTATTTAACTTTAAGGATAAACTGTCCAGTCTTAAAAGTGCATTTTTAATGCATTTTCCTGAAAGACACCTGCTTGTATCTGTCACTGAGGACAGGTCTCAAATAAGTGCAGATTTTCATTTTTATTCCTATCAGTCATTGCAGAAGGATAAAAGGGGAAAGTTTTAATTATAATTTTATAAGCTATTTATTCTCTAGAATATGAAATAAACATGGCTGAAAACCTGAAGCATATTATATTTTCAAAATTAATTTTATTTCAAAAATCAAATTAGTTTTCTATTTTCATAAAATATGATATGCTTCCATATGTATACGCCCATCCTGCAGTGAAGAGGCTGTTACAAATTTAGGTTATGTAAGTATGCATGTGAATCAGTACTGTATAATGCACATTATACATGTCCTTCGTAAAAAGAAGGTGATGAGGCTGTCCCTACATGGCTGTTGTGAAGATGACATGATGACATGGCACATTTTGAGATGGAACCCGACTGTAAGTTACTAGCTTGGTAGACGGTAGTCACCATTATTATTACTATATTTCAACACACGACTGTAAATTCTTTAGCTAAAATGAATGTCAGAAAATAGTCACTGAGATATTCTAATCTTCAAATACATAAAATAAAGACTTAAAAAGTTATCTGGAAACAATCTGGAAATTTTTCAAGTGCTACCTTTGGGAATAACAAAAAAAACACAACCCACTTCTTTCGATAATATATTATTCTTGCTGTATTGCGCTTTACTTTCTGGAGCCTATCAGAGCTTTTAATATTGTGATTAAATTAGTCCTATATTTCTGCTTATACAACTGAATGAATATTCTTGATATATGATTTATTCAAACATTATCCCTCTTTGCTAGAAGCATGTCAATCTAAAATAGCTCATGCATTGAAAACTGTCGGCCCATTTTCCTCTCTTAAATACATCTTTACTGGCTTAATGCTTTCCACTTACCTACCTACAGCCATCTGTGAAAGCTGAATGGCTTGAGATATGGTATGTTACTTAGAGTTCCCTGTAGTTAGACTCCTCTGTATATAACTGATGTACATTACGTAACGAAGATGAATGTTGAGGGTTAAAATACTGGTTTAGTGGACCCAAAGGTCTTTCCTGTTAAAATGGTACTGTTCAAGAATAAACATTAAACAGAATGGTTTGATGTCCGCTTCTGAGTTATATACAGCCACTAAAATAAGTTCCAGATAAAATTTCTTGTGCCTACATAATGAGGATTTTGTTTACTGACTTAGAGGGGATTTTTTGGTTTGGTTGTTTTTCTCTGTATTTCTTAAAACAAAAAAAAAGATTTATTTATTTTAGAGATAGTGAGCACACGTGTGCATGGGGAGGGGCAGAGGGAGAGGGAGAGAGTCTTCAGCAGGCCCCAAGCTGAGTGCAGAGCCCGATGCAGGGTTCGATCTCAGGACCTGATATCATGACCTGAGCCTAAACCAAGCCTTAGATGCTTAACCAACTGAGCCACCCAGGTGCCCCCATCTCTGTATTTCTTAAAAAACAAAACAATAAAACCAGCTCAGACCTACAGGAGTGTTGAATTACTCAATATACACATTCCACCTTCCCCTATTCAGATTAATAATATATATATTCCATGGATGTATATAAAATTCGACTCCTTTAAAGGACACTCCTAAAGTCACCAATAATTTTTGAGATAGACATCACAAATATGTAATGGCCATGGAAATAAGTAGGGCCACATGAGAAACCATTTGTTTGGATGAGCACCGTGACTCTGCTTTTTCTTTTCATTACACTCTAAATCCTAATACACGACTTCAAGGTGTGAATGTCGACCACACAGAAGGACTGAAAGTATGGAACGATGCAGAGCCCTGTGGAAAGAGCTCAGAAGAAACACCAAGGTCATCTCTCAGCAAGGTCCCCAAGTACACATCCATGGGATGTGGGCTATTAGCTAGGAATGCACCTCCAAAACCTTTACATTCAAAACCCTCCTCCCCAACCATGACTGTCCTCATCCTGGGCAAACTCTTCAAGGCTAACACTGCTGTAAAAATAAACAGGAAGAGTAAGAGGAGTGTACAAAGCAGCTACCGAGAATATGACAATCTGAATTGGAAACAAGTCAGGTTAAATTCACGTGGGAAAGACTCTCTGGGTGCTGATATGGATGGCCACAGAGTGGGACTGACCAGCACTGACACTGTTCCAGATGGTTTTTAATTGACACGTGAGGCAAGGAGGCTTGGCTTTCTGTTCTGAGTGATACATGGCAGCCAGGCAATTGGCTCTTGGCTCAGATCACTGCCCCAAATTATCAGGATTTCCCACCTTGGGAAAAAGTGATGACTCATTTAAAATATGTCACCCAGTACAACCACCAAATTTTGTCCAATATGAGCCCAAGGACAATACCTTAATTTTATCTATAACAAGAATAAGCACACAACGTGGTTTAGACTACATGATCATGGAACTGAAGAAGCAAGCCCTTTCCCCCATCGTTTTGTGACACAGGTTCTGCATTTCCACCTCTTTTCTTCTTTTCCTCCTATTTTTCCAGAAAAGAAAATCATTTTAAATGTGGTAACAGTCCAATCTTCATTACAAATTAAACACTGAGCTGATATGCCTGATAGGCCTAAAAAGGCTAATGGTTTTTTTTTTTTAAGTCAGGATGCCATATTTAAGTTATGTGTGCATTTTATGATTTGATTTAAATTATTTGTTTATCTTTTTTGAAATTCTGGATCTAACAAAGCAAATCTTGTCATTGGGCACATTTCTAAAAGTCCCCTAAATATAACATATGGCAAGAAGGACATTTTCAGAATCAGAGAATCTCTGATTTAAATTACTTCAAAACTGCATTATATAATAATTTGTGATTGTATCTTCACAGCTCTCGATGCAGGTATTGGCTACCATTCCTTGCCAGATGCTCTTGTAAACCATCCTAACCAAAGCAGTGTGAAGTATATTTTAATTATTTCCTCCCCCCGCCCCGCCAAGAAACTGAGACTTTAAACGGTTCAGTGACCAGGTCCACCATAAATTAATGAAAGGTTTTGAACCTAGGGCTTTCTGATTCCAAAGTCTGTGTTGGTCACCATAATCCCACACTTGTCCAGTGAATAATAACCATTAATGCTGCTGAGTTACTAAGCATCACACAGCACCCCTAAGCACTTGACTCTACTAACTCATGTAATCCATACAACAACCCTATGAGATAAATAATTTTATTATTAGACCCATTTTACAGGTGAGCAAACAAAGGCACAAAGAGGTTAAGTAACTTGTCCAACATCGCAAAGCTGGAAAATGAAAGAATTAGGTTGCAACCCCCATCTAACTCTAGACAGCCCCCATACTTCAGGACTATGTTACAATATTACCAAGTGAATATATGTTACCTGTTATTAAGGTTTTTGTGTCACCTAAATGCAAACACTTTATTCGTGTAATAAACCATTGCCCCTTCAATAATAATCATATCCAATTTCTGGAGAATAATTTGCAAATCAGTCTCATTGCACTGGCCTGGTTATATAACAACTTGTTTAATTTTAGTGAAAGAGTCTTTCTCAATCTTACTAAATATATTTAAGACTTTTATTTTCAATCTTTTACTTTAAACTGAGTAGCTGCATTCTGTTAGCAAGAGAATAGTCATATGAGGTACTAAAGAGATGGCAGGGAAAAGGAATTAAATATGTTAAACCAAATGAATAATATCTGATTGAATTTCTATATCATTTCCTCAGTATCCTGAAATTAAACTATACATAACAAGTACCTAATGAATGTTTTCTCCTCCAAGTGCAAACACCCAAAATTAAGTCTAATAAAGTATCATGGAAATCAGGAGCAGAAGCCCAATTCTTATGGCTGGTGGGGACTGGTGTGTGCAGTGTGCATGAGAAACATGTTTCTCAAAATTTAAACATAATTTTCTCAAATACGAGAAATTCATTTGAGTTATGAATTAAAATTATGATTTTATCATTTATATTTTAGGGAAATAACAAGCAAAATATCAAACTGTATTAACCAACTTAAAAAGCAAAGTATATGGGATTAAGGAGCACACCCATCGTGATGAGCAGGGAGTGATGTGTGCAAGTGTTGAATCACTAAATTGTACACCTGAAAGTAAGGTTACACTGTATGTCAACATGACTGGAATTTAAATTTAAAAAACTTAAAAAAAATAAAGAGCAATATGATCACAACTTTTGTCCAACTCGCTACTTGAAATATGAGTCAGCCACAGCCATACCATTTTTATGGGGTTTGCGGTTAAACAGTAATTTCATATTATTATCTCAGTGGACCTCTAAGGTAATCTTATGAATTAGGTAAAGCAGAAATTCTTCCTCTCATTTTGCAGACAGAGGGAACTGAGGCCTGGACTCTACACAGATATACTGTATCTTCATGTTATAAGGAACTGGTCAGATGATAAGATTAAGGTTTTCTGACATAGTATAATTCTCTTTCCATTAAACCATAAACCCCATGTATCAATTACCGTATGACACTTGGGTAAGTGAAAGCATCATCAGATATCCTGTTGGTTAAAACTACAATAAAATCGAACCGTTTCAAATCATTACATTAGATAAAATTTTTATACTGCCAGATTATATGATATTAAAGAACCAAAAGACATTGCAACTTTCCAGTGACATTTTTTACTCCAAGGAGAGTTAAAATTCTATACTTCTAAACTCTGCTCTGGACACGCACACACGTAACAGGTACATTCTAACCTGTTCTTTCATTTTGCAATTGGTTGTCACATAACCAGAATAAATCTAGCCATATTCACAGCATCAACACAAACACATGTATCTTGCACATTTTTCACTGTAAATGTATATTCTGTTGAAGATCTCAATATAACCACGTAAATGATACTGAATAGAAAATACCTACTAGTGAAGGGACTTCGAGGCGTGCACCACAGCAGGAATGCTTATAGTTCTGTCGATCCACAGCTCACTGAACAACTTGTAACCGAAATGTGTGCCATCACCGTTCAGATCTAAAAAGAAACACAAAGAGATAGCAAAGTCAACAAATGTTATTTTATATCTTTCATACAAGAGTATATTTCCAACCTACAGCATTAAAAAATGTTTGACAGTCCAGCAGAGAGGCCTTAATTCACACCTCTCTGTTTTCCCCACAAAGCATAGTATAGCAGTCGATAAGTAAGTCTGATTAGGAAGTAGTAGATAGTAATGAATTGCTATAACATTACTGGAAGGCTATACATTTGCCAATAAAGAACAAAACAGAGACACCAGGGTGGCTCAGTTGGTTAAGCGTCTGACTCTTGGTTTCAGCTCAGGTCATGATCTCTGGGTTGTGAGATCAAGCCCTGCATAGGGCTCTGCACTGGGCATGGAGTCTGCTTAAGATTCTCTCTCCCTCTCCCTCTGCCCCTCCCCCCCAACTCTCATTCTCTCTCCGTCTCTTAAAAAAAAAAGGAACAAAACAAAAGGCATATTTAACATCCTTGGATGCAGAATTTTTTTAGGGCCTATGTATTTAACACTCTATCACGCTCGTGTATGACCTTTTTTTAAGCTGCAACATAGTCTCCTCATTTACAACGTTCAAGGTTCAGCAGAGCAACTGGCCACAGACTCTGACCTCCAGAGCCATGCTCTTTCACCCTCTTACGTGGAGTGTGTAGGCACATGCGTTGTCCCACACCTACTTGTACCCCTTAGTCCTCCAGTGTGAGTAACAGATACAAAGAGGATCACACAGAGATGATCTCCTTGATCTCTGCCTCCCCTGTAGCTCTCTGGATGACAAGCATGGTACTCCGCTCATCACTGTATGGAGAGCTATAAAGTGAGATTTCATTTTGGGATTTAGTGCCTGGCACATGTAAATATTTGCTGAGTGAATGAACAAATAAATGGCAACACCCAGCGTAGGAATTGGCATATCTTTTTTGTCTAAATTCACACTCTTGTTTGATCAATCCTTTCATTTACTTGCCAAAGTTATCTTCCTGTTTGCAACACAATCTCAAGAGAAAAAAAAGTAGAATAAGTAATCTGAAAAATCGTGTGAATTAAGGTCAAATATGTTCACTCAAAGAATTACAAAGTGATCAGCTTAATTTACTTCAGTTGGAGAGGTTTCCTGATGAACAGCAGAAGGTTAAAGACAAAGAAATTTTCCAGAGAAAAAGCGTTCTCCTTTCACTCCCAGATCAGGTATCAGCCTGCTAGCAGAACCTAACCACCTTCACCTATGACCAGATCCTTGAGTGCAGTCCTCCCCTTGCACAAAGACAGGAGCAAATGGAAATGACTAATGGCTCTAGGAAGGAACTAGGAAAAGCTGCTCTGGATTGGAGATGCTGTTGTGAAAGAGCTACATCAGACACCCCAGTGGTCAGACCCCAGTTGACCCCACCAAGGAACGAGTGAGCACCGTGGTGCACTGTCTGTCTAGAGCAGGGGCTGGCAAACTGCAGCCTGCTGCCTGTTTTTGAGCTAAGAATGGGTCCTACATTTTTAAATCGTTGAAAGAAATCAAAAGAAGCCTGCAAATTATTTGAAATTCAAATTTCAGAGTCTATAAATAAAGTTTTATTGGAACACAGCCACAGCCATTCATTTACATCTCCTCTCTGGCTGCTTCCGTGCTCCAATGGCAGAGTGGAGAGGTGGTGACAAATAGCACGACTCACCAAGTCTAAAATACCAACTATCTGACCTTTTCTTGAAATGGTTGGCTGGTTTCTGGTCTAGAGAATTGTTAGTTCTCCTTTTGGAGGGGATGATATTAGGGAAAGAGGGTGCTTTCAGGCAGACTGCATGCAGGGGGTGGGAATCCAATCCTTCCAGAAGATGGGAGGGGTCCCAGGGGCAATGCAACAGCTGCACTGAGTATGGCCAGCCTTGTTTGGGGGCAGTGGGGCTTTTCTCTGGAGGAGGCGCCAGAAAGGAAGTGAGATTCAGTCACACTCAATCTGGCACACAGGCTAGGCCAATGAGGATGGACAGAGAAAGCTGGCCACCAGGGTAAGTGTCATCCTCCAACAGGCCAAGATGTTCTCATTGGCCATATCTAAGGATGGATAAAGGGGGTGATGAAGGTAAGCAAGGCCTAACGCCTATAAAAAAAAATTTGTTGTGATGAGCACTGGGTATTTTACATAAGTGTTGAACCACTAAATTGTACACCAGAAACTAATATTACACTGTATGTTAACTAGCAGGCATTTAAATAAAAACTTAAAAAATAATTTAAAAATACTATTAAAAAAAAAAAAAGGACCTGCTACATAGCACAAGGAAAACCATGCTGTCTTTATGAAGAGGAAACATTTACGTTTGAAAGACTCCAAAGAAAGTGAAAATAAGTTTTCTAGAGCATCTATTTCGTACTCTCAATGAAGTTTGAGACATCACAAACAAAATCCCAAAGATTTACCTTCACAGAAGTTAATTAAACCCACATAAATGAGAAGCCATTTAAGTGGTTTCCCATTTAACTATTAATTGCATCTTGGTGAAGAGAAGAGGGGTCCTGATCTCAAAGACTTGGCTCTAAACAGAAGATCCACCATATTCCTGCTGTATGAAGTTGAACAAGTTCATATTCAAAGTCTCATTCCATCACCTCTAAAACAGGATTATTCTAAAACTTACAAGAAAAAATACACTTAAAATGTCCAGCGTGCCACCTGTCACATAGGACGTATGTGATATTTACCAGCTTCCTATCTTCTTCCGGGTCTAGCCCTGTTTACCTTCCCACCCTCCTGGACTAATACTCATCCATCCACCGTGACTGTTACAGCTATAGGAAAATGGTTGCTGGACAGGTAGGTCTCTCCTGACTGCATTTTCTGCTTCCTTTGGGGAGATTACACTTTCGAACATTGAGCCCTTTTCTAATCACACTGATAAACTAGTATTCACTTGAGAAAGTGTTTAAGTAGGTAGTGCATTTTGTAGCCATCCTTAATCCCTGGGGCAAAATTATACAGGCACGACCTTCTGTGCATAATCTATTATTATAAATCATAGTGTATTTTCTGTTAACACGTGTCTTTACCAGGAGGCTGTATCTTGATCATCTTCATTGATACGGTATGATGTGATATCAAAATGACCAACTATAGCCTCATGGAGAAGACAAACATGTAACACACACACACACACACACACACACCACATACATTTCTGCCTGCCTGTTACTGGCCTAGCAGTGCAGACCACACCGAAGTCTTCTGACTCTTGTTGAACAGACCACACCTCCTTCATGCTGGAGCAACCTGAGTGTAACAGTGACCTCAGAACTGCTTGGTGCACAACGCACCTGTTATTTGTTGAAAGAATAAATGAAGAATGAACACATGAAGAATGCAAAAGCAAACCCGGTAAGGCTCTGGTGTATAAAAAATGAACGCTTCGCACATTCTCGGGGGCACCGACTGCTTAATTATCCTGGAAATCCATCAGGAAATATCCACAAAATAGTATACATCTCTCCATCTTACCGATTTGGGCAAATCAACTTCAGGAGTAGTTCTCAATGATGATCCTCCCCACTTCTCGAACATCTACTATGTGCCAGACTCTGCTGGGTACAGCCTCAAGCTCAGCTATTTCCAGCCTTATTTTTTCTCAGAGAAGGAAGTTAAAGGTGCGCAAAGACTAGCAAGTTTTTTCCTCACAAATGTCACACAGAGAGTAGACATAAGTATATCAAATTTTAGGCATTTCCACATAACAAACTAAGCCTTGGTGTCTACTCTTTAAAAGAGGCTCTTAACAGAACACTTGCTGTAGAAATAGTCAATAAGTAGTGGTTATTGTGACTACTGTTATTATAATTGAGCAAAAGGAAACAGTTGATCGCTATGGAATGTTATATTGTAAAACTTATGTTTTGTTTGCTATAAGAAGTGTGGAAGTTATGCTAACATAAGGATATGTGTCTATAAACACCGAATATAAAAAGCTATGATAGGCTCATTAAAATTACAGGCAATTTCATGTAGAGTAAATAATAAATATTGGAAGACATTATGGTGAAAATAAGACTATGTGATTATAGCTTGCTTATTTGAAACTCATCAATTTATTTGAGAAAAGTGCGAACTTGCTTGAGTTCAATTTTATTTTTTTAAAAAAAGCAGACACGTCTGCATTTTTAAGAGTGGTGGTAACATCCCAGACTTCTCCACATTTGAAATCTCGCTTTTTCTCTCAGCAAGCGAATACTTACTGTTGTTTTACTAAGAGCTATTTGTCTGTTTATTTATTTTGCTATTGGAAATGGAATTATTTAGAGGCAGATTTAAAAAAAACACACACAAATTACTGAAGCTAACTTCTCTGTGAAATGGAGTAACTTAAACCATCTACTTAAAATAGACAAGTTTACCTTAATATTTGCCAGTTAGCATAAGCAATCAACGCAGGCCGATGCTCACTCCTCCAGTCAGCATTTATATATATCTCACACAGAGAGCATGCTGTCTTAGCAGAACCACATCAAAGATAATGACAAAAGTCATTACCGGAAAAGGGAGACAATATTTGACAAGAGCAACAGTTGAGGCTCAGAAACATGTTGATTTGTGGTCAGACAGGACCCAAAAGCTAACTCTGCCAGAGGATATCCAGCTCACAGCTCGTGTGCATCCCTGACTTTACTCTGAAGGCAGTTTTAACCTGTGTCCCTCACTCATGAGGCAACTGATGTCCTCTTAATCCCTTTGCATTATAACAGAACAAAGCCACAAAAATGTAAAGACATCTGTTTAATTGAAAGCATCTTCTATGAAAGAAAGTACAAAAAAGTGACCTTGATTGCATAGCAATGAAATCTGGTCATCTGGGAATCAGAAGCAGGTCCTGTGTGAGGGGGTGGTTTTTCTCCCACAGTGATTATGCCCAGAGATCCACAGCTGATACGTACACGGTTCGAGCACACTAACGGTTACGCCCAGGGCACATGGTGATATTCCGGATGAAAATACACATTGTAGCTAGGTTTCCCACTATCTAGAGGATAATCTGGTGGGTATTTCTCTTTCTCCCTTTAAGAATCTAAAGTGAATTTTTGCAAGAATTAACTATTTTAGTAACTGCATTGGGCAGCTACAGTGTTAAGGTGGGAAATAATAAATCAAAAAGAATGATAGCCTTGGTGAAAAAGGCTCGAGCATAACCAAAGTAGGAGGTATATTTTTAAGTTTGTTTTAAATTGCTACTGGGTAGGTTTATATGTGTTTACATCCGTAATGAGGCAACTGTCACTTCATGTTTATATTTATTAGCTATTAAACTTCAAAGACTAGTGGTACTGAAAATTAGCTTCCATGCTTATTCTCCATTTGCTTTCCGGATGTTCCAAATAACCTCTATTAATTTTAAGTAAGGACTGTTAAATTAACTGGATAAAAATCAGGAGTTTTTTTCATATATAATTTACAAAACAGAGACAGCAGCTTCAAACTCTACTTTAAATTTTAAATCTAACTCCGATATTATCTGATTGGGTTGAGACAGGCTGTGGATAAAGAGCTCTCTTATGATTCAAGAATGTTATGATGGTAGACAAGTGGCTGAGCCTTTTGATGGTGGGGTGCTGTGGAGGGAGGTTAGCTAATGCAGAGAGGCGGTCGAAAGTTAGGGCAAAGGGCCAACAGAGAGAAGGTGGGAAGCACTTTCTATTGCCATCTTCCTGAAAGAGAGAAAAAAAAAGAAAACCTTTCAGAGACTCTCATCACCCGATGTGATCACATTGAAGATGAGGGCTATTAAATTAAAGGACGAGATACTTGGGAAAACCCTCCCCAAAGGCTATGGTACAATCTAGACTCTCATGACTTGAACCATCCCATAGTCCTCCTCTTCTCGTCTCCCTCTCCTCCTCCTCCTCCTCTTCTTTCCCCCTGTCCTTTTCAGCAGGAGCGTTATCACAGTCAGCATTACTCATGTGCCTACTTCGTGCCAAACACTTTGATGGGCACTTTACACGTGGATTTGTTTTCTTTCCACAATCTTCCCAAACTGTTGCTATTGGTATTTCAAAGAAGCTGAGGTGCCTACAGACTGAATTTCACAGCCAAAGAGCCATGAGTGGGCAAAGGCAGAAACCAAGCCCAATCTAACTGATTCTTTTAGGAAGAAAAGTAAGATTCCTATGAGTACAGCTCTGCATAAATGAAGAACTCACTGCAACATCGCAGACTCTGAGCATATAAGGAATTACAATGTGGGTTTGGGGTGGGAGAGGAAACTGGAGGCTGAATTAAGTTATCCATCAGAACCTAATTCTGTATCAGAGAGCTTCCTGATTAAACATTCTTAAATCACAGCAATAGAACAAGTTCTTAAGGAACAAATGGAATCAAAGTCTGAATCTTCATGTTAAAAAGGGCCATGATCCATGCCAATGTACCAGTTAATTTGTGGATGATAAAAGGGAAGAAAAATAATTGTGATTAGACGAAGAGGTGTCTAGACTGGAGGAGGGGCTAAAGGGGTGTTTCTTTACCAAACTGCAACAAAACTAATCCATGAATTCAGTCATCTGATTGCTATCCCGCCAGGGATTCCAGAGATAAAGCCCAAGGAAAGCAAACTTAAATGTCATCTCTGAAGCTTAAGAAACAAAAGGAAAAGGGAAAAAACCACTTAATTATGATCTTAAAACCTAATTATGATCTTAAAACCTATTTTCTACCAAAATAGATGGACAGAGGCAACACATGCATTTATCTCTAAATGGGAATGGCTTCCTTACAAATTCTTACATGCTGTCTGCTAGAGGGAAGGCTCACTGTCCAGTACTGAAAAGCCAGTGCCCCAGTGATTCTGACACCTGGAAAGGACTTGGTTCCTGGAAGCACACGCAAGAAGGAAGGCAGCCAAGAGAACACAGAAATTAACGTTGGGGTTTTCTCTTTTCCCCTTACCAGCCTGGATATTTAGATGGCTATCATTTTGAACGCCTTTGGACACTTTCCTAGTTTTGTCTTGAAAGGAAGTGATTTATGACTCAGAAATCACACAGCTACCTCCCATGAATATTACAGTTTTCAAAAAAGATGATGGTTTACTAGTATTTTGGGTAGAGATGTGTCAGGTATATTTTGGAATCAGAATATTTACAAATCCAGCAAATGCTCCTTAGTCTTTGGAAGTGATAACACTTCCTAATGTCAGGGCCCAGGGAAAGACGAATGGGTAATTCCTAAATAAATGGTTGAGACTGAATGGAGAGCACTCAAGCCACAGGTTTTTTGTTTTTTGTTTTTGGAAAACCAAAGCCAAAGTGAGAATGTTGGTACTTAAACTTGAAACCATGAGGATAAGCTATGTAAGTCCAGTGTTAGTTCTGCCTCTTGGACTCCGAGTGTAGAGTGGAGTCACGAGCAACAGATGTAAGATGGCCGCGCAAAGACTCAGACCTAGTAAAGTAATGATGAATCTCAGGGGTCCTTCACGTGTGCAGCAGGCTTGCAGCTTGAAAACAATGCACATTGTTCACCCAGCATGCTTCAAATAGTCAATCTGCTCCATCAACAATTCTAGGCTAGGTGGCACATCTTTGGGTCAAGGTCAAGCTGCAGCAGCCTGTACCCCAAAGGCCCAGGTGACAGCCAGCTTCACAGTCCTCACCTCTACCCAGGCCTACTATGACTGTGCTCTCAATAGTCACAGAATTCCATTAGGCTGACTCCTTGATGCTAGGGAACACACTTCAGAAGTATGGACAGCAGCCCCAGGCCAGGAAACTGCTGGGAGAGATCCCTAAGCAGAAAAACAAATGTAGGGATGGGCAGGAGAAATAATCTTCCCAATAAGAAAGGTTACTTAAGCCTAAGCCAAAGCCACGGACAACACAGGAGCCTGAAGATTTGCCTGACAAGAACGTGGAAGTGTTTCCACAAAGCAGATCCCACACTCAATGTGGGTCTGGGATGCAAGAAACACAGGGCCCAAAGAAGGAAGAAGAAATGTAAAGGCCTTCAAATATATACTAGATGGAAAATAAAGGTCTGTTAAGTAAGACCTGGTGATGGGCTCCACTCAAAGTTCTCAACTTGGTAATATGGCAGCAATATGACGAACTCTCCCTTTTGGAGACAAGACACAAGATGCATTAAGAGCTTTTTGCTCCAGATATGCTGAGTGCATAATGCCAATACTAACCATTAGAAGGCTGCTTCCACTTGAGTTTAAGACCACAGAACGCAGACTCTGGCCACTGGCACGCATGGACATGCATCCTCGTCAATGCCAAGTTTTGTTCTGTCCATTCTCCTTCCCTCAAACATTACTTGGTGTTGAACGAATTCCATCACTGAGGTTCTCATAAGGGTACAATCGTTTGGTGGAAGAAAGTGGCAGAAGCAGTCCGGGCTGCACATGCGAGGAGCTGCATCTACATGGAGAGCTGCATGACAGCAGAGGCTCACCCCTGCACATCCAGCGCCTAGCACAGCGCCTGATGCTTACTGGAGCAGTTTCCAAAGGATGCGCGCCCTTACACAAAGACAGGATCTTCAACATAGCCGGTACCCAAGCTCAGCAGCCAGCAGCAGCGGTACCAGACCC
>NC_048223.1:53897932-53915126 GCF_002007445.2 Ailuropoda melanoleuca
TTACACAAAGACAGGATCTTCAACATAGCCGGTACCCAAGCTCAGCAGCCAGCAGCAGCGGTACCAGACCCCTGGATTAATGAGAGCCCCACTACAACCACAGATTATTATTTTTATTACACACTGCTATTTACTGAGGTTCTCCCACGGACTAGGTCAAACGCTAATTGTTTCAAAGATGGATTGTGTCATTTAATCCTTTTTCCTACCTTGAAAAGTATATTAGCCCCATTTTAGAGATGAGGAAACTGTTGATTCATACTTAGGTTGGATTATGCCAAATTTCATTTACCTTCCACCATACAATAAAGTAAATTTTTGTTTAATATTCTGTTTCAGGGACTGTCCCTGAAACCAAAAATGATAAGGTAGACTTCTACAGGTGGGAGGTGCTTGCTAATTCTGGCATCAGTATGTAGTCACATGACAGTACTTCAGTCTGGGATCCATTTCCCAATCTATTACATGGGATAAAACAGAGTAATATTCATGTGAAAATGCTTCGAAAGTTAAAGACCTATCATTGCAAACCAGTGTGTGTATTTGCCTAAAACGAACACCACCATTCTGACACGCATGTAATGGCGAGGAAAGGAAGCAGGGGACCTCCGACTACCTAGCGAGGACTGTTGGGTCAGCTCACCCTCAATGGGGCACGCAGAGATGGTAGCCAGATTAGCCTCATCACTGATGTCCCCATTTCCCATCATGGAAAGTTTGGCTTTATTATGGAAGCCTTAGTATGGCTTATTACCATGTTCACATGAAAATTGAGGAATAAAAGGAATATGATGCTTTTCTTTTCTAAAAAATTGGAAAAATGTGACCTTTGGTTTCCTCTCGTAATGGAGAATGAGAATGAAAATAGTTCAAAATATACTATTTCTGTCAGAGTTCTCAGAACAATTAAAGGATGCTCCAGAATTATTTAAGGTTTTAATTCAGGTATTTTGTAAAAATAAAAAAAATATCCATGAAACTAATGAATTAGAGAGAAAATCAACTTAAAAACATAAATAATACTTGGGGCACCTGGGTGGCTCAGTTGGTTAAGCATCTGCCTTGGGCTTAGGTCATGATCCCAGGGTCCTGGGATCAAGCCCGTGTCGGGCTCCCTGCTCAGTTGGGAGCCTGCTTCGTCCTTTCCCTCTGCTCCTCTCCCCTTCTTGTGCTCTCAATCTCTCTCTGCCTCTCTCTCAAATAAGTAAATAAATAAAATCTTTAAAAAAACCACACACACATAGGTAACATTTTAGCAGAATCTTTAGTCATTTTTGTTCTCATTTTCTTAAGAGGTGATTATGCCTAAGTTTGTAGCAAGGATTATATTAAACTTCACCAGACACTCTTCTCTCTTAATTACCATCTTTTAGCATATTCTTTTCTATAGTTTTTATTTTAGTTCCACTTAGTTAACGTACCGTGTTATGCTAGTTTCAGGTAGATGACATAGTGACCCAACATCACCTGGTCCTCATCACAACAAGCGCACCCCTCAATTCCCATCATGCACTTCACCCGTCCTCCCACCCAAACCTGCTTTGGTAACCATCAGTTTGTTGGCCACAATTAAGAGTCTATTTCTTAATTTGTCTTTCTCTCCCTCTCCCTCTTTTCCCTTTGCTTGTTTGTTTTCCTTCTTAAATTCCACGTGAGTGAAATCATATGGTATTTGACTTTCTCTGACAAACTTATTTTCCTTAGCATAATACACTCTAGCTCCATCTATGTCATTGCAAACGGCAATATTTCATTATTTTTCGTGGCTGAGTAATATTCCACTGTATACATATGCCACATCCTCTTTATTGCTGCATTAACTGATAATATTTGGGCTGCTTTCATAGCTTGGCTATTGTAAATAATGGTGCTATAAACATAGGGGTGCACATATCATTTTGAATTAGTGTTTTTGTATTCTTTGGGTAAACAGTAGTGCACCTGCTAGACTGGAGGGTAGCTCTATTTTCAGCTTGTTGAGGAACCTCCATACTGTCTTCCACAGTGGCTGCACCAGTTTGCATTACCACCAACAGCGCACAAGGGTACCTTTTTCTCCTCAGCCTCACCACTATTTGTTGTTACTTGTCTTTTTGATTCTAGCTATTCTGACAGGTGTGAGGTGATATCTCATTGCGGTTTTAATTCCATTTCCCTGATGGATGAGTGATGCTGAGCATCTCTTTATGTGTCTGTTGGCCATCTGTATGTCTTCTTTGGAGAAATGTCTATTCATGTCTTCTGTCCATTTTTTAATTGGATTTCTTTTGGGTGTTGAGTTTTGCCAAGTTCCTTATACATGTTGGATACTAACCTTTTATTGTATATGTCATTTACAAATATCTTCTCCATCCCATAGGTAGCTTTTTAGTTTTGTTGATTGTTTCCTTCGCTGTAGAGAAGCTTTTTATTTTGATGAAGTCCCAAAAGTTTATTTTTGCTTTTGTTTCCCTTACCTCAGGAGGCATATCTAGAAAGAAGTTGCTATGGTCAATGTCAAAGAGGTTATTGCCAATGTTAGAGAATTTTTATGGTTTTAGGTCTCATATTTAGCTCTGTAGTCCATTTTGAATTTATTTTTGTATATGGTATAAGAAAGTGGTCCACTTTATTTCTTTTGCAATGTTGCTGTCCAGTTTTCCCAACACCATTTGTTGACAAGACTGTCCTTTTCCCATTGGATACTCTTTTTTGCTTTGTCGAAGACTGACCATATCATTGTGGGTTTATTTCTGGGTTTTCTCTTCTGTTCTATTGATCTATGTGCCTATTTTTGTGCCATATGATATTGTTTAGATTACTACAGCTTTGTAATATAACTTAAGTCTGGAATTGTAAAACCTCCAGTTTTGCGTTTCTTTTTCAAAATTGCTTTGGCTATTTGGGGTCTTTTGTGGATCCAATTTTAGAATTGTTTGTTCCAGTTCTGTGACAAATGGTGTTGGCATTTGATAGGGATTGCATTAGATGTGTAGACTACTTTGGGTAGTATAGACATGTAAAAAATATTTGTCCTTCCAATCCATAAGCATGGAATGTTTTTCCATTTCTTTGAGTTGTCATCAGTTTCCTCCATCAGCGTTTCATAGTTTTCAGAGTTCAGATCTTTCATCTCTTTAGTTAGGTTTGTTCCTAGATATCTTATTGTTTTTGGTGCAACTGTAAATGGGACTGATTCCTTAATTTCTCTTTCTGCTGCTTCGTTTTTGGTGTATAGAAATGCAACAGATTTCCATACGTTGATTTTGTGTCCTGAGACTTTACTGAATTTGTGCATCAGTTCTAGCAGTTTTTGGTGGAGTCTTTCAAGGTTTCTATATAGAGTATCATGTCAACTGCAAATAGTGAAAATTTGACTCCTTCCTTTCTGATCTAGATTGTCTTTTATTTCTTTTTGTTGTCTGATTGCTGTGATTAGGACTTCCAGGACTATATTGAAGAGAAGTGATGNTATAGAGTATCATGTCAACTGCAAATAGTGAAAATTTGACTCCTTCCTTTCTGATCTAGATTGTCTTTTATTCTTTTTGTTGTCTGATTGCTGTGATTAGGACTTCCAGGACTATATTGAAGAGAAGTGATAAGAGTGGACATCCCTGTTTTGTTACTGAACTTAGGGGAAAAGCTCTCAGGGATGATGTTAGCTGTGGATTTTTCTTATATGGCCTTTATCATGTTGAGGTATGTTCCCTCTAAACCAACTCTGTTGAGGGTTTTTATCATGAATGGATGTTGTACTTTGTCAAATGTTTTGTCTGTGTCTATTGAAATGATCATATGGTTCTTTTCATTTCTGTTATTAAAGTGGTGTACCATATTGATTGATTTGTGAATATTGAAGCACCCTGTACCCTAGGAATAAATCCCACTTGATCATGGTGATGATTTTTAAAATTATTCTTGAATTTGGTTTGCTAGTATTTTGTTGAGGATTTTTGCATCTATGTTCATTAGGGATATTGACCTGCAGTTCTCTTTCTTAGTGGTGTCTATTTCTGGTTTTAGTATCAGGGTAATGCTGGCCTCATATAATGAATTTGGGAGTTTCTGTATTTTGGAATAGTTTGAGAAAAATAAACATTAACTCTTGTTTAAAAGTTTGGTAGAATTTGCATGTGAAGCCATCTGGTCCTAGACTTTTGTTTGTTGGGAGTTTTTGATTATGGATTCAATTTCTTTGTTGATCAGTCTATTCAAATTTTCTATTTCTTCCTGATTAAGTTTTGGTGGGTTATATGTTTCTAGGAATTTATCCATTTCTTCTAGGTTGTTGAATTGTTGGCATAGAGTTTTTACTAATATTTTCTTATAGTTGTTTGTACTTCTGTTATATTGGTTGTTATTCCTCCTCTCCCATTTGTGGTTTTATTTGAGTCCTTTCTCTTTTTTTCATAAGTTTGGCTAGAGTTTTATCAATTTTTTTGATTTTTTTCAAAGAATCAGCTCCTGCTTTCATTGATCTGCTCTATTGGTTTTTTAGTTTCTATATCATTTTTTTCTGCTCTAATCTTTATTATTTCCTTCCTTCTGCTAGTTTTAGGATTTGTTTTTGTTGTTCTCTTTTCTAGCTCCTTTAGGTGTAATGTTAGGTTGTGTATTCGAGATTTTTCTTTCTTCTCAAGGTAGGCCTGTATTGCTATATACTTTCCTTTTGTGACTGCTTTTGCTGCATCCCAGAGGTTTTGGACCATTGTGTTTTCATTTTCATTTGTTCCCATGTAATTTTTTTATTTCTTCTTGATTTCCTGGTTGACCCATTTATTGCATAGTAGCATATTATTTAACCTCCACGTAACTGTGGTCTTTCCAGATTTTTTCTTGTAGCTTATTTAGAGTGTCAAACCATTGTGGTTAGAAAAGATGCATGATATGACTTCAGTCTTCTTGAATTTGCAGAGGCTTGTCTTATGGGCTAATGTGTGATCTATTCTGGAGAATGTTCCATGTGCACTTGAAAAGAACGTGTATTCTGCCGTTTAGGATAGAAAGTTTTAAATGTGTCTCTTAAATCCATCTGTTCCAGTGTGTCATTCAAAGCCATTGTTTCCTTGTTGATTTTCTGTTTAGATGACCTTTCCATTGATGTTAGTGGGCTGTTGAAGTCCCCTACTATTATTGTATTATTACCAGAGTTCCTTTATGTTTGTTATTAATTGTTTTATGTATTTGGGTGANTTGATGTTAGTGGGCTGTTGAAGTCCCCTACTATTATTGTATTATTACCAGAGTTCCTTTATGTTTGTTATTGTTTTATGTATTTGGGTGCTCCTATGTTGGGTGCATAAATATTTACCTTTATTATATCTTCTTGCTTGAATTGTCCTCTTTGTGATTATATAGTGTCCTTCTTTGTCTCTTGTTATACTCTTTGTCTTAAAATCTGTTTTGTNTCTTGCTTGAATTGTCCTCTTTGTGATTATATAGTGTCCTTCTTTGTCTCTTGTTATACTCTTTGTCTTAAAGTCTGTTTTGNAGCGTTCCGGGATCGAGCCCCACATCAGGCTTCTCCGCTGGGAGCCTGCTTCTTCCTCTCCCACTCCCGCTGCTTGTGCTCCCTCTCTCTCTGGCTGTCTCTATCTCTGTCAAATAAATAAATAAAATCTTTAAAAAAAAATAAAGTCTGTTTTGTCTGATATAAGTATTGCCATTCTGACTTTCTTTTGACATACATCTGCATAATAGATGTTTTTCCATCCCCTCACTTTCAATCTGCAGGTGTCTTAAGGTCTGAATGCGTCTCTTATAGGCAGCATACACCTGGGTCTTNATCTTTAAAAAAAAATAAAGTCTGTTTTGTCTGATATAAGTATTGCCATTCTGACTTTCTTTTGACATACATTTGCATAATAGATGTTTTTCCATCTCCTCACTTTCAATCTGCAGGTGTCTTTAGGTCTGAATGCGTCTCTTATAGGCAGCATACACCTGGGTCTTTTTTTTTTCATACATTCTGTCATCATATGCCTTTTATTGGAGCATTTAGTCCGTTTACATTTAAAGTAATTATTGATGGGGCACCTTAGTGGCTCAGTCTATTGGTTGAGTGTCGGGTGCTTTCTTTTTTTTTTTAAATTTAATTTGACACAGAGAGAGAGACGGTGAGAAAGGGAACACAGGGATGGGGAGTGGGAGAGGGAGAATCAGGATTCCCACCAAGCAGGGAGCGTGGTGCGGGGCTTGATCCCAGGACCATGGGATCATGACCTGAGCCGAAGGCAGACACTTAACAACTGAGCCACCCAGGTGCCCCAAGTGTCAAACTCTTAATTTCAACTGGGGTCATGATCTCAGGGTTGTGGGATTGAACTCCAATTTTGTCTCTGTGTTCAGCAGGGAGTCTGCTTCTCTCCCTCTCCCTTTGCCCTTCCCCCAGCTTTCCCTCTCTCTCAAATACATAAATCTTTAAAAAAAATAAAATAATTATTGATAGATATGCATTTGTTGTCATTTTATTACTTGTTTTATGATTGTTTCTAAAGATTTTCTCTCATCCTTTCTTGTCTTTCTCTCTTTCATGGTTTTCTTTATTTGCTATTTCTTCTTCTTTATTCTTTGCATATTTATTAGTGGTTTTTGATATATGGTTACCAGAGGTTTGTACATAACCTCTTCTGCAAATAGCAGTCTATATTAAACTGATGGTTGTTTAAATTTGACCCCATTCTTTACTCCTCTCTTCTCCATGTTTTAGGTATATGTTGTTATATTTTATATCCTTTTATTTTGTGAGTTCCTTCACTGATTTTTTACAGAAATATTCATTTTTATTGTGGCTTTTGTGTTTCCTACCTCTATAGTGTCTCTTTTGGCCTCTTCTTTCCACTCAAAAAGTCCCCTTTAATATCTCTTGCAGGGCTGGTTTAGTGGACATGAACTCCTTTAGTTTTTGTTTGTTTGGGAAACTTAATCTCTCCTATTCTGAATGATAGCCTTGTTGGATAGAATATTCTTACCTGCAAATATTTCACAATCAGCACTTTGAATATATCATGCCACTCCTTTCTGACTTAGCATATTCTCAATTACTTTGATACTTAACCTCTCAGTTTTCATTACACTGCTTTTTTTCAGGGTCTATTTTATCAAATGGAGTGGGACTCCTACATATCTTGTAAGAAAATTCTTCATCTTAGAAACCAATTCTGGAGACATTCTTTTCTACAAGACAAAGTGGATAATAGACATGGTTTTCCTTAGAATTAACCAAGTTCGTGATACCTTGAAATACTTAATTCAGAAAAATTCCATTTTAACTAGAATTACACAGTGTTACTCTCTAACATTTTAGGAGTACTTCCATGATCTAACTATATGATTTAAGCTTAATCTCTAAATACAATTATTGGCTGCCATTAATCTATTTTTTAAAAGTTTCTGTTCAGATGTTCTCATGATCCTCTAATCATTTTTAAATGTAATTTTCCTCATCTTAATTCATCATCTCTATCACATATATAGTTTTTTTCCTTGTTTTTGTCCTCAAAACTTTAACAAATAGTGGTCTAATGAATAACATGAAACATGTTCTGAAATAAGTCCTATTGTTTTATTATCACTATCAAACCACTAACATAGTGAGCTTGGTACAAAACATGATTCTAGGAGCCATGAAGCTCACATGCTTTGGTTGCAGAAAATCTTATTTCTTCAAAAGTATATTTAGCAATGCAATGAGATAAATCTTGATTTAACTTTGCCATGAATAAGATAAATTATTCAATTTTTCAAAAGAAATCACATGTGTATAAATTTATGTACAAGAAGGGTTATTGAAGATACTGACATGATATGGATCCCAAACTGGTTTGATTGAGAAAAGCTTCCTACAAAACATCCACCTGTGCTTGGACTGGACAACACAGAAACAAAAGAAATGATGGCCTGTTCTGAGCATGGGAGATAGCTCTTGGTTAGTGAATGACAAGTCAACTGGTCTAGTTGGGGAACTAAACTTCCTGAGCTGGAGAATAAAGTTTGTTTAACAGGATCAGCAAAGGGAAGGATAATGCATTTCATTTATTTCTCTATCTTTGAAATGGCAAAAACAGAAAAGACAAAAACAAAGAGAAATCCTCAACTTTCAGTTGATATTTTCAACATTTTAAGATAAAGGATGAAGAAAATACAAAATTATGTGGCAGTCACATAACTGTCCTAAATATATCATTTCCAATACTGAGAAAAGTATAATACTTATTACATGATAGATATTGCCACTGCATTTTTAAAAAAGATTTTATGTATTTATTTGTCAGAGAAAGAGAGAGAGAGCATGAGCACAAGCAGGGGGCGGGGGTGGCAGGTAGAGGGAGAAGCAGGCTCCCTGCTGAGCAAGGAGCCCGATGTAGGACTCAATCCCAGGATCCTGGGATCATGACCTTAGTGGAAGGCAGACACCCAAACAACTGAGCAACCCATGCATCCCACCATTGTATATTAATGAAGAGAAAATAAGTTTCTCAGCTAGTAAGTGGCAAAGCCTAAATTCACGAGCATCATTGTGCTTTGATTCAAAGGTTTATGCTCTTTTAACTAAATTGGCAGTATTTACTAACATGTTATTATAAGTTCAGGATGTTTTTTCTTTAATTTTAAAGTTGAATTTGTTTAGAAATAATCTTTGTATAGTAAAATTCACCCCTTTTCAGTGTATGGCTTGTTGAGATTTTATAAATGTTCCTAGTACAGTAACCATGCCACGTATCACAATATACACTTCCATCACTCTAGTGGGTCCCTATGTCCCTTTGTAGTAAGGGCCCTCCTACTACCCCAATGTCCTCCTCCAGAGCAACTCCTGCTCTGAGTTCTATTCTTCAAGTTTTTCCAGGATGCCATACAAATGAAATCATACAGATAAAAGCCTTTTTGGTCTGGCTTCTTTTACATATGCTAAGTAAAATCAATGATCTATGTATCTGTCTTTATGCCATCATACTGTTTTGATTAATGTAGTTTTATATTAAGTTCTAAAGTCAGGAAGTATTAAGTTCTCCAACTTTGTTCTTCTGTTTCAAAACCATTTGATTATTTTGGATGCTGGGAATTCCCATATAAATTTTTGGATCAGCTTAGCACTCTTTGCAAAGATCCCAGGGGTATATTGATGGGATTTTTTGATTCTATTGATAAAGTTGGCAATAACTGTCATATTAACAATACTGAGTCTATCTATCCATGACCAAGAAATGTCTATTTAATTAAACCTTCATTAATTTCTCTCAACTAACATGTTCTTTCTCTCAGCAGTGCTTTGAAATTTTTGATGTATAAGTTTTGTACTTCTTTTGCTAAACTATTCGTACATAATTTCTTTGAGAAATTTTATTTTTATTTTATTTTCATTTTCAGAAAATTCATTGATAGTATGTAGATATGCAATTGACTATGCTTATTGATATAATATTCTCTGGTATTGCTGAACACTTTTATTAGTTCTACCAGTATTTCTGTAGATTGCTTAGGATTTTTGACATACAGGATCACATCATCTGCCAATAAAGGCAATTTACTTTTCTTCTAATCTGGATGCCTTTATTTAATTTATTTATTTTGTATTTATTTATTTAAAAGACTTTATTTACTGAGATAGAGAGCAGGAGAACAAGAGAGTGAGAGTGTGCTTATGAGTTGGGGGGGGAGTAGAGGGAGACAGAGAGAATCTCAAGAAGACTCCGTGCTGAACATGGAGCCTGAAACGGGGCTCGATCTCATGACCCTGATCATGAGCCGAGCTGAAATCAATATTTGGACCCCAATCAACTGAGCCACCCAGGTGCCCCTTTATTCACTTTATTTAAATTTAATTTTGGACTTACTGCAAGTGGTCAGAATGTCCTACAATGATGAGTAGAGTAATGAGATTGGATATCTTGACTTGTTCCCTATGATAGGCATTAAACATCATTCTCTCATCCTTTAGTATGTTAGCTGTATGTTTTTTTGTAGACGCCTTTTAATAGACTGAGAAAGTTCTGTTTTATTCCTAGTTTGTTGAAAGTTCTTGTTTTTCATTTTTGTTTTTAAATCAGGAATGGATATTGGAATTTTCATCATTTTTGCATCTTTTAAGATGATCATGTATTTTCCCCTTTCTTATATTAATTTGGTGCATTACGTTAATTGATTTTTAAAAAAGATTTTACTTATTTATTTGACAGAGAGAAAGAGAGCATAAGCAGAGGGAGCAGTGGAGAGAGAGGGAGAAGCAGGCTCCCCGATAAGCAGGGAGCCCAATTCCAGACTCAATCCTAGGACCCTGGGATCATGACCTGAGCCAAAGGCAGATGGTTAACCGACTAAGCCATGTTAATTGATTTTTGAATATTAAACAAATTTTTTAAGTGAAAAAATCACAGTTAATTTACACATGTTGGTCAATTTACACATTGACTTGGTTTGTTACTTTGTTGACTTTTTTGCATTTATATTTATGAGGGATATTGGTCTAGTTTTCTTGTGATGTCTTGTCTGGCTTTGGCATGACAATGATATTGGACTGATGGAATTAGATGGCAAATGGTTTCTCCTCTAAATTTTGAAGAGTTTGTAAAACAGTAGTATTATTTCTTCCTTAAATATCTGACAATTCACCCAGGAAGCCATGTGGGATTGAACTTTCCTTTATTTGAATATTTTAATTGCTAATTCTATTTTTTTTTTACTTATTGGTCATTCAGATTTTCTTCTTTTTTTTTTTTTGAGTCAGTTATGGATTTGTATCTTTCTAGGTATTTGTCTATGTCATCAAAATTGTCCAATGTTGGCAGAAAACAGTTCAAAGTATTTCCTTACAATGTCTTTAACTTCTGTAGGATTGGTAGTGATGTCCTCTCTTTTTACTGATTTTGACAATTTGTAACTCTTCTCTTTTTTCTTGGTCAGTCTAGCTAAAGGCTTGTCCATTGTTTTGATCTTTTCAAAGAACCAACCTTTGGTTTTATATATTTTCCCTATTGTTTTTATTGATTTTCTCTACTGTTTTCCATTTCATTGATTTCCACTGTAATCTTTATTATTTTCTTCCATATTTTCATTTTTGTTTGTTCCTATTTTTTCTAGTATTTTATGATGAAGCTTAGATTATTAATTTGCAATTTCCTTTCATTATATTGTGGGAATTTGGAGGTACTTGAGGTACTGTGAGTCCTATAGTTATTTGAGACTATTTATCACAGCTCCACTGAAGTCTGTATGCTGAATTACAAACCTGGGCTGTCACATTGACAGTTTCTATTAAATTCTTCTTTTTTTATTTTCCTTTAGTATGGGCCACACTCAAAAAGTCCCACTTTTCTTAAGACTTTGAACAATTTTTATAGGCACACTATTTAGAGCTGCTCACTGTTTTAA
The DNA here is from genome assembly GCF_002007445.2 of Ailuropoda melanoleuca. Lineage (NCBI taxonomy): Eukaryota > Metazoa > Chordata > Mammalia > Carnivora > Ursidae > Ailuropoda > Ailuropoda melanoleuca. Next base: position 53,909,285 of record NC_048223.1, read on the forward strand.
TGTCAACATAAATTTTATTGGATCAACCAATATAGATAAAAAATGTTATATTAATTTTAGCTCATTTGTTGAGATAGAAATTTGAATTTGAGGTATTGGGAAATTAGTAGCTAATTCAGTTGTGCAATTTAATTTAATCTATTTTTGAAGAAGTTTATTATCAAAAGTAATGAGAGACATGAAAGCTTAGCAGGGTTGGAGAGAAGGTTCAAGAAGAGAATTTATTCATCAATTATAAGTGTTTTTATTAGAAGAACAGGGGGTGAGACCAGCACCTGAAGCTACCATTGAACCTGTCTCTGAAGACAAATGACTGTTGGGTTGATGCAAAGATGAACGATAAAGGGACAGAAATGGGAAAATGCATAATTAATCAAATAAAGGAACAAACTATTAACAAGATATCTCATAATGTATTAGCTATTTGAATTTAAAAATGAAAGATATTTGAAATTAGAAATTCATATATTCACTTCTCAGACTACCACATCAAAGCAGCTGATAATCACTAAACTGAAGATACACTATATTCTATAACATGGAATATTCCCTGCAAACAAAGGAAGACTTGCAAGTATTTCTTTGGTAGCAATTTTTTAATCATGTTTTCTTTCCTTAAAGGCAACTATTGCTGAAACAATTGTATGGAAAGACATCAGTGTGTGAGAATGGAAGGTGGGGAAGAGGATCCAACAAGTGAAGATTGCTCTTTTAAGCCTGAATAAGAAAAGAAATGTCCATACTGTTTTGGGGAGTTATTCCAAAAGAAAAGATTTTTTTTATGGACGTCTTCATCCCAAACTAAATGAATGCCCTTTTATTTCCCTCTATGACCTCTGCTGCCCTAGCATCTGTAGGTTCACTTTGTAACAAAAATTGCCAGGTACCCAATTCAAGTCATGTTTTGGTATTTACTCTAGATGGATTACTAGAATTTACAGGAGGGCACTTTATTTCCTCTGTCACCATTATGCCCTACACCTTCAAACAATTAAGTCCAGGGCAGAACAGAAAGGATCTATGGAAAGTATTCATCTTATGTCAAAAGAGACATTCAGCAAGACTTGCCAGGTCTCTCAGTGATCAATACAATACTTACTCCCTGGATGACAGCAGGAATCAGTTCTGTTGCATGTTAGTAAGACAAAGTCTCAAGACTCGTCATATCCCATCACACAGGGAGGTCTACCTAGGAGACAGCTGACAAGAACAGCTGTGATTTGCCATCATCTCAGTATAATAAATAGAAACCAGCAACATGAAAGAGTTTTACTCCCTCCTGAATTCATCCAACCATTTATTCAAACTTATTACATAATGGTAGTTGCTGACATTTATGAAGGGATTTCCATGCTAATCAGTTTAACATTCTCTCTTAATCCCCATATAACCCTATGGGGTCTTCATCATTGTGAGATAGAGGCGTTAGGTAACTTGCAAGAGCTCCCAAGTTTCTATTGTGTGCTGAGTATTTTACATAATAAGGAAATACAAAATATATGTCATTGTGCCCATCCTTATAGAAAGTAACCACGTAGAATGAGAAAACAGATTTTTAAGAAACTTTACTACATTGAGATGGTAATAAAAAATAGTTAAGACTTTTAAAAATGCTTACGACACAACATGCTGTTAAGTATTTTAAATTTATTATGTCCTATCATCCTCGTAAGACTCTGAGGTGGGATCTCTGATTAACTTTATTTTTGTAGATGAGGAAACTGAGTCTTACAGACGTTAATTAAATCATCAAAAGTTATTAGCTAGTCAGTGATGAATGCTATGATTGTGGTATTTACCATATGCTGTAGGAACAGAGAAAACAGTAAATAATCAGCTTGGGAGCTCAGTTAAAGCTTCGCACAGAACCATCTGACATTTGAACTGAGACTTAAAAATTGTGAGTGGGTGTTCACCTTGAAGGAGGGAACAAAAATATCTGACCTAAGGAACAACATGGAAAGATATGCTATTGTCACAGTTGGAGGACAACCAGTAGGTTGGAAGGGCTTGAGGAAAGGATAGGTAAAGATGACAGTGAGAACACAGAAGGCTATTAACAGAGTTGGATGATAGATTTTTTGAGGATCTTGCATATTTTTTAAGTCCAGTTTTCACAAGACCAAGGTGAGTAGCTCAGGCTCCAGGAACTCATCACTCTTAGCTTGGATCCTCTTAGCTCTGTCATTTATTAAATATGTTACCTTGGCCAAGAAACTTTATCTCACCCATGGTTTCTTCAACAGAAAAACTGACTAAGTATAGTAATTATTTTGTAGGTTGTTATAGCAGCAAATGAGATATAAAACTTGTAAAAGACTTTTCAGGGTGTGGAGATGTAAAAAGAAACCAATGAAAGTTAGTTATTTTCATCATTGTGGTTATTATCATTACGGATAAGATAGATTTGAGTTTGCAGCTGGTGGAAAATAAAAGTAAAAAAAGGAAAAGCCTAATAAATGAAAATGGGCTCTTTTTCCTTGCTCCGGGAGTTGGTCCTATTAAATACAGCAAAAAACTGCTGTGTTTCACTTGCACTTAATTGTGGCAAAGGAATCAAAACACGAGTGTTTGCTGAGGCCAGAAAATGTCTTTCTCATTAAAGCTATGGGGAGGCCAACCCAGCCAGGGGCTTCTAGCAAGTACTGGGGCCCAGGTTAGCAGCATTCATATTCATCACAGAGGTCAATCCAGTAAGCGAGGTATGCCCTAAAAATACTGGGATGAAGTAGGGTTTTTTTGACCCTTCATTAACATAAAAATGTCATAGAAGTATCAGGTATCCTTTGACAGTACAATTTCAGCCAGGGTTTGGAGGTTCAGGGAGCAAGACTTAGCTCTGCAGGGAAAAGGATCAGAAAAAAACATGCAAGTAGTCAGATGCGGTACCAGTCACACTGACTACAGCACAAGGTGGGACCAATACAGGGAAGACCACTCTCAGGGCCATTCTGATATGGAGAGACTAGACAAGCAAGGATGCAGGGAGATTCAGGGTCAAGGTCGGATTTGCTTCAGCACAACAGATCCGAGTAAGGCAAGAAACACTACCTAACTCTGATTGCCGCAGATGACGGAGCTAAGGTTACTTCTCTCTTTCCAGTCTCCCATCACCCCCAGATGCAACTTCACTAGCAGGTGAGGCCAGGGCTTCCCAAACCTGGCTACCCACTGGAATCACTTAAGAAGCTTCAAAATGTACTGAAGCCTGAGTTCCACTCCTAAGGACTCTGATTTAAGTGGAAATGGGGTATGCTAGGCATCAGGGTCTCTAAAATCTCCCCAAGTTGATCATAATATGCAGCCAAGGTAGAGAACCACTGGGGTTGACAATATGCTATGAACAGTATCTCATTTCCTGCCAACTTGCCATTGTTTCACATAATGATAAAACAGAAAATTGTACTGTGGAAAAAATGCATCACCCTGAGTATGGTTAAAAAGCCACAAATTAAATTGACTTTTAGGCATTAAAACAAAAAATTTAAGCTGTTGTGAGATAGTGTATGGGGGAAGGTGAAGTGGTATATATACATATGTTGCCAATTAATTTATTTTCTCTAAAGAAAAATCTGGGAATATGTTATAATTTGTATTATTCAACTTCAGTTGAACTGTTCAATGAAACCCCAAATAAATGCCTAATCTGTATATAAGTATTTATACGTGATTTAAAGGTTTTCTTTAAGAGAGAGAGAAAAGGAAACCAAAATGCTTCACAATCCAATAGCTGATAATCAAGTTAGGATACAGCAACATGGGATTACGTGGCTAGGAAAGTGAAAATTGGGTGGACTATCTTGAAACACAAAAACTTGTATAAGAAAAATAGAACAAAATGCACAGAAATGTATTCTGGAGAGTATTACATAATGGACGTGCATGTGAACGGATTGGAATGCTTGAATGCACGTAATTTTTCACTTTGCGAAACCCAGTATTAGAAAATTTTAATTTAGCCAAGTATTGAAACAGGGCTGATTAATTTTTTTTTTTCCTAAAAAGNATTTGCTTCAGCACAACAGATCCGAGTAAGGCAAGAAACACTACCTAACTCTGATTGCCGCAGATGACGGAGCTAAGGTTACTTCTCTCTTTCCAGTCTCCCATCACCCCCAGATGCAACTTCACTAGCAGGTGAGGCCAGGGCTTCCCAAACCTGGCTACCCACTGGAATCACTTAAGAAGCTTCAAAATGTACTGAAGCCTGAGTTCCACTCCTAAAGACTCTGATTTAAGTGGAAATGGGGTATGCTAGGCATCAGGGTCTCTAAAAGCTCCCCAAGTTGATCATAATATGCAGCCAAGGTAGAGAACCACTGGGGTTGACAATATGCTATGAACAGTATCTCACTTCCTGCCAACTTGCCATTGTTCCACATAATGATGAAACAGAAAATTGTACTGTGGAAAAAATGCATCACCCTGAGTATGGTTAAAAAGCCACAAATTAAATTGACTTTTAGGCATTAAAACAAAAAATTTAAGCTGTTGTGAGATAGTGTATGGGGGAAGGTGAAGTGGTATATATACATATGTTGCCAATTAATTTATTTTCTCTAAAGAAAAATCTGGGAATATGTTATAATTTGTATTATTCAACTTCAGTTGAACTGTTCAATGAAACCCCAAATAAATGCCTAATCTGTATATAAGTATTTATACGTGATTTAAAGGTTTTCTTTAAGAGAGAGAGAAAAGGAAACCAAAATGCTTCACAATCCAATAGCTGATAATCAAGTTAGGATACAGCAACATGGGATTACGTGGCTAGGAAAGTGAAAATTGGGTGGACTATCTTGAAACACAAAAACTTGTATAAGAAAAATAGAACAAAATGCACAGAAATGTATTCTGGAGAGTATTACATAATGGACGTGCATTGAACGGATTGGAATGCTTGAATGCACGTAATTTTTCACTTTGCGAAACCCAGTATTAGAAAATTTTAATTTAGCCAAGTATTGAAACAGGGCTGATTAATTTTTTTTTTTCCTAAAAAGTGACAGATCTAAGAAAAGTGAAAAAGTAGTATCTGGAAACAACCTTTGTTGATCAGGCCTTCTGACCTAAGCCATGCTTACATGGAAGGGTGAAGAAAGCACAGCTCAAGAATGCACTTTGGACAAGGCAAGAAACAACAATTGTTGGAGAGGATGTGGAGAAAGGGGATCCCTCCTACATTGTTGGTGGGAATGCAAGTTGGTACAGCCACTCTGGAAAACAGTGTGGAGGTCCCTTAAAAAGTTAAAAATTGAACTACCCTATGACCCAGCCATTGCACTACTGGGTGTTTACCCCAAAGATACAGACGTAGTAAAGAGAAGGGCCATATGCACCCCAATGTTCATAGCTGCATTGTCCACAATAGCCAAATCATGGAAGGAGCCGAGATGCCCTTCAACAGATGACTGGATTAAGAAGCTGTGGTCCATATATACAATGGAATATTACTCAGCTATCAGAAAGAACGAATTCTCAACATTTGCTGCAACATGGACGGCACTGGAGGAGATAATGCTAAGTGAAATAAGTCAAGCAGAGAAAGACAATTATCATATGATTTCTCTCATCTATGGAACATAAGAACTAGGAAGATCGGCAAGAGAAGAAAGGGATAAAGAAAGGGGGCATAATCAGAAGCAGGAATGAAGCATGAGAGACTATGGACTCTGAGAAACAAACTGAGGGGTTCAGGGCGGGATGGGGGAATGGGATAGGCTGGTGATGGGTGGTGGGGAGGGCACGTATTGTATTGCATGGTGCACTGGGTGTTATACGCAACTAATGAAGCATCAAACTTTACATCGGAATCTGGGGATGTACTGTATGGTGATTAACA
>NC_048223.1:53915138-53958347 GCF_002007445.2 Ailuropoda melanoleuca
TAAAAAAAAAAAAAGAATGCACTTCGATGTTACCATGGTCCCTTTTCAAATTTTTTGATTAATCATTTAATTTTCTTTATTTTTATTATTGAGGTAAGACATGGTTCTCCCTGGTTAGAATTCACAAATGGAAGGGAGGGGCTCCTGGCTGGCTCAGTCGGTGGAGCATGAGACACTTGATCTCAGAGTTGTGAGTTCGAGCCCCACGTTGGGTGTAGAGATTACATAAAAATAAAATCTTAAAAAAATAAATAAAAGTGGAAAGGAAACCTGATTTTCATGCTCAGGGTATGAATTCGGTCTGTGGAATTCATTGATTATATTTAAGTGAAAATCCCTTACTGTCACACTTTTTAAAATTACATTTATCATATTTTAGCCAGGTATGCTGTTCACCAGCCCTGCGGATGGACTTGGCAATAAATAATTGAATGCTCTGTCCATGTTTTCAAGAAAACACCATGCTACAGAGATACAGAGCAATTTCCCTGGGTTGTTACCTCAAGTACTACAAACTGGAGAATAAGTTACTTAAATCAAATGCCAGGTTGCTGGAAAGAACAATGACAAGGAACCGTCTTCTTGAGGAGATAAAAATATAGGCTGTCAGTAAAATTTGCACTGATTTAGAAAATCACAGAAGGCCTGTTTTGGGGGAGGGGGGAAGGCAAATAATATTATGAGAAACTGGTGTATATATATTCTTTAATTCAGTAGGAATCTAGACTTATAACTTGGGTGGGGCTACTGGGTTTTCAAAATTGTTAAAAAGGTTTTGAGTGGGTTTAGTACTTAAAAGCTGAGAAATGTGACTTTAAATTTTATAAGACCTCCAGAACTCAGACACTTGGTTTATCAATTCCACTCCATAGACCTTACTTTCTAGCAGATGTCATTGAATTGACATAGTCTGCCTGGTTTCATGTCACAAATATTTCACTTATTAATTCATTCCTTTATTTATTTGATTTCCTGATTGGAGCACACCTTTTCTGATTATAACTTCTGCATAAAATCACAAAAAATCCAAACAAAAATGTTCCATTTGACATCACTTTCCATCTTACCTCCTGTCCTGTCAGTTCTACTTTCGGTCCCTCTGAACATACCGTTCTACCAAAACACACAACAGTTTTTGGCTAATTGTCACTGGAGGACTTGATGGCACCGTTTATGTTCCTGACTCTATTTTGATCAAGAAAATAAAGTGAAATCAGAATTTTTGAATTACAATATGATAATAACAGAGAAACATCCGAAGGGAATAAGAAAAAAAATTACATAAAACATTCTCACATATGAGGGACAAAGGATTCAGATTTTATTTTTGTCTTAAACCACATCTGTCACTCCGACTATCTGCATTCATCAGCTTATCTGTAATTTTTAAGTGATATTTTCATTTGCAAAACATCACTGCACAGAAATTAATTTCCTGTTGCAGGGCTAGTATCTAGAGTAGTGGCTTATGAGCCAGATGCCTAGTTTGGGCATATGTTACCAATGTTATGTTAACCTGGGCATTAGCCTTACTTCTAAGATCTGTACCCTCAACTATTAAATGACAGAGCAGGACTCACAAGATGATAAAGCCTACTTCAGTCTTTAAGATTCTAAGATTCAAGAATTCTCACTGCGCTTTCCTTCCCTTAGTGAGAAGGAACAGGATATACCAAAAGATAAAGTGCTTGATTTATTATAGAATATTGTCAGACAACCAGTTGATGAAACAACAACCTCAAATAAAAGCCAATCATTCATTAACTCACCAAATACTTAATGAGTACCTACTGTGTGCCAAGCCCTCCGCTAGGAGCTATGGATAGATCAGTGAATTAGATGCACAGGGAGTGACATACTAGGGGGAAGATAGACAAGACCCAAATAAACAAATACATCAATGAGTGATCACGCTGTGACAATGTCTAGGAAGAAAATAAATGGGAAGGATGCAATTAAGCAATGGCGGGTGGGATGGCTTCAGGCGGATAGTTAGGACAGGCTTTTTTGGGGGGGGTTTAGGGGTGACATCTGAGCAGGATCCCGAGGATGACAGTAAAGTGCAGAGGTGGAGGAAAAGCTTTCCAGAAATGGGAACTTGGACAAGTACCCAGGCTCATGTGTCTGTGTTTCTGGCTCTATATTCGCACCACTTGCTAATTAACTACCAGATCTCATGGAAGGTCCCAGACTGAAAGTCTCATAAATATAGGCAAACATAACTGGAAAAGGAAAAATAACTGGATTAGAAGAATCGTACATGATTTCTTAGTAGAAGTAGCTGATCCCATTTGATACGCTCAATGTGTAAAGACAGTGAGAAACTCCAAATGTTAAGCATAATATACAAGTCTTAACTTTTCTAAAAGTTATCTTCTAACACACCTGTGAAGGACAAGTATGAGACCACAAAAAGCAGTTCTGAAACTGCTGAAAATCAGCCACTAAGGTCTGCACATCAAACAGCAAGACACATCACCCAACAGCATCCCAGTTCTTCCTCCAGAGAACGCACGTCAGAGCACTGTGACAAATTTCTGGGCTGTGTTTGAATTACACATGGTAGATATCATCCCGTTTTTGCTATTAAAATTTTTCGACAATACTAACTCTTTGGAATCACTATGGAATGAAATGTTTTTGATCAAATAATCCACCAACAGCAGGTGGACATATATAAGAGAGATAGCCTATTTTCCAAGAACTTGTAAACAGTAAAACTAAATGGCATAAATCCTTTGATAATTCTGCATGAACCTCAGGTCACCATTAAGAATGTCATTACCAATCTCTGCTCAGATAACAGTTATGGCTGTGGAATAAGATGCTAAAAGGTAAGCCTAGGTTTTGGAATGATTTTGCTACAAAACTTTTCATTACATATGTTTTGAAATGTAGTCAATCCTTCCACTGTGACGCTTTGGATGCCTGTGAGGTGCAGGCATATTTATACTATCAAGTTTTTTAATTATGAGAAGAAACTAATAAACACAATTATTTCCTGATGCTACATGCTACACATTTCTGAGGGAGGGACTCCCCGGGCCCAGATACCTGCAGGGGGAGTAACACTTTATACTCAAGAAAGGATTCCACCAGGTCTAAGGAGCTCCAATTTTTTGCTAGACCACCACTTTTTCTTCTTTTGTGGGCGGGCTTACATGACCTTCCCAGAAGGACTTAAACTAACAATGTATGAACTTTTGTAGGGGAGTGTTTAGAAGCACTGAGTTTCTTTTTCTTAAATCAAGCTCAGCATCTGCAAGGCCACATATCTCTTGGAAGGAGAAAGTGTGTTCAAAGCCTAACGGCCTCTATCCAGAATGGCTCTACCTCCTGATTTTCAGCAGTCAGAAAGCTCATTTCCCTATATGCACAAAAGCAGAACATACAATGAATAAATATGCCCAACCAAAATTAATGTCTGCTATCTACTGCTGTAAAGTCATCACCTCAAAACATGGTGGCTCCAAATAATAATGATGGTTATTATTCTTCATGTCGTTTCTGTTGGATGGGAACTTGGGACAGGTCTGGCTGGGTAAGTCTACCTTAGGGTCTTTCGTGCAGTTGTAGTCATATGTTGGCTAAGCCTGGAGGATCCATTAAGAGTTTGAGTAGGGGGATGCCTGGGTGGCTCAGTCTGTTAAGGGGCTGCCTTTGGCTCAGGTCATGATCCCTTAAGGTCCTGGGACTGAGTCCCACATTGGGCTCCTTGCTCGGTAAGGAGCCTGCTTCATCCTCTGCCTGCCGTTCCCCCTGCTTGTGCTCTCTCTCTCTCTCTCTCTGTCTCTGACAAATAAATAAAATCTTACAAGAAAAAAAAAAGAGTTTGAGTGGAGATGAGTCATTAGCTTCCCAGGAGGATTATTCAAAAAGCTGGCAAGTTGGTACAGGCTGGGGGTTGAGGGCATCAGCTCCTCTCCACATGGCCGTCTCCCTCCACAGGGTGGCTTCAATGTCCTCATAACAGGGCACCTGCTTCCCTAATTGCAACAATTCAAGAGAGCAAGATGGATGCTGTAAAGCCTTTCATGATGTGGCTTGCAAGTCAAACGTCTTATTCTAAGAGTTGAGTCAGCAAAAACAGTCTGCCTGTGTTCAAGGAATGAGAGCACATTCCCAACTTTTGACCGAAAATTTTCAGTGTCACATTGTAATAATAGTACTATGACCAAAGCAATATATCCCTTCCACATACAAAACATATAGTAAACCTGTCTGTCCCGCTGTGCAATGAAATTTCACTATCTTTCCGTAAAATTAAGGCACTGAAGAAATCCTCTGACAACTCAGCATAATTCATATGGTATATTATTTCAATATCAGAAATGACTTCATTTAGTGCATAACCACAAAATGCGTAGTGCATATTCATTCTACTTATGGGGAACCACTGTTACTATGTCAACACTGGAGAATTTCAGAGAATTATGTGGGTCACCGATTTTCAGTGAGTAATTCTGAAGATGCCGTCCAGGAGGATGACAAAGATTCATTGTCTTGTATTACTCAGAGAGGCAGTGTCTTCACAAAGACCCCCATGGCTTCACTGCAGCCTTAACTCTAAAGGCTTAATGGCCAGAAAGATTGTTTGTTTGTGTGTCCTAAGGGAAGCAGGAACAGGGCACCACTTATCTTAGCAATGACCATCTGTTGATCACTGGAGAGCTTCAGACTGCTATGTACTGACAACTACAAAGGAAGATCTTTAGTCTTTGATGGAGAGATGAAATCTAGGTTTGCTGCTGGGATTGGAATTAAAGATAACAGACTTCTGGATGGTACTAGCCACGTGGGATGAACATCTAATCCAATTATTTTTAATACAAATCTGAATAATAAAATGCATTCTAAAGGATTTCCTGCATGCCTATTTTTGCACTCTTACTGCCAACCTTGATTCCTTCAAGTTCTTTTCGGGTCAAATCTCTGCCTTTTCTGTGCTTTATAATTATGTAACTCCAAAGAGACAGGAGTTTTATTAGGATACATTTGAAAGCCTTCGTAAGATGGCACTAGAAGTATGCCACGTATGTACAAATGCTTTGGGTTGAAGCTGTCTTTTGAGAGTCAACCAGTGCCTCTGCAAATACATGAAAGTGTCCCTAAAACAGGGTCAATATTAAATCTGCTCAAAGGAGCTGACTGCTTCTAATACCCTGAAGAACCAGAAGAACCTGGTCAGGATGTTGTTTCAGTTATTGCTTTGACTTGAATTACGACACACATGCCTTGCTGTTATGAACCAGAGTACACGATGACCATAAAACATTCCCACTCCCCAAATACTCCTGATTTCAACTTAAATTCATGTATGCATTTCTTGGATACCAGAATATTAATACATTGTGGGAATTAAACAAAATAGTGTTGTTTTTTTTCCCCCCCAGCAATGATTGGGCACATTTAGAGTTAAAACATTCGGTATTTGAGGGGTGCCTGGGTGGCACAGTGGTTAAGCGTCTGCCTTTGGCTCAGGGCGTGATCCCGGCATTCTGGGATNCCCCCCAGCAATGATTGGGCACATTTAGAGTTAAAACATTTGGTATTTGAGGGGCGCCTGGGTGGCACAGTGGTTAAGCGTCTGCCTTCGGCTCAGGGCGTGATCCCGGCGTTATGGGATCGAGCCCCGCGTCAGGCTCCTCTGCTATGAGCCTGCTTCTTCCTCTCCCACTCCCCCTGCTTGTGTTCCCTCTCTCACTGGCTATCTCTATCTCTGTTGAATAAATAAATAAAAATCTTAAAAAAAAATTTGGTATTTGAATGTGAAATAATACTATTTTTTTTTGCTTATTTCGTATTTTATTGCACTGATAAATACCGCCATTTCTGAAACATAGGGCTGAGAATGCAGAATAGCAGAGAGGGACCCCAACACCCCGAAGTTTCAGTGAACTAGAAAGGTACATATAAATCTTTGGAATTGAGAGAAAAAGCTGGTCCAAGCTGAAGGAAGGTCCTAGGTCTCTAACAAAAATCTCTTCTCTCCTAAGGCTCTACTAATACAAGGGTCAGTTTATGGGAAAACTCCCAAATTGCACAAAATCCCATTAGGCAGGAGAAAATGGGCAGGACAGGAGGACGTAGGCTGTGGGGACAGCTGGTCTGCAGGAGGGACGGCTGCGCTGGAGGCCGTGGCTCCGGCTCCGGACCTGGAGGTAGGAGGGTGAAGTGTAGACGCAGAGAGGTTAGTGCATTCATTCACCCAAAGCCCGGGCCTTCCCAGGCGGCCTCGAGCATGCGGCTGCTTTCCTCAGACAAGGGTGAAATAATACATTTTGAACGGTAGGAGATACAGAAAGCAAAAGAATAAGAACCAAAGAGCTAGTTTTAACCATGTGAAAATAGCAAGTGAGTTCAAGGAACATAAGAGAACAATTCCTCTTACAGAGAAATATTCAAGGAGTCAAAATAAAGTGGATGAACATTGAATATTACCTCTGTTAAAAATCTCTCGGCTAACAATTGTTTAGACTTATTTCAAAATAGGTCTTCCTTTGATGATAAAAAGAATACGAACCCAATTAACAAACTGCTTAACTGATGACTAACAATTCACATGGAAAACACAGAAAATTGATATTTCTAATATCAATGAAAAAAATTACAAAAAAAGTTTGCAAGTTAATTTTGGTATGTCTTAAAACACACAGAAGATGCTATATTTCTTAATACTGCCTCACAGTGGCTCACTTTATTTGAAACACAATAGAAAATCTTAAAATCTGAGTTTAAATTACTACAAAGGAAAATCTGTGTAAATTTTTATTTATCTAGATATGTGTGTACCACATGCTAAATATTTAACTGTTTACATTGAAGAAATTACATTCAACATCTCCCTAAATTATACTCAAAGAAAAACGTATGTTGATCACCTTTCCAAGTCAAATTATTATGATACAAAGACCATTAGTCCATTATTCTGTGGCTACAGAAGCATTTGTAACAAATATGCGCTGGGCTAAAATGAGAAGGAGAAGGAATGAATAGGACAGATCACCCTAGACAGGAAGGTTGTCTTAGCAGCTCAACCACTATCTTTCTGTCTTTCAGACAAAGAGATTCATCTAGAATGGCTGCACATAAACTTTCCCTCATAAGTACCAGTGTGTAGATTTTCCCATCATGACCCTAAATCATGCTAATTGTTTTCACTGTATTTACAGGTTAATTTCTAATACCAGTTAACTTCCTAGAAATATCCTTGGCTTTCTGCATTCCCCCCTACTCCATCTAAACTTCTGATTTTGTAACATTTCAAACCTATAGCAAATTGAAAGGGCCTGCACCCAGGTTGACAACTATATTGGGCCACATCTGCTTTCTCCATCACCCACCAAGGGAACACTTCCCGGGAAGTCCTTTTTGTAGACCTCAGCGTGGAAAACTATATACCATAATGTCATTGAAACCAATTGCCACCCTTGTATTCATTTTATGCATCTGGTCCAGTTGTAAAGTTGAGAATGATCTGGGGTAACAGAAAGGGGGCAGTGGGTTAACTGATGACTGAACTGAGATAGGTTCAAGCCCACATTCACTTGATTCTCTTTTAAAAATGGGAGAAAGTCGTCATTTTACTATTCCCCTGCGTATACTTAATGAGCTGAGTACTTCTGGTTATTCAAGATAGCCTGGAACATTTCTTTGACTATTCTTCCCTTGTGCTCTTTAAAAAGCAATTAAATTAAGTGCGCCTGGATGACTCAATCGTGGAGCATGTGACTCTTGATCTCGGGGTTGTGAGTTCAAGCCCCGCACTGGGTGTAGAGATTATTTAAAAAAAAACCATAAAGATTTTTTTAAAAAGCAATTAAATTAAAACATGTGGAAATTGTCTTTACCACTTATTCCCAGTTTGCCAGAGTTAATTTTAAAGTAGTATTAATAAATAAAATGAAGACAATCAAAATAGTGCTTCCTGAAATGTGTCCTTTAAAAATGCTCATTCCTAAAGATATAAGTAGTCTTCGGAGAAAAATAAAAATTCAAATGTTATATTTTCCTAACCATGACTCTGCTAGAAGGTCTGAAAGACACTCTTTGTCTAGCTATCATTAATATTGCTGACAATTGGCCACCTCATGTATTATACTTCACTAAATTCTGGAGCAACATTAAAAGGTGTATTATATCAAAGATAAACTCATGTTGTTTGTTTATGATTTAAATGCAGAGCACAGCAATGGCAACAACGTCAAAGCAATGCAGAAGTGAAGATTTTAAAGTAGGGAGACTGACTCTGCTAATCAGCTGAGTGAACGTGGGCAAGTTATTTGCCTCTTTTTACCTTAGCTCTCACATCAAGGAATGGAGAGAAATAAATCCTAACCCAAATATCAAGGTCTGAATTTTCAAGTGATATATTTTCAAGGTTGTAGAAATTACTTGCAAATAGCATATTTCTTTCAGCTATTTCTCTTTATTTAACATGTTTGCATAGCTGCCTATAATGCATGCCCTGCTAGGAAGGCCCCTCTTTCATATGGTAAATTCTCTCAAAAAAAGAGATGGAAATATCACACTAGAAGGCTAGCCTACAAATGGTTGTGGCAAATAAGCAAGAAACGAGTTCTCAGTTTTCTGGCAATCCAGACAGAAGAAAGGGGAAAGCAGTGAGTTATCCACCTCTTCGTGGCTAGTAAAAGGGAGACTACTAGGGGTAAGATTCCCATGGTTCTACTCAATAACCAAACGAAAGGGCAGCACTCTTAATTTCATATAGTTCATGCTCCTAAAAGTTCCTAAAAGTTTTGGAAGAGGTTTTTAAAAAATAGACAGAAAAATAAAAATAAAATAAAATATATTTGTTATTTTAGGTATCTGGTTATTAATGGAATTATACTTTTACTAATCGTGAAGTGCGTAAGTCACATTTTGTACTACCTTGGCATAGTCCATCACATTTTAATCATTCCAGATGCAGATTTCTGCCTGCCCAAAAATATGAAGCAAGGGATTAAATATATTGTTGCTTTTCATCTCTCACAATACTAGTTTGTCTGCCATGTTTTTGAAGCCAAGCAGCATGCTTTTAGAAAAGTAAATAAGTTAAAGTCCAGAGAAATAATTCTCTCTTTGTTTATGGCAGAAAAAACAGGTTTGCAACAGACATTGCTCTTCTTCAAGTATAAATATTGTGAAATTCTTTAAGCTAAGATAAAGTATTTCCCCTACCCCATCTTTATCCCAGAATTTTAAAAAGACATATGATTATAAATTATTATAGATGTCCCATTAAAAGTTTCAATTATATGACATATTTTCTGCCTTTCATTCATATATCTATTTTTAACTTACCTAATGCTTACTTGTAAAGTCAATATAAGATTTAAAAGCTAGAGGGAATCTTCCTGGGTTTTTAGAAAAAAAAATGTAGGTGTTATTTTACTAAACATTTTTTAAAAATTTGAAATTTTAGTTTAATTATAGGAAAATATACACAATTATCAAGCACTGGCAACATCTTTAAAATATGACCAGTAAATACACCTATTGATAGAAATGATCAATATATTTTTTCTTATAAAGTTCAGCATTACATTTACTCACATTTATCTTATCTCTATAAATGTAGAGGACGTTAGCAAAGGAAAGTATTTTTAAGTTCTTAAATATTCAATGAAGTAATTTTAATTTTCATTTCTGTGGTGATGTTTGGATTTAGAGAGGATTTTATGATAGACTGAGTCCTGAAATTTTTAAAAATTTATTTCTGCTGTGGTCCAACACTTAATAATGAAATACTTTCACTAGCAAATTTTCTTGTTGATCAAGTTCAGTAGACAGTAGTTAGGGTAGGGCACTGAAATAAGTGACACATGTAAAACACTTAAATTCTGCATGAAGAAAATATTCAAAACAGTAAGCTTAAAAAAGGCACCCTTAGGAGAAACTAGAAGCATCCCCAATAAGATCAAGAACAGCCAAGGATATCCCCTCCAACCATGCCTTTCAACATTGCACTGGAAGTCCTAGCTAATGCAATAAGTAAAGAAAAGGAAATAAAATGTATACAGATTGGGAAGTAAGAAACAACACTGTCTTTGTTTGCAGATGACATGACTGTCTGTGTCGAAAATCTGAAAGAACAGTTTAACTGCTGAACTAATACCTGATTATAGCAAGATTGCAGGATTCAAGGTTAATATAGAAAAGTCCATTGGTTTCCAGTTTACCAGCAATGAACAAGTAGAATTTGGAAGTAAAAACATAATATCATTCACATTAACACCCCAAAATGAAATAGGTATAAATTTACCAGAAAAGTACAAGATCTACATAAGAAACACTAAAAACAAAACAAAACAAAACAAACAAACAAAAAAAAACTATAGGTGAATAAAATCAAGAAGAACTAAATAAATAGAGAGATATTTCATNCAAAACAAAACAAAACAAACAAACAAAAAAAAACTATAGGTGAATAAAATCAAGAAGAACTAAATAAATAGAGAGATATTTCATGTCCATGGACAGGAAGAACTACTGNTGTCCATGGATAGGAAGAACTACTGTTGTTAATATGTCAATTCTTCCAACTTGATCTATAGAGTTGATGCCATCATCAAAATCCCAGCGAGCTATTTTGTAGATATTGACAAACCCATTCTAAAGTTCACACATGGAGAAACAAAAGACCTAGAATACCAACTAAATATTGAAGAAGAAAAACAAAGTTGGATGACTGACACTACTGCACTTCAAGACTTACTGTAAAGTCAAAGCAATGAAGACAGTGTGGCACTGGAGAAAGAAAAGACAGAGAGAAGAGTGGAGCAGAATAAAGAGCCAAGAAACAGACCAATATAGAGTTAACTGACCTTTGACAAAGGAGCAAAGGTGATATAATGGAGCAAAAATGGTCTTTTCAAGAAATAGTGCTGGAATAACTGGACATCCATATGCCAAAAAAAAAAAAAAAAAAANAAAAAAAAAAAAAAAAGTCTACACAGACCTCACACCGTTCATGAACTCAAAATGGATCACAGAGCCAAATGTAAAACGCAAAACTATAAAACTCTGGAAAGTTAACATAGGAGAAAACCTAGATGACCTTGAGTATGGTGATAATTTTTTGGATAAAACAAAAGTTTTTAGGGGCGCCTGGGTGGCACAGCGGTTAATTGTCTGCCTTCGGCTCAGGGCGTGATCCCGGCATTATGGGATCGAGCCCCACGTCAGGCTCCTCCACTGTGAGNGTAGGAGAAAACCTAGATGACCTTGAGTATGGTGATAATTTTTTGGATAAAACAAAAGTTTTTAGATAAAACACCATTTTTTAGATTAAAAAAACACTTTTAAGCATGATCCATAAAAAATAATTGATATGCTGGATAGTTCATTAAAATTAAAAACTTCTGCTCTGTGAAAGACTGTCAAAAGTATGGAAAAACAAGCTACAGACTGGAGAAGGNCAAATAAATAAAATCTTTAAAAAAAAAAAAGTTTTTAGATAAAACACCATTTTTTAGATTAAAAAAACACTTTTAAGCATGATCCATAAAAAAATAATTGATATGCTGGATAGTTCATTAAAATTAAAAACTTCTGCTCTGTGAAAGACTGTCAAAAGTATGGAAAAACAAGCTACAGACTGGAGAAGGCATTTGCAAAAGACTTGTCTGATAACGGATTGTTATCTGAACTGTATAAAGAACCCTTGAGACTCAACAGCAGGAAAGTGGTCAATGCAATTTAAAAATGGGCAAAAGACTTTACCAGACACCTCATCAAAGATGATACACAGGTGGCAAATAAGCCTATGAAAAGATATTCAACATCCTATGTGATTAGGAAATTGCAAATCAGAACAAGATACACACTGATTAGAATAGTCAAGATCCAAAAAACACTGACAACACTGTACNCATTTGCAAAAGACTTGTCTGATAACGGATTGTTATCTGAACTGTATAAAGAACCCTTAAGACTCAACAGCAGGAAAATGGTCAATGCAATTTAAAAATGGGCAAAAGACTTTACCAGACACCTCATCAAAGATGATACACAGGTGGCAAATAAGCCTATGAAAAGATACTCAACATCCTATGTGATTAGGAAATTGCAAATCAGAACAAGATACACACTGATTAGAATAGTCAAGATCCAAAAAACACTGACAACACTGTATGATGGAAAGGCTGTGGAGCAACAGGAACTCTCATTCATTACTGGTGAGAATGTGAATTGCCACAACCACTTTGGAAAACAGTTAAGTAGTTTCTTATAAAACAACATACTCATACCGTATAACACCACACAGATGTTTACAGAGGCTTTATCCACAACTGCTAAAATTTGGAAGCAACCAAGATGTCTTTCACTCAGTAAATGGATGAATAAAGTGTGGTCCATCCTGACAATGGAATTCAGTGCTAAAATTCAGTGCTAAAAAGACAAAAGCTATTACGCCATGAAAACACAGAGAGGAACCTGAACTGTAGACTGCCGAGCACAGGAAGCCACCTGAAAAAGCTACATGCTGTATGATTCCAACTAGGTGACATTCTTGCAACAGTAGAAGTATGGAGACAGTGAAAAGATGATTGGTTGTCAGTGGTGAGTAGGGGGCAGTGAAGGACGAACAGGCAGAGCATAGATTTCTAGGGCAGTAAAATTACTCTCTGTGATACTATAATGGTGGGTAAATTATACATTTGTCAAAACCCACAGGACGTATAACCCTAAGAGTAAGCCCTAATGTAAACTAAAGACTTTGGAACACAATGAAGAGTCAATGTGGGTTCATTGATTATAACAGATTTACCACACTAGTGGGGGACGTGGAAGGGATAGGGCAATAAGGACTCTGTACTTTCCCTTCATTTTTGCTGTAAACTTAGAACTTCTCTAAAAAACAATATCAACTAAAAACTCAGGCACTTCATACATAAGCTATACTTTAAAGCAGTTTCCAACAGCATCATTATTTTCATTCAAAAAACAGACTCTGGTTGAAACAAGTAAATGATGGGACATCAGAAAGTTTCCTAGTAACTGACTTTCCATTGCCTGGAGCAGCGTCTGCCCACTCCCATAAATTGGTCATTTGTTAAATGACTAATTATCTGACCGGATTGATTAATTAATATTTCAAATATTGGGAGCATGGCTTATAAAAAGATAATTTAAAAGTTTAGAATTTTGTATATATAATTTATAGAAAATGCTCTATTCTCAATTGTTAGAACATTTATAAAGTTTGTAGAAAATAGGAAAAAAATCCAATCAATGTATATATAAATAAACTGAAATGTTATTTTGAAAAACAGACAAAATTAAAAAGAACAGATGTAAACTAACTGAATCAAAATCCCCCCCCAAAAGGGAGGGGATCAGGTTAAGATGCCAAAAGAATAACAGTACCCTTTTGCTATCTCCTATTATGTTTTTACAATACCCACAAAAACATTTAAAATATATCACTAGAAACCCAGTTGGCATTCCAAAATCTAGATTTCTTTTTTTTTTTTTAAGATTTTATTTATTTATTTGACAGAGATAGAGACAGCCAGCGAGAGGAACACAAGCAGGGGGAGTGGGAGAGGAAGAAGCAGGCTCATAACGGAAGAGCCTGATGTGGGGCTCGATCCCACAACGCCGGGATCACGCCCTGAGCCGAAGGCAGACGCTTAATCGCTGTGCCACCCAGGCGCCCCCAAAATCCAGATTTCTGATATCAGAAATATGACTTNAAATCCAGATTTCTGATATCAGAAATATGACTTAAAATGTAAAATCTTTGTTTTTTTTAAGATTTTATTTATTTATTTGAGGGAGAGAGAGAGAGAGAGAGAGCATGAGCAGGGGTGGAGGGGCAGAAGGAGAAGGAGAAGCGGACTCCCTGCTGAGCAGAGAGCCTGATGTGGGGCTCAATCCCAGGACCCTGGGATCATGCCCTGAGCCGAAGGCAGACGCTTAACCGACTGAGCCACCCAGGCGCCCCATAAAAAAGCCCTTTCAATGTAAAACATTTATTAATGCCGGAGGTGAGGGGGCATGAGAACAGGTATCTCTCAAATGCATGGCATACCCCAAAGCAACATGAGAGAAATCACCAGAGTGAGCCAAAAGTGAAAGGGAAGCTGACAGCTAGATTAGTGAGTTAGCACAGAACCCTGGACCATCTGCTTTTCTGTTCAACCAATGGTCCTGTCTCTTAGAATTTTTCTTAGGGGAAGAGGTTAAAAATGTGACCCACACAAAGTATGGAATTAAAACTTTCATCTACAGCTAGGTGCCTCAGAGGGTTGGTTATACCCTTAAGAAACCTGGACACCATGAAAGAATATCCATCAGCAAAGGGCTATGACAAAAAAGAAGGAAGGGAAGGAGGGAAGAAATTACAAACTTCCAGACAGAATAAACAGGCCAAGCTCTCCTAAAAAACAATACCCTAGTTAATGTCCAACTATGGTGAAGTCAAGAAAGGAGACTGGGGACAGGGATTCAGGGATACAGTGGTGACTGCTCAGGCCTCTGCTGCTTTGATGCCTTCACTTTTAGCCACTTTCCCATGAGATCTCCTATACAAGACTAAGCTTTCATCCAGATAAAATTTGCTGCATGGAGTTGAAATCCTTTAGCTACCACCAGAGCCCAGATGGCTCCCACATCTCTCTGAGCACTCACCTGATTGAAGCTTTGAGTTCCACCTGCAGCCTGAACACCTAGACTTGATGATCCGACTTCTCCACCAATGGTTTTCTGAGAATGAATTGCAGTCTCCACCTAAACCATACCCCCTCTGGACTGTCCTTTTTCTGGATTTATAGTTCTCTGTTAATTCGTCCTGCAAAGTCAATCCTTCACCTCTCCCACTGGGTCCTTTCATCCAGTTGCCATGCCAACGTCCTAGCCCAAACCCTCAACTAGAATAAGTAGCTCCTTCCAGCTTGCTTCTTTCAGTCTTAACCCTCCAATCCATGTAGGTATCATAACCAATTACTATTCCAATAATATTCCTCTTTGCATAAATGAATTTAAAATGTACTTGCAATAAAAATATAAAGTGCTCATGCAATTACAATTTCAATTACCTTACAAAAAGCGTATTTTGTTTCCTTGATCTACTGATTTAGCAATGTTAGGTTTTTCACTTTTGTTCTCTTCCTCTTAATTTCCCATGAAACATGTTTCATTCCAATCAAGAAGTAAATCTGAAAGTAAGTATCAGTCTGTACTTCATGGAATTAAACTTAATCAAAAGTAAAGTTTTAATTTGCTACATGTCAGGCAAAAATTCTCCAAACTCTTCTCCCAATATAATCTGGTACAACTACCAAACTAATTGAGCCTGATTTATTTTTTTAAATCCCATATAGTTGAAACCATTTAATAAAGTAATGACAAAAATGGAATAGACATAGCTAACCTTTTTGGAAATTTATTTTTAGGGAGAAAAATAACCAGAGAAATCAGACTTGACACTGTCATTTTTTTTAATCCTTTAAGACACTGAATTCTACCAGAAGAAAGTGAACATCTACTTTCAGTTACAGAGTAACAAAATTACAACAAATAATAAATCTCACCTTTATCATACTTTGATCTTAAATACATCAGCAAGTAACAACTACGAGATAACTGAAAATTGTAACCAATAACCACACAGCTACAGATACTCTGTGTTTAATTAATTTTTAAAAGATATCATTAGTACTGGAAAGTAACATCCATCGTTCTAGCCAATTTCCATAGTACACAATAAAGTAAAACTGTATGCTATCAATTTGATTAATAACTCTCTCTGATTTCTTGATTCACTTAATTAGAGTGTATAACCTATAACGACGTACGTGTGATTGGCGAATGCTGTTCCGTTCATGGCATCTGGTACCTTTTCTTTAATTAGCGCTCGGACATTTCATTCTCTTCTCATATAGAGGTGTTTCTGTCTTTCTTTAATATTTTATTTCTCTTTATTGCTGTAGTTGCTTTTTTTTTCTTCTGGACAATTCTATTTCACTCCTAGGGTTTCAGTGTCAATTCTGTATCCGTTAAGAGGTAGGTAGGAAAAAACCTCAAAGTAGCTAAAATTTATTATCTCACGATACAAAAGTCTAGATGGTTAGCGCAGGCTTCAGGCACAGTCAAATCCAATGATGCTACTAAGACAGTTCTGTGACAGGTGTGCCATTAGCTCCTCAGTGATGGTCATAATATGCCTCAATACCCAGAGGAAGAAGAGGGAACAGTTTGTTCTCATTTCTCTTTCTAAAGAACAAGAAAACTCTGCAGAAGTCCCAAGCTGACTCTGCTCCTGTCTCATAGACCTAGATTACTGTACACGCTCTTTTCTAAACCAGTATTTGGTAGGAAAAATAGAGTTACTATATCTACAAAAAAAATAGAATTACTTTGTTTGGCTTAAACTAACAATCTGGGAGTAAGATATATTTTGAGGAAAAAACCTCATTGAGAACAACGGCTTCTTCTGTGTATCTCAGAATTCTTACACAGGGTAAATAACTTTTACTTCTTAAGACATTTTAGTTGTTGACTAAGAAAAAAAACCTCATCAACACACACAATTCCTAAGCAAAATTCAAAATTCCTGTTCAAAAGGCACACATAAATATCTTTACACAGTGAATTTAGTCTAACACATGTAAAAAATGCATAATGTTATTCTTATGGACACTATAATAACTTAAGTATAGAAAGCTCAGGACAGCATGGCACTCTTAAAAAGTGTTTCTATCTGCTACCTATAGTATCAACATTTCTATGTAAACAGGCATGGATGGTGTCACATGATCCCAGAAGCTTGTGAGTTGCTGGCTGGAAACCAGCTAACCGGATCACATGGAAACCAACTCTGCCTGTACCTTGGGGAAAAATTTTCGCTAGTATTTTATACACAGATTTTTACCAGAGTCAAAAGCATGAATGATGTTGGATGGAAATTCTAAGTTAATTTTCTCTTTGTATAAAGGGAAAAAAGCATATAACTAGGTATTCCCATTGATGGAATTTATTCTAAATATTTTCAAGACCATAATAGCATATGTAATTGCTCAATAGTAAAAACGAAACATTCTTGTTACAACATATCCAGAGAGAGTGGATAAGACAAAAGGATATTTCTCAAAATATCAATCAAATATATTTACCAACACCCTGAACATTTTCATTAGATGGATTAGTTAAATCAAGAAAGTAAAATACAGGGGTGCCTGGGTGGCTCAGTCAGTTAAGCGCCAGACTCTTGATTTTGGCTCAGGTCTTAATCTCAGGGCCCTGAGATCAAGCCCCTCATCAGGCTCTGTGGTGGGCATGTAGCCTGCTTAGGATTCTCGCTCTCTCTCTCCTCCACTTACCTCTCTTGAAATAAAGAAAGAAAGAAAAATATAGTCTATGGCCATACCACCTTGAACATAACCCATCTCATCTGATCTCAGAAGCTAATAAGCAGGGTCAGATCTGGTTAGTACCTGGAAGGAAGAAAGTAAAATACTATCTAGATTCTGAAGAACTTGTATTGGGACTAAAGTGAAAAATTCCGTATCTTTATAATGCCTGGTTTAGACAATGTAGTAAGTGTTTTCTGGGCCAGAGATACTTTATGCAGTATAAGGTGGAGACCTAGTCCTTCATCTGTTTATCCAGTATATTTATTTGAAATCACTTCTTTTGAAATAAAGTCCTGCTCCTCCTCGTCTTCTCTATTGCTTAAAATTCATGCAAAGCTGATTTTTTTTCACATTTTCCAAAACGCCACCTCACAATATACTGGCGGGTAGCCCTGGACCGGGCAGGCCCCCCTCTGCTAGGGCAGACACTGCACACCCCTATGTTCCCAGCCTGGCCCACAACAGCAAAGGCCCTGCTCTCTGCAGGCGGGCAGAGAAAAGACAGCACTACTAATCAGAGAATGCCAGGTTATTCTGTCACCATTTCTGCTACAACACTTTTCCCACGCGGAGGAGGGAAGAGTGAGGGATTACACCGACGCCACCTGTGTTTGGGCAAAAATACCTTCCAGGAAATTAGGAAATCAGAGATAGAGAAGAAACATTTCACTTTAAAAAATTAAACCATGATTCCTGACACATCGAGCTCTGAGGCAGGAGGTCCTGAAAATATGTAAAGGTTTAGACTACATTCATTACTGGGTGATGAGTGATACCAAGTATGAGGAGCTGGGTTGTTACTAACCTATCCAAGTATTTATCTTGCTCAAAAAAAGAGCAGTTGGAAATTGTATCCTGCCTTTCTCTATCTGCAAAATATCTAGGCAAAACTTGGTCATCTTTATTTGCAACCAGACTTTTANTGCAACCAGACTTTAACTACAAAAATAAAATATGAATAAATGGAAAACAGACAGATATAAATTTTGATATATCTAATATTCATTCCCATATCATCCCCTAACCTAATATCTAGAAGAAACTACAGACACTAATTTCTTACCAATTCTTCTAAAATCTCTATGTGCATCAAGTGCAAACAATTTATGTAGGAGAAATTGTAACATACAGAGCCTACAGCTTGCTCTCTTCCCCTCTATGTGTTGAAGATTGTCCTACGTCAGTATCTATAAAACTATATAATTCATTTTAACAACTACTCAGGAATCCAAAATAGGGATCTACCATAATTTGATTGGTCTCCTATTACTGAGTATTTAGGAATGACAGCTGTAATTTCGATAATACCTTTCCTACCTTTACAAGTACATAAGGAGAAAATCTTCCTATCAGGGGAATTTGACTCATAAGAGTAGTCAATGAGTATGTGCATTTCACATCTTGAAAGTTGGCCAAATTGCAGTGATGGTTCTAGAACAGTTTTCACTCTCACCAAGAGGACAGGAAGAGTGGCTGTTTACCAATACTTTACTTCACTGAGATTAACCTTTTAATCGTTGCCCACCTTGTAGGCTAAAGGGCATCACATTTTAACATGCATTCCTCTACTTAGCAATGAGGTGAGCTGCTTTTTTCCCCATAAGATTTCTGTCTATTTATTCATATCTCTTTAACTATGAACTGCTCTGCATAATTTTCTACTGCATGGTTTCTGTTTATCTCTTTGTATTTTAAGGATATTTCTCCTTTGTCTGTCTTTCTGTGTTTGGTTTTTTGTTTGTTTGTTTTTTGCAAATATTATACAAGCATGTTTCTGTCATTTAATTTTTATGGTTGGTAGTACAGATTTTTTAAAAGGAATAGTATTTTTCCTTTCTAGATTAAGATTTATAAATTTGATAGGATTGATAAATGTGCTATCATCTTAGGTTTATTTTTCTCATATCCTGGTAAGCATTCCCAAGATAGTCTTTTGTAATTTTGACTGGGAACACAATGTAGTTATAGACTAATTTATGGAGAATTGACATTTTCACAATACCAAAACTTTCTGTCTAAAAACATGCCATGTGTTTCCATGAATTCAATCATTCTTTTATGCCAATAGTGGAGGTTTGAAGTTTTTCACGTTGGCCTGACGCATTTCTGACTGAATTTCTTCCTAGATAGGTTATTCTTTTTGTTGATATTATACATGGAGGCTCTTCTTCCACAATTTAAGTGTTTATTTGTTGTGTGTATGGAAACTTACTTAGACCAAGTTACATACAACAATTTTTTAAAGCAGAACCTTTACTAAGTTCTCTCATTTTTTTCATTTGTTTTCAGCAAGATTTTCAGGCTTACAACAGATAATATCATCTGAAGATCATGATACTATAGTCAATTTGAAAGGCTAACAAGATCATGATTGGGATTTTGAATGTCCTACACCCCAATAATCATGCACAAAAATCAAAGAAAAAGCTCTTTCTTTCATACTTCAACGTCTTAAACAAGGGACTCTTTCTTATACTTCGAGCTTATTGACTTTATAAAGTTCAATATATGGATGGTTTCAATTTTCCTTATTGACTTTCATATTTGAAAGGAAAAAAGATTAGTGGAAATGTGACAAGAATTTGGTCTTCCTTGCATGGTTTTTATTGCTTTTCTCAATAAGTTCTATCTACAAGTTGGTATTTGTTGTACATATCAAAAGTCAGAAATTTCAGGGACATAGAGCAAATCGTTCTTCATATTTTCATTTAACCAACATTCAGTACAGAAGATATAAAGAAGAATGACATGTGGCCCTCTCCCCCAAATATATGCCATCTTGTTAAGGAGATAACCAATATTACAGTAGACAGTAGTAGAGGTGAGTGCCACAGACCAGAAACTAGAATTCTTTTCTAGTGGTGATGATGAGAAAGCATCAGAGAGCAGACAGTTCAGGAACACAGAAGCAGGGGAGGGGATTCTAAGTCAGGAGTCATTAAACTACAGCCAGTCAGTCATCTGCTTTGTAAGTAAAGTTTTACTGCAACATGCTCTCTCCTTTACATATTATCTAGCTGGTTTTACACCACAACTATGGAGGTGAGTATTTCCAACAGAGATCATATATAGTCTGCAAAGCCTAAAATATTTACTTTCTGGTCCTTTACAGATAAAGTTCGCCAACCCCTATCCTAAACCACGTCATGACCAAGTTCCCAGACAGAACAGAACTAGATAGTTTCCATGGTTTGTGTATGTGGGTGAGACAGTTGGAAGTAAATGGGATTGAGAGCGGATTGGGTTTACGGAGAAGCAAGTTGGGAGCTAAAACCCATGGCCTGTCATGTCTGTAACAAGCGCTGTGATAAATGGAGGCTGAAGTACACGACAGACCACAGTTAGACCGAAGAAAGCCTTGAATGTCAGGCTAAGCAGGTCAGAATGCATTTGGTAGCATGAGGGAATTACAGATGCTAGAAGGTGGGACATGATCAATACAGATACTGAGAAAAGATAAACCTGATGTCTGTGCCAGAGTATTTGCAAAAAGAGACAGCTGAACAAGACCGCCAGTGTAGTAGTCAGAGGATGGGGCTTATCCAGCTTTGGAACCAAGCATGTCACGCGGTGTCCAAGACACAGAGAGGAAACGAAATTTCTCTACTTGAGTGAATGAAAATAAAAAACTTATTGAAATAATTAGAAGAATGGCTCATACTGTGCCCTGTGCATGTATGCTAGTGACAAGTAGGAGATATGCAGGAGGGCCCCCTGAGTATAAGCACGGGTCCCTGGTGTGCCGCAGCCCCGCCATTCCCCATTGCTTCTCAACACTGAGGCCAAATGTCATCTGCAAGGAATCAGTGAGCTGGACATACATTTTTCTATTCCCACATCAAAAGAAAGAAGGATTAAGATAGGCCAAGATTGTTGCACCTTTCGAGAAAAGAAATGGGAGGCAGGGTATTGTCTGAGACTGAAAAGACTAGCCTTGCCGATTTAACAGCAAACCCTTGGCCCACTATGTGACTCCTGTAGACAGTTGAGCTTTGTGCACTCATCCTATTCATGCAAGACACAGCATAGAAATGGGCAATAGCTGGGTTCTCAGGCATTCTAAGATAGCTAAATTAATCGACGAAGTTTTCACAGCTTGATAATACAGATACATGTGATAGCTAAAAATGAATAATGCTCTACTTCAGAATATTAAGAAAATACAAGGGTCACTGAGGAACCTGAAAGTGATAATGAATGGGGGAACTGTTTAGCAAAAATCAGTTTAATTTCAAGTTTGCCATAGGTATGCACCACTTTCCCTGTCTAGCAGAACTGGACAGGTGAACACAGAGGTTTCTAGAAATGGATAAGTTGGAGTTTCCCTATAGTATTTTCTTTTACATGAAGTACTATATATTATAGAAGGCTTTGTCATAAGATTCCCTCTAGATTTTATCTTTGCTTTCTCAGAATACAGCCACCTGAGGATTTATCAGCTTCACACTGTGACTTTCACACCACACCCCTGCCTCGTCAAAGCAAAATGCCCAGCCCTACACCGTGTCCGGGCCTGTCCCCTATTCCCATGTCTGGTCTCTTCCATTCTAATCACCGTGTTCTACATGTTGGAATTATTTCCTAGAAACGACTCACAATGAAGATCCTTTGAAGATCTTGAAGGGCTGCTTCAGAGCTAAAACGCCTACACATGTATTTCGTTAATGACATTCTGTTATTCAACAAAGTCCACTGCAGTGAAATGGTTTCCCTTCCTGCACAAAATAAGCATCCAAGAGAAAGAGAATTAAACTGATAGCTGTATTTGAAATAGACTCTATCCTAGTTGTGTAAAATCCACATTTGCTGTGATACCAAACCAGCTTTCTAGCCAGTGTTAAGGGTGGACAAAAAGTAAGGACGACGGCTTACCCACTGCCTACTGGAATAGCCAAAGGAGGGGCATGATTTGCCTCTACTTTGAGTCAAAGACCACCTTCTGTTTCTGTAGACTCTGTCTCTGAGGTGCTCCCATCATTTTTCAGACAGTATCCAATTAATCTCTTGCTACGTAGGTGGCAGCATTTCAGATTAAATTATCTTCCAGTCACTCCCTCATTAAAAAAAGAAAAAAGATGTCAAGCATGTGACAAAGCATCTTGTCAAAAACAATTTCACAGTTAAAGAAGGTTTGCAAAAGAAGGGCAAACCACTCCCATTTGCTCCTGCAAAGCAAAGAGTTCATGCGGAAACCTCCGTCCACTCTTGAGAGGCTGACCAGCTCAGATTACAAGACTCAGTCCAGTGGTGACCACCCTTGGTCAGGGCAGCATGCAGGAAATGGAGAACTGACACTGGGAACCCCAGCAACGTATGATTAGTTAATTTTACAGAAGCCTTGGAAGAAACCGTTTAGAATTACAATGGGAGCTTATGACAATGAGAGCTTCTCAACTGCTTCTGGGGAGGTGCATTTTTCTACTGGGGCAACATTCCTGAGCCTCCTTAGTCAGTAAAGCTTGACTACCTTCCTGCATAATGAAGGTGAGAATAATGAGAATTCAGAAACTGTAGAACAGACGTGTAATAGTTGTTGTAGGTTTTTCAAACACTTCAACGAGGCTGTTAATTATTGCTATGTTAACACTAGCATCTTCAAAATACTCCCCTTACCCTTTTCCAATTTACTTAAAGAGGGCCATAAACCAAAAGAGTAGCCCTAAAAGATCCATTTGATCCAAATAGTGCCTTTATGAACATGCCTGTGAAATCAGCACAGATACAATGGAGTATCTTTCGAGGTGGGGAGGGGAAGCAATGCTTAAGAATCATGTGAATACAAAAAATATTGAGGATAGGAAAGAAGTTCTGAGGAATTCAGTGTCAGGAAAACAATAATGAAATACCTCCCTATATTTTATATTGTGCTATTCATTCATTCACTGGACAAATATTTACTGAGAGTCTACTAAAGTTCCAGCTACTAAGCTAGGTACTGGCCATAAAAGAGGAATATGACAAATATGATACAAAGCAGAACAAAATTTATGGCCCAGGGGATAATATAAACAGGCAACTGCACCTCAGGGTCATAACAAAGTTGTGCAGCTCAAGGTTACATCGGAGCAACTGGGGTATGGGCTGTCCGAGGAGGCTCCCTGCAGAAAGGGACATCTACTCTGATACGCGAAGGATGAGTAGCGGTTAGCTAGGTGAATTGAGGGCGAAGGACAAAAGGGGGACCACCCTTCCTAGGCAAAAGGGTGGTCCTGTTTTACAGATAAGAGAAACTGTGATTCAAGTAGGGTATGTGCCTTTCCAAGCTCAGACCAGTTATTTTGTGGAACAGAAACACGCAAGCGGTCCTTTTTGGCTTCAGGCCTGTGGTTGTTTTTCTCCCTGAAAGGGCCAAAGTTTCCTACTACAGTTGCATATCCATGTGGACGGAGGTTAAGAAAAAACAGGCATGCAAAAGAAGAGAAAGGCTATAACCAGCAGGGACGTGAGGGAATGCTTGCTCTGTGAGTCAGCAGAGCAGCTCCGAAGAGCAGGAGGGTGTCACCGGGCTGTTAACGCCGAGCCCAGGCTGGCGCAGAAGGGCCAGAAAGAGAGAGGAAGGAAAGGGGACATGTAGTAGAGACACGGCTGGGACAGAAAGGAGAAGAGAAGATGAAAAAAAAGAAAAAAAAAAAAGAGAGTCCTTATAATGGCAAAGAGGGCTGCCTTCAAAATTTGCTTGAAAGAAGGATCTCCTTGCCAGATGAATCTTCCTAAAGCACTGTTATGTCTGAGCTTCAGAACCCACTGATGACTCCCCCACCCCCACCCTTCGCCCCACAATACGGCACCAACTACCTCCCCTTGCTCATTATTTCCCAAAAAACGCCGCACTTCACAACGTATATCTGCACTTTCGACCCCCCCCCAGCTATGTGTGTATCATTCTTGCCTAAGGAGATATATGTGATAGATCTCATACCTCAAACCCCAAGATACTGCCCAGCCAGTATCTGTTCAAATAATAACTCCTACATTATGTGTTATTCTAAGCAGTTCTATTTTTTTTCTGTGTTTGTCTCATACCAATATTTCAAACAATTTTACTCCAATACTACCAACATCCTTCTAACTGAAAGTTCAACAAATATTAAGGCCTATATGCCATGGCATTATACTGGGCAAAAAGGAAAACTATAGTTTAAAAAATGGCATCTGGACCTAAGAAGCTCATGTTGTGAGTCCTCCAGCAATTTAGTGCAATGAAATGAACAAAAACTCTGATTTATTTAAAAACTAGACTTTTCAAAATTGGAAAAAAAATTATCCAAGTATATAGTAAAAAAAAAATTTTTTTAAGATTTATTTATATGAGAGAGAGAGAGTAAGCAAGCAGGGGGAGGGGCAGAGGGAGAGAGAGAGAATCCTGAAGCCGACTCCCTGCTGAGCTGGAAGCCCAGTGTGGGGCTCGATCCCAGGACCCTGGGATCATGACCTGAGCTGAAGGCAGCTGCTTAACCAATTGAGCCCCCCAGGCGCCCCCCCCACGATCTAAAGTCTTTCTAAGATTCAAAACCTCTTAGCAGTTCTTGTATATCATTAAGAGCTAGTCTGTCTCTCTCCGTGTGTATGTAAAGATGTGTGTTTGTGCTGGCGTTCTGGGATCGAGCCCCACATCAGGCTCCTCTGCTGGGAGACTGCTTCTTCCTCTCCCACTCCCCCTGCCTGTGTTCCCTCTCTCGCTGGCTGTCTCTCTGTCAAATAAATAAATAAATTTAAAAATCTTTAAAAAAAAAAAGCACAAAAATATGCATGCACATCTAGACATACATATGAAAATGTACTATTCTCACTATATTCAACCTGACTCTTTCCACTTCAAATTATGTCATGGATATCGTTCTAGATCAGCACGTTGAGATCTACTACCCGTTCTAACAGCAGTATAATAGTCCATCGAATGGAAACACCATTATTTAGTATCAGTTTCTTATTAGGAGAATTGAGTTATTTTCTGTGTTCTAGTCATACGAACAATGTCAAAACCTTGTTCATGCATTTTGGAGTGTATGAGAGCAAGGGCTCTGTTCTCACCTGGCAACCAAGTGGCTGTGAGTGTTAGGCAAGTTACTTCAGTCATCTGAGCCTACATTTCCTAGTCTATAAAAGAAGGGCTATAAACCTGAGTGTAAGTGTGTAAAGTACAGTACCTGGCACCCAGGATGTATTCAATAAATTACAGCTTTTTAAAAATTGTATAAAGAACTCTAAAATGCTGCTCACGTGCTTAAATCTCATGGTGTATTGCTCTACATAAGCTCTGAACAGTTAATACGTTTTAAAGATAAATAAATACATATGCAGATGTGTACGTAAACAAAAACAGTCCTTTGTTTTATTTACATACTTAGCCTTTTTGTTGTTCTTTATTTTTTCATATAAATCTCAACTTTCATCTGGTATCATAACCTAAACATAAACCTTTCAGCCTAAATCACTCCCTTTAGTATTTCACTTAGTGCAAGTTGGCTGTCATCAAATTATCTTAGCATTTGTCTGCCTGGAATGTTTTATTTAGTCCTTATGTTGCAAGGATATTTTCTCCTTGATGTAGAATCCTAGGTTGACAGAGATCTTTTCAGTGTTTTGAAAATGTTCCATCGTCTTCCCAACCTTGTATCTTATGAAGAGTTAGTTGTTTTTCTTACCTGTGTTTGCGTATAAGTTTCATATTCTGGCAGCTTTCAAGGTTTCTTTCATATGTTTGGTTACATCAGTTTGAATACAATCCATATAAGTATGGTTCTCCTTTTATCCACCCCATTTTGGTTTACTCAGCTTATTGGATTTATAGATGGCAGTCTTTCTTTAATTTTGAAAAAAAAAAAGGCCATTATTTATTCACATATTTCTTCTGCCACAGTTTCTCTTCTCCTAAAGGGATTCCAGTGACTAATATAAGATTGTTATTGTCCCCTAGTTCTCAGGTATTTTATTACCGTTTTTCACTTTTTATTTCCTCTTTATGTTTTAGTTTACATAATTTTGATTTATCTATCTTAAAATTCACTGATTCTTTCTTCTGCTTATTAAAGAGTTTATTAAAGCTCTATGGTTAAAATCCATGGAATTAAGTCTTCAAATCTTATATTTTTTAAGTTCAGCATTTCCATTTTTTTTAATAGTCTCTATTTGCTCTGTTAAAATTCCACATATTGATTCCCATTGTCTACCTTTTTTACTACATCTCTGGGAATATCCATTACAGGCATTTTTAATTCTTTATTTATTCATGCTAGCATTTGTAGCATTTCTAGGTCTGTATCTATTCACTGTTCTTCTTTTGACTATTAGTGAGCTTCTCTTGCTTCTTCAACATTTTTTCATTGTTTATTTTATGCTGAATATTGTATGCAAAGAACAATCAAGACTGAAGGTAGTAATATATTCTTTCAGTAACATATTCTTCCAGAAGGTAGTAACATATTCTTCTACCGTCAGGCTACTAGTGTGGCGATGAGTCAGTCTTATCTGAATTTGACCTCTGTTTGGGCTTTTTATATCTTCATTCAGTTAACCACTGAGGGAAGAATCAGGACTTCCCTTTAAACAGGACTTGAGTACTTAATACCCGAAAACAGGCTAGATATTCAATTTTGCTTACAGACCAGCCACCTGGTTTCCACACTGTGCAAGATCTTTCTCTGCCTTATTAAACTCCCTGCCAGCTTTTTGTTTCACTGGGTCATTCACCTTCTCTCCTATTCCTGGTTTACTGTGCATTGGGAATCTCTTTCTGTCCTGCCCCAGCTTCACATAGTATCTACTGTGCATGTAATAAAGTCCCACAGAACCTCAGGGGAATGTCCTACTCATTTCAAAGTCTTGAACAGTCACCCCTTGCACATGGTAAAGTCTGGAGTGCTTCCAAGAGGATTCTTTCAGCTTTCCTGCTCCTCCACTGCTTTGCACTCAATGAAGTTCTACAATTTTATAAAGGTTTTTTTTTTTCCCCTCAATTTTCTCATATTTCCCTAAGCTTTCTGGCCATGCCCTCAGTTTTGTGCTTGCAAAGGCACTATATAATCAGTGAAGGCCCACAGGAAAGAGATGAGGGGTGGTGGATACAGACTCTGTTCTGTAGCTGGAGTTCCTCAGGATTCTCAGCTACCACATGAGCTCTCATGCAGATGTTAAAAGTTTATTAAAATTGAGCTGGTTCCTTCTTACCTCTACAATGGCAGACTCTTGTTTCTCATGCTGCTTCTGTAAGATTGAGAGCAGCTGGGGTGGAGAGCTGTCTCTCTTTATCCTTTTTTGTATTTTCAGTTCATTTAAGTTTCTTTGCTTCCTCAGGTCTTAAGTGGATTTAAAAACTATGATTTTATAGCATATCTAGATTGTTCTCATTGTTAGGATGGTAATAGCAGTCTCTCGCGATTTTCTAAATCAACTCTATGTGGCAATCGCCCAAGCACATACCTCACTGCTATTATTCCAATGCTCATGACTTTATGACCCTCAATTTTATAGTTGGAAACGGAGTCACAGAAAGATTAACTTGCTCAATTTATACAGGCAGTTGGTGGTTGAGTCCAGGATTTTAACCGAAGGAGACTAACGTAATCTCTTATTCTCCTTGTTTTAACCAGACCTTAAGTTATACGGCATTAGGTGGGAGCTTCTGTGACTTTGCCATGGTACTTCACCCCAGCACCTGTGCACATACTGTTCTGAAGCTTACATTACCCTCCACTGGATGGTCTACAGGTCTACCTCCTACTCATCTTCCATTCTTCTTCCAATACCTAAATCCCTCATCTTGTCTTCTGAGTAGCCCTTTATATCCCCCACTCCCTTGAAAATTTTCCTATTTTCCTCGTGTTTCCAGACTTTTTGATTGGTTGGTCCTACGTATATTATATTTTCTCAGCATAACAATGGGACCAATTGCCTTAAGTTTAGAGGTATTCCTCCCGAAAAGATATCTGGAGGTTGAAAAAACCCACATTGAGCATATTAATTGAAAATGTAATCAGTATACTTTTAAAAAGTGACTTTAATCTGCTTAACTCCAGCTCTGTATCCTTTGACCAACATCTCCCATTTCTCCCGCCCCCAGGCCCCAGGAACGTAACACTACTCTCCACTTCTGTGGGTTCGACTTTTAGATGCCACATATAAACTTCAAATTTGCTAAGAGAGTTAAGTGCTCTCACAACAACAACAAAAAGAGAGAAGGAAAGAAGGACAGCTATGGTAGCAAGTGAGGGGATGAATATGGTCATTAGCTTGTTTATGGTGATCACTTTGCAATGTATACATGCCTTATGACTGTTGATATTAATAGAACTAGCAATGTTTAAAATTATTTTTGTACTAGCATAGCTCTTATTTTCTTCATGTCACATTCTTACTTGTGTATAGCCTTCACAGATACAATATGGATGGGTTTGTTCTAACTTAATTACTTCTTAACCACACTGTGCAAAATTTTGTCAACTTAGTTAATTCATCCCATTTTCCTAATTGTTTTGTTGTTTTTCATGTGACACCCTCTTAACTGCATCTATCTGTCTGGCACTTTGGTACTCCAAAACAAATACATAAGTAAAAATAATGATTCTATTAAAGCCCTCCCTGATACCATTTTTTCTCTGTTGCTTTTGTCAATAACCACTACCCTGAATGCGGTCTTACCACAAACATGTATACATGAATAATACCTGTGTTTTAACAATATAGAAATGGCATAATACTGTATGCACACCTCTGAAGATTCCTCTTTATTTATTTGACTTGCTTTCACTTGATGTATTTAGAGGGTATGTTTATCCATGTTGATTTCAGGGCACAAGTCCATTCCTTTATGTTATTTATGTTATTCCACTATATAGTATACCACAATTTATCTGTTTTGTTTTTGAGTATCCTTTAGATTGTTTTCATTGTTTCATTATTACAAACAATGTTATCATAAAAATATCAACATCTGGGAATAAAATTGCTTTACTATGTGTTGTCAAATTATAGTCTAAATTAATTATACAAATTATTCACCCACCAAATTTCCTTGTTTCCCTTCCTTCCTTCCTTCCTTCCTTCCTTCCTTCCTTCCTTCCTTCCTTCCTTCCGAGATCTTTCTTTCTTGCCTGCTTTCTTTTTTTTGGGGGGGGGTAGGACAGTGAGGGAGAGAGAGAATCTTAAGCAGGATCCATGCCCAGCATGGAGCCCAAGATAGGGCTCCTGAGTGACTCAGTTGGTTGAGCCTCTGACCCTTGATTTCAGCTTAGGGTTTATGACCTTGAGATCACGATCTAAGCTGAAATCAAGAGTCAAAGGCTCAACCGACTGAGTCACTCAGGAGCCCTTCACCCACCAACATTTGATGGGGGCTCTGTTTGCTTCACACTTTTGCAGCCATTTGGACCATGTCTCATGTGAACTGCCTATTCTTATGTTTTCTCTGATTTTTATTGAGTTAACATTGTCTTGCTGTATATAAGAAATTTCTGTATACTATAGTCTAAATGTCCATCCATGGATGATAATATGTGTTGCAGATAAATTTCCCCAATCTGTGACTTCTTTTTCACTCTTTCGCATATCTTTTTAAAAATTTTGCTCATGCTTAAATTCAATTAAATTTTTCAGTCTTTTTGCTTACATGCTTTTTGCATTTCATTTAAGAATGAATGCATTTTCCTTCATTCATGAGAAGATTCTTCTATATTATTTTCATATTTTAAAATTAGTGTTGGATGGACCTGGGATTTACTTTTAAGTTGGTTTATTTTTTGTCTTTACATATACCCATTTATTCCAGCACAAATTTTTGAAAAATTATCTGTTCTTTTTAATGTCAATTTATCATACATCAAGATTTCTTTCATATGTGAGGCTATTTCTGATCTTTGTTATTTCCTTGGTTTACTGTTTATAACTGCACTGATACCATAATATTTTAATTAGTATGGGCTCCTAATTTGCTATCTGTAAAGGCAAACTTTTACCTGCTTTTATTTTTAAAATAAATCTGTCTCATCTTGGTATTTCAATCTCCCACATTTGAAGACAACTGACTTATTTTTGATACTGCATTTTGCCTACTATCAATGAATATGGCCTATCTGTCTGTTCATTCTTTTCAGGAGTTTCTAGCAATGAGGATTTCCTATAGAGGTAGGCTATAGGAAGCAGGAAGAAAAAATCACAGAATGTACAATATTAGGTTAGCACAAGCACCAAATCCATAAAAAAATAAAATTCTTATAGAACCAAAATAAGATGAATGATAAGAAAAGTTTTCAGTACCCACACTTGAAGACAAGAAAAGGACATTCGCAGTTGTCTGCAAGAAGATGGGCCAGGAATGGGTCATTAGGAGAACAGTGGACAGGCACTTGGGTGGCTTAGTTGGTTGGGTGTCTGCCTTCAGCTCAGATCATATCTTGGGATCATGGGATCAAGCTCAGGGAGTCTGCTTCTCCCTCTCCCTCTGCCCCTCCTTCCTGATTGTGCTCTTTCTCTCAAATAAATAAAATCTTTAAAATAAAAAAAAGAACAGTAGAGATGTATAATAAGCTATGTTTGTGCCTGAGGTTCTAAAGCTTACAATCACTTGTGTTCCTCCTGTCTATGAAGTGATGTTGGACAAAGAATAAAAAATGCATGGAATTCCAAGAAGCTATTTGAGAAATATTTGGTTTTCCTCCCCACCTTATTGGGGTGCCCCTCCTACTTGAAACAATAAAACAAAACCACTTGAGGAATTGGGCTTTTGGTTAAAACCTATGCGTGATTTCTTCAGAACTGACCACAGGCAATTACAAAGGCTTTTCCTGGCAAGTGTCATGAGGGGAAGCTGCCCTCTCCACACCAGACTTGTGCACAGTGTGCACAGAGAGAGCGGAGTTACAGTCAAAACTCAGGACCCTCCCCCTCCCCAACCCCTTGCTGGTAATGCTCTAACACGTTTGCATAACTAGCTCTGGTGCTTTTGTTCCGAAATCTCTGTATCTTAGGTCCTGGGCAGAGGTTTTCTTCAGGTGCCTCTGCACAAGACCTGCTTATGGGAGGAGGAGGGGAAACCCATGAAGACAACTTTCCCCACCCTGACGCAGTACCCAGTACTTTTCCATTATGAGTTTCTACCTCCCCTGCCCCCACCCCCACCCCGTCCTGTCAGGGTTGATGAATCTGTGGGAGACTTTTGATCAGGGCTCTCTCTACTGTGAGACTTCTGGGCTGGTCCACTTGACCATCAACCAGTGCACCATTTCATGGGAGTAAATGGAATGGGAGAGTTCAACACTTTCTCCAATTTTAGACTGCTGCTTGCTTATACCATCTCAGCTTATAAGTGATTAAAGTTTTAACTCTTTTGTTCTTGGCTTGTTGCTTTAATTATCCCACCAGCTCTAACACTTGGCAGCCCAGCTTTCTCTCTCCCTCAGCTGAGCTCCTGACACCACTCTGATAGAATAAGGAGGTCTACCAACAATGAAATATTAACAAAAATTTAGTGTAGTAAACATGTAAGTTGTTTTCAAATTCTTTAAAGTACAATTAATGACTCATTGACTTATCTCATATAATCAATGTAGTGAATTTATGAATTTAGTCTTAGGACTATAAAAGGATTAAAAAACATATAGCCTTTAAATCTAATTACAGGAATCTTATTGTTTATATAAATGATATATTTGATTCTAGGCCAGAAATTTACTCCTTAAGATTGTTTCTGCTCAAGGCTATTCTAGTTCAGCAAGAATTTTTCAGGAAGTGAATTCAGTAAAAACCAAAGCCTTCTTG
The DNA here is from genome assembly GCF_002007445.2 of Ailuropoda melanoleuca. Lineage (NCBI taxonomy): Eukaryota > Metazoa > Chordata > Mammalia > Carnivora > Ursidae > Ailuropoda > Ailuropoda melanoleuca. The sequence goes on from NC_048223.1 coordinate 53,947,253, forward strand.
TAATTCTTCAACTTAATATACACACTCTCTTAGCTAAGTCCTTTACAAAGCAGAGCCTAAAGCAAGTATTAAAATACCGACACTTTTTTTTTGCGAGGTGCAATTCTGCAGTGGTGATGATGAAGAAAAGAAGGAAGGGAGGAAGGAAGTGTTCCTGTAAGAACAGCAGTCATGAATGTAGGGTGATGATCTCATCTCAAGATCCTTAACTAAATAAATTACCTCCACAAAGACGCTGTTTCCAGATAAGATCACAATCACAGGTACCAGGGGTTAGAATGTGGACAACAGTATTCAATCCCCTCCAGGTTGAACCGCAAAGGTAAAGCTCAGTGGGTGTGGTGCAGGCCCTACACCACCCGGCTCTCACCTCAGATTCCAGCTTCCTGAGGGAGCTTGACAAGGGCAGGGGTGTACACGGTCCCGGGAACAGGTGGTGCTTCTGGAAAGCAGGAGGCCATTGAAGGAATCCGAGTGCTCGAAGTTTGTATCCAGGACAGGCACTACATTTACTTAAGGCCCGGGCTGAAGATTTTCACATGGTAGCAATGATCATGCAAGTAATGCTCATCCCTTCAATCATACCTCTACTAAGAACGCTCAATGTGTCAGCAAATACAGACACCCACCAAGATGATTCAGACAGAGACCTTGAAGAGCTTGCAGTGTAACAGGAAGAGAGGCAAGTGAAATAAATTGGCAGAATAAACTGCATGTCCAAGGTATGGAAGGAAGGGGGGGGCAGAGCCATAGGTAGAAAGTGCAAAGTACATTAAAAAATGCTGTATCCCTCCAACACTCCACAACAAAACCTGCAAAATGGGCTCCTTTGAAGGCAGGAGACCCTAAGACCCATGCTGAATAAATTACCCAGATCTCCCTGTAAGATAGATGAGAGGCACAGACTTGTACCCAGGCCTTTAAACTGGAGTCTAATTTATATTTTCATTATGCTTGCCTTTCATAAGAAATTAACCACCTCTGGTCTTCCTTTTCTAATCTGGGCTTTTATAATCCCAGAACAATTTTTCCTTCTGTGGGAATATGTTAGGAAGATGATATTATTTACTAATTATAGTCTGTTAATGAATATACTGGCCGTATCTTTCTTAATCTTAACACAGTAGATGCTTGAGTTTCACTGTTTGCAATCTGCGTCTGAAGACCTATTTCGATGTATTTTGTACATAAGAATATATAGTCACTACACATTAATCATTTAAAGCATATGGCACTAAATTCTAAGATAAAGTCGTAAGAATGATGCCCAGTTCCCCTGTTTTTAATTTCAGTATGTCAAATGCTAAATAGCACAATGGCATTGTTTCAAATACCTGAGTGTACCACCTAAAGCAAAGAATTTAAAGATTCTGACATAAAGATCTGAGTGCTATTTGTGGGAGCTAATAAAAATCCCTCCTAAAAAAGCAAATTTCAGTCATATGGAATTGGCAGCTATCACTCTCATTTTGCCAAAAACATCACGCCAGACATTAACTTCAATGAATTTAATTTTCCAAAGAAGAAAAACTATACTTTAAAATTAGTACATACTGACTCACTATTTATAGAAAAAAATATATTTAACATTGACGTAATGGTAGAAACATACTGCAGTGCCAAAAGCAGCTTAAGACATATTTATGTGTCATCAAAAGTCAGAAGAAAACAGTAATAATCTTATAACTTGATTTACTTAATTTCCCTTATCATTAGAGTTACCCACCATGGTCACATTTTCTACAAGTCTATTAAATCAGCATTTCTCAATGACTGATCCAAAATGGACGTTTTGCACTCTGGCAAAAGAGCAGTGAGTCAGAATAGGGAGAAGCAAAGATTTCTTTATGTGTTACTCAAGAATAGCAAAGTCTATTCCATTACTAAGCTGAAGTTTTGGAGCTTTATAAAGAAAAAATTATAAGGGGCCATGTGCTTTTTAGCATAATTCCATCTGTTTTACCACCCAGAACTCTTTAACACCCTCAGACTCCGAGGAGACAAATGATCACATTTTGTCATCTTTTCTTCTTGGAATAAAGTTGGGAGGGGGTAGGAAACATGGGTGGAGAAAATGACAAGTTCTATTTTAAGAATGGCACTCTGGGAAACACAGAAAATAAAAGTGATCCAACCCCTTCAGCAAGAGAAGAGCATGGCATTGATCATAATTTCCTTTAACCCAAGCAATAAACTATCTCAGCGAAAGTGTCACGTGCTATTCAACGTTAGCGTACTCAATAGGTAAAGCTTATGATGTATCCAGTGCCACAGCGATCATGTACCCCAAATGCGTTTTCCTTCACGTCCGCGCTCGCTCACTCAAGATCTAAAGGCATTTAAACTCATTCACCCGTCGTGGAACCTGTTCATCACTGAGAACTTTTTTTTTTAACAAGCCTTCATTTTCAAGGCATGAGATAGAAGTCCTGAGGGATGTGGTGTTTCAAGTGACAGGTTCACTTCCTTAATTGCTAAGTGTGCGGCATAGAAGAAAAAAAAATACCAAATGACCAGAAGAAAAAATCCAGTATACTTAATCACCTCTTTCGAGAGAGCAACAATAAAACACTTCTTTATTAACCTTAAAAACTGCATTACTCTGTCTCCAGGATTCTAAATCCTTTGAGAGGGACGAGAAGAGGCCCAGGAAAAGACCCAGCCATCACATGAGCCTCAATCCTGCACCTACTCAGAGAAGTGACCACAAGAAGCTGATAGAAACTGCTTGCATCCAGTTTCTTCACATGTCTGTTACAGGCTGTACCATCGTCCTGCCCATATTAGGAGATTTATATGAACCCAAATAATTTGAGTTGAGTTGTAATTTATAATTTCAAGTAATGTTACATAATATGAAACCGAAACTGGTAGGGAAGGCTTCTGATTCTCAGAAACACACTCCAGCAGCCAGACTGGAAGGTTCGGAAAGACGCAGCACAGCTAAGCATTACCTGAATCTAAGTTCCCGGCTCATACCTGGATCAAAAGCGATCCTTCACCTTACAAGTCGCCTAGCCTGGCCCTGGAAGAGGAGACGAGCGTGATGCCTCATGCAAATGGCAAACACAGGCAAGTACGCCCCAGAAGGAAACTCAGGAGCCAAGCACCGTCAACAGCACATCTGTACCCTGCTCAACCCCCTGCTTGGCTGTGTCAGAAATTGCTTTGCCTGTGCTCGCCTCCAGAGGCTTGCTTTCCAGATGCCGTCCCATGAGCTCAGAGGTGCTCTTTGCTCCCTCACCCATCTGCAGAGTCCAGAGCATCGAGTGCACTAACGGACTGTGAACTGAGTGACAGGGCCACATGTTTCCTGTTTCTGCAATGGCGGCACGAGCACAGAGATGCACTGGCTTCTCGTGCGTGTTCAGGGTTGAATGGTCACTGGATAAATAAAGAAAACTTAGAAAACACCAAGTCTCCGTGTTCACGCCTTGATATTATTATGAAACATTAGTGGAGAAAAGTGTATAGGCGCCTAAAGAAACAGAATTTGATTGGGGGAGGGGATAAATCAACGTAGAGGCTTAGCTCTGGAATTCTGTGAGGGGAGGCTTTGGCTCACTCCCTTTTATTCGTGCATTCTTCATTTCAGGGCCCTGAACAATGCATCAGAAGTTAAGTACTGCTCTTCCTTTAGGAAACACAGGTATGCACATACACACACAGGTCCAGGATGATCTTCATTTTTATAGACTCCTAGACTTTGAACTTTTTAACAGTGCAATTTTTTCATTAAAAATATACATATGCCTCAAACAGGTGTGTATTTACACATAAATCACAACCATGTATTACACATTATATGTTGCTAAAATAGAAATGATGCACCAAATGGAAATTTTAAAATACGCAACAAAATGTAAAGGATGATATTTACTTACTACACCCCAATAAATTGTCTTTTATCTGGACACCACTGTTTCCAGTGGGAATGTCTCAAATAAAAATATAAGTTGGAGCACTGTGTATTGTATAAGACTGATGAATCACAGACCTGTACCCCCGAAACAAAAAATGCATTATATATTAATAATAAAACATTTTTAAAATACAATTATATATATATAAATACAATTATATATTTATATATATTTGTGTGTGTGTATATATATATATTAGAGTCAGGAACCCATTACAGTCCTTTCTTAAAGAAAAAGGAAACAGGGCCACCTCCGGGTCGTCAGACTTTTTATATGAAGGCTTGTGGAGTGGAGAGTGAGTGCTCCAGGAGAAGAGACATAGAAGTTGCCCATCTCTCAACACTCCAGACTGGAAGCCAGCAGAGTGTCCCTGCTGACATACTGTGTTGGTCAGAACATTACAGAACTAGCCCATGTTCAAGGGCAGGGCACACAGACATCACATTTCAGTGGGAAGAATGTGAAATAATTTGCGGTCATCTTTAATCCATCGCAGCCAGAAACTAATGCAAACCGCAAGTATGCTTACAGTACGGCAGAATAAAGTATCACACAGTTTTGGGTAATGAAAAAAAAGCGCATTCCAGACAAGGGGAGAAAGGCTCCTGCAGAAAGGGACACCGGGATGAGTTCACAGAGATGGGAAGTAAAGTCCAGCACGGGAGGAAGATAAGCCAGACGGAAGCAGAGAAGGCAGGCCAATGAGAATTGGGGAAGACAGATTCACGGGTCTTGAGTTTCTAACTGTAAGAGCAGGTAGTTAACAGCTAAACTTACATTTTCTGAGAAGCAGTTAAGACAGATGAATGTGGCACTGGCAGATTCAGAAAGCTCAGCTCGGGAGCTAATATGGAAACGTGGAGCCAGGAAGCTCAGTGCCGGGAAAGAGAGCAAAGGAACAGGCAAGGAAGAGTCAGGAGAATCCAAATGGACACTGTCACGGAAGACTTTCGGGGCACGCCTTTTCAGAACTCACCAGTAGAAGTGATGAAAATTAGACCATATGTGGAAACAAGTTCTGACTTTGGTTTGAAAATAATGTCTCGCAAAATTGCAACTCACATACAATCGGCTGTAGCTTATCTGTCTGTTTATCCGCTGACTGATGACTTGCCGTCCTCTATATAGACCAGACTCTGTGCCAGGGCTGATATGATGCCATCTCATCACTACAGCCGCTAAAGGACCGGTGTGGATATTCTCCACGTCGTAATCTATGCTGTTCAGCCAATGAGATCATTATATGTAGTCCGGAATAATAGAAAATGTAGTGATGTATTTTAGCAGCAGAAAAGTGAACTGCTTTTTCTAGGAATCATGACTCACATTTTTCTCTATTCCTCTCATCATATATTTGCTGACTGGTGATCAGAAAATTAATTTTGTCAACCTGAGGGAGAAGAAACATAACACTGACTGTCTAGAACTGATTTCATAAAATGTCTCAAAAGAGTAAGTTTTTTTCACAGTGTGGAATTTTAAAACGCAATGCTAGCAAAATATAACTATCAAGAAATAGCTGTCAACTAAACTTGAGATATAAATTCAAAAGCTCCCAAGATCATTTTTAGTGTCAAACACACTATATGTACATAAAGTTGATCTAAAACTAACTTACATATTTAAAAATTATCTCTATTAGAGCATTTGTGAATAGTTTAACATCAATCATCCATTTTGTTCTCTTAATCTACCAGAAAAGTGAACTTGTAGTCAAGTTATTTTTACACATACCCTGCAAGCAGCTGTAAAAGTGTGAATGTACAAAATGAAACGCTGACTGTTTTTTATATCCCTGGGATGCATTATATTATAAAAACAAAACCAAACGAGCATTTATGATCTGGCACAAGAACATAAGTAGAGAAAAGTTATTCTTTTTTCTTTTGAAGACTATGGACTTTCAGAATCACAACTTCTGAAACAGATCAACTTTGGGTCACAAAAATTGCTTCTTGTTAATATGACTAGCCTGATATTACCCAATGTACATTATTTGCCCAGTGTTATAATGGACTGTTAAATACTTCTGCTCCCATAAACCTGCTTGAAGGAAAATAAAATGAATCCCCCCTCCATTCTCAAATTTAGCAAATATCCCTAAGTCCCCACATTTGCCACTTCAAGCAAATTTAGCAGTCATGCATTTTATGTTTCAGAAAAAAAAAATTCACAATTATTTACTTGTTTAAATTCATGCAGAAAACTGGGGCGCCTGGGTGGCTCAGTTGTTAAGTGTCTGCCTTCGGCTCAGGTCATGATCCCAGGGTCCTGGGATCGAGCCCCACATTGGGCTCCCTGCTCAGTGAGAAGCCTGCTTCTCCCTCTCCCACTCCCCCTGCTTGTGTTCCCTCTCTTGCTGTGTCTCTCTCTATCAAATAAATAAAAATCTTAAAAAAAAATTTAAATTCATGCAGAAAACTGAAATTTGACTCATAATGAAATCAAACATAATCTAAAAAATTAAAATTTCTACTCATCTGTGAAACAAAGTGGTATTACCTGAGGATAGAGAAGCCGAAGGGCAGGCTCAATAGAAAGTTGTTTTCCTGTGACTTTACTTACTTTTGAAAATGGGAGATTATCGAGAACGTGAAGGAGAAAGAGCTTGTAAGGAAGCAAGATGGTGAAGAAAATGAAGTCAGGGTGTAGCCCACGAAGATGTCCTCAGAGGACACATAGGAGATGGGATATGGGGAGTCCTGGCAGCAGTGGGGAGCAGGGGGGTCGAGGGGTTTAGGTGAGGGGTGCGGGGTTGGGGGGGGTGGCGAAAATGGTATTAATTACCTTCCAGGGAAAATGGAGTATGTTTGCATGTGCTGGATGGAGCCACACTGCAAATCAACCAGAAATACCACCCAAAGAGCTCATTCTGTCAAGGGAATTATATTATTTTGTGTGTGTTTACAGAAACAAGCACATTCTCCAAGGTTCTCTTATATAGAATCTGCATTAAACATACACATACAAAAGGAACATAGATGTAAAGGAATTATGACAGGATATAGGAAGCCAATCCTCCCACAGTGTAATTTGTTTGAAAACCCAATCAAATAAACAAATAATATCAGCCATTGCAAATTCTGTCACCTTTAAATTATTTCTCTCTGATGGCGTGAGATTCAAACACCATGTCATCTTTGTATATTTAACAAAGAATGCATCAGTTTATAACTCCTCTCAGAAGAAGTTATACACAATTCCTAATTATAATGCTTTCATTCTACAGTAAAGGGAAAAAAAACCCATTTAAGTTAAAAAATAAACTTGATCAGAACCTATAACCCACATAAGTCTGTCCTTGGCTGGCACATCATATCTAGACTTAAAGCATTTGTCAAAGAATACAATCTTACACTTTCTCTTCTAAATATATTAAATTTGGGGGCTCTTAGGTGGTTTGGTTGATTAAGTGTCTGACTCTTGATTTCAGGTCAGGTCTCAATCTCACAGCTGTGAGTTCAAGCCCTGCATTGGGCTCCATGCTGAGCATGGAGCCTACTTACAAAAAAAAAAAAAAAAATTACATATTGAATGTTATCTTTGAATCAAGCCAAAATAATAAAGAACTACACACAAAGACCACATCACGGTGGCCCTCAGCAGAACTGCTTTGGCTGGAGTTTTCTTAGATATTATGCCACAGACCTCAGTAAAGACTGTGTTAACAAGCAACATGATGGATTTCATTTTTTATTTTACTATTAGTATCACAGATGTTACTCATCACATCCCATGATGGCTCTGGATGAGGAACTATGAAAGTCCTTTCTGCAGCACAGGGATTGCTACACTCTCCCTGAGTCTTTTCTAACCCAAAGAACACTTCATATTACCTTTTATTTTCCTTTCTGTGTCGCCTATTTGTTTCCCATTACTTTTAAGTACACCTGAATTGATGTTAACTTATTGCTAGTCTGCTAATTTTTTTTCTATCACTACTTCCCTTCCTGACCTCATTAAATTTTATTGTGTTGTATTCCAAGTATTTTTGAAAATCACCTTAAGTTTTTTTGGGGGACTTGGTATAGAATTTTTTTCCTTGATGTAAAGGAATATCGAATAAGAAAGAACGCTTTCCATAAATGGAAGGATAAATAATATATAAAAACAGAGAATTTCCCAAAGCAATAATAAAGAAGAGAAAGGGCCATCTTTTCTAAGATGCAACGGTGAGTTGAAATCAACCACTGGTTTCACCGGTTACACAGCACTTTTGAATGGAGTTTGGTAGGAAATCCATCCCATAATACAAAGAGGTTTCACTGGCTCTGACCGAGGGTGGCACGTTCAGGCTGATAAAAGGCAAAGTTGTGTTCTTAACACTCGAGCTTCAACGCTTCAGTCACGACTGAAAAACGGGAGTTGGAAGCCCATGCCCAAGACAGAGCAGAGGAGAAAAGGCATAGTTGGACCCACTTCCTCCCTGACCCTTTTTGTGTTTGCTTGACCTTTCCATCCTTCCCCAGTGCTTGCTGTTACACTTTCTTACAAGCTCCTGGAGAAACATCCAGACCTTTCCTTTTACCAGACACATCTTCCTGTTCAGAACCACTCTGGAGCCAGATGGTGGAGGTCTGAATCCCAGCGCCACCACTGACCATCTAGGTGGCTGTGGACAACTTATGTAACCATTCTGTGGCTCAATTTCTCCATCTGTACAATGGAGATAATCGTATCTTCCTCATAGGGTTGTCTAGAGTATTAATTTAATTAACAGTGCTTGACATACAGTATGTGTTAGTTATTCATTAAATGAAAATGATCACTCTGAACACTGACATCTTTCAGGTGACAGCTAATTTCAACATTCTAGGTTAATGCATTTACATCACTTCCTTGGGATATATGGAAAGTACTTTTAACAAGAACCCTCTGAAGAAAGACTCACCACCATGGAGAAAGTCAAAAGACTCACTTACCATCAGGATTTGCTTCACGTAATTGGCAGACAAAACTATCAACTGTCTTAAAATAATATTGAGTTAAGGAGGAAGAACCTCAGAACACTCCCTCCAAAAAAAATGCTCTCTAAAAAACTGAAATAAGATGTATTTATTAAAGAACATTTTTTTTCCATTTGGGTATAATTATAATTCTTAATTGAAAATGTACAGTATTCAAATTCATTCAATTTTATCCCTGTAATATCCCTCTAAAAATCCAGTGCTTAAGGCAAAATAAGGATCATAAGGACAAGAAGAAACTGGAAAATCAATGAAATATTAAAAAAAAGCACAAGAAACTACATTCTGGGGAAAGATTTCTGTACACAGGGTGTAGAAAAAATTAAGAGGATTAAATAGACTCTTACAAACACTTTCAAGACAATATATTTTCAGCCATATTATACTGTAATCTGAGAAAGTAGAAAAATGCAGTGAAACTAATATAATGATTTTTTTCTTGGTAAGTTTTATTACTTACTTGGCTTTAATTATGACTAGTCTATGGAATTATTGGGAAGTAGAAAAGATTCAACTCACATATTAAAAAAAATTCAGGTACTTGAGGAAACAGGGAGAAGAAAATTAATACTCTCTGTTCTCTGAGCCCCATTAAATTCTCTTCTAATAAGCTTTAGCCCATTCAAAAGACTCTTAGTCTTTTTTAAGTCTCTACCCACTTCCAAGAAACTCCTGTCCTGCATCATCTGATTTCCTGACTGTGTTATAGACCATCAGTTTGGCTAAGTAAAACCAGATTCTTAGACAAAAGTCTTTCCTTCTACTAGAAATCTGCCCCACCCCTGGCAAGCCCGTATGGTAGTGGGAGGGGAGAATCCCTCTCCCTGGAATCTCAGCCACATAGTCAACCAGACTCCCCTAGTGTAGGTCCAAATAACTGGAGGTTGAATGGTTATTTCTTTCAAAAGTACTTAATTAGTATGGAGATTCCATAAAAAATTAAAAATAGAGCTACCCTAGGACCCAGCAACTGCACTACTAGGTATTTACCCAAAGGATACAAACATAGTGATCGGAAGGGGCACGTGCACCCCAATGTTTATAGCAACAATGTCCACAATAGCCAAACTATGGAGAGAACCCAGATGTCCATCAACAGATGAATGGATAAAGATGTGGTGTATACACACACACAGAGTGGAATACTACTCAGTCACCAAAAAAATGAAATCTTACCATTTGCAATGAAGTGGAAGGAACCAGACGGTATTATGCTAAGTGAAATAAGTCAATCAGAGAAAGATAATTATCTTATGATTTCACTTATATGTGGAATTTAAGAAACAAAGCAGAGGATCATAGGGGAGGGAAGGGAAAAATAAAACAAGATGAAATCAGAGAGGGAGACAAATCATAAGAGACTCAATCATAGGAAACAAACTGAGGGTTGCTGGAGGGGAGAAGGGGAGGGAAAGGGGAACTGGATGATGGGCATTAAGGAGGGCACATGATGTGATGCGCACTGGGTGTTATATGCAACTCATGAATCACTGAACTCTACCTCTGAAACTAATCTAATAATACACTATATGTTAGTTAATTGAATTTAAATAAAGTTTTAAAAAATAGTAAAGTTAAACACAATCCAACTAAAAAAAATAAATAAAAATGCTTGATTTGGGGATGCCTGAGCGGCTCAGTCAGTTAAGCGTCCGTCCGACTCTTGCTTTTGCCCCAGGTCATGATCTCAGAGTCCTGGGATAGAGGCCTGAGTGGGCCTCTGTGCTCAGCGGGGAGTCTGCTTGAGGATTTGCTCTGCCCCCTTCCCCCTCTCAAAAATAAATGAATGGACCTTTATTTTTAAAAAATTAAAATAAAAAAATAAAAAGTACCTGATTTTTCTTTTACATTTGTGGTGGGAGAAAGACCCCAGACTCCAGATGACAAATTTCATCCTGCTTCATTAGAAATACCTTCACCTTACCTCTAGCCACTGGCCAACATGACAAAGTCCTGGCTAAAACTTCCTTGTGTTACAGGAAATCCTGAGACCCTGACACCTAGCTGGGGAGGAGCAGCTAATTCTAGGCGGGTAAAGACACCTAACTGCAGTGAAAACAATTCTTTTGAAGACACTCCTGACAGCTCTGTTCAACAATGCACCATTTCTGCATGAAGGGTATAAACGAGGCCCACAAATGGGAAGTACAAAGTAAGCAGAAGAACCACTACCCCCACCTCCACCCTCCCCACCCCCCCACCCCC
>NC_048223.1:53958419-53963503 GCF_002007445.2 Ailuropoda melanoleuca
TGATTTATGTATTTTGTTGAAGTATAGCTGACACCCAATATTATATTAATTTCAGGTTGTATAATTAAAAACTTTTGAGCGTGTGGTCTTTATTTCCAGAACAGTACCAAGTAATTTCTTACTCTGTGTGATGAGGACCTCGCAGAGAAATAAAAGAGAATATAAAATAACAATGCAAGGTAATAACAGTCATGGTCTAAATCTAGGGTTTGCAAAATTTGGAAATTCCTTCAAAATACCTTCAAGAACAAAAACCCTTTGGGTTTTAAGGCTTGTACATTTATGATACCTTATGGAATTTGGGCATAATATGTATGCCTTATTATTTTAATTATCCTGCTTCACCTTATCTATTTTTGTTCCTGTATTAATTTTAAATACTATGCATTTAAATTTACTGTTTTAGTACCAAGATAATAGGGACTTCTATTTGGGAAGAAGCAATATATTTCTTTTCATCTGCCAGCTTGTTGTATTAGAACCATACCAACAGAGCCTGGATCAGGCATTATCTTTGCTTCCCAGCCACATACCACATCCCTATATTCAGTTAAGCATCTTGGGTCTTGGGACCCATGGCTTGAGTATGCCTGGAAAAACAGTCACAGTTTATGGTAAATCTCATCATCTTCAACCCAAGGCCTCCTTCTCAGCTTTATTTTTCTCCAGAGATTTATCACCACCCAACATACTATATATTCTGCTCTTTCCTTATATAGTTTCTTATTTTATACCTTATATTCTTTTTTTTCTTCTTCTTCTTCTTCTCCCTACTGTAATGCAAGCTTCCTGAGAACAGGTTTGTTTTTGAGGTCCTAATATTCAACTACCACTGGAGCATGTAATTTCCTGGACGAAACACAAGGGCAGCATCACTGAAAGTTAATTGACACCCACACATTTATACTTTCAAATGAGGAGCCATTTCTGTCACTGGCAGGGGCAAGTGATAAAACAGTTTCACAAGCCACTTGGTCTGGGTCCACATAAGGAGCTGCTGTATTCAATCTCACTCTTTATAATCTCTTTCTCAAACTATTTTACTTTTCTCATATCTATCAAGGGTACTCTAACGCAGTTAATTTTGTGAGTGTTTTTCACAAAGCAAGGAAGGTAAGAAGAGTTGTATCACTTCTTTTTTTTTAAGATTTTATTTATTTATTTGTCAGAGAGAGAGAGCGAGAGCACAAGCTGTGGGGGAGGGGCAGAGAGCGAGAGAGACAGAGAGAAGCAGACTCCCCGCTGAGCAAAGAGCCCAATGCGAACAGGATCCCAGGACCCTGACATCATGACCTGAGCAGAAGGCAGATGCCCAAACAACTGAGCCTCCCAGGCGCCCCCATTTCTTGCTTTGTATACGAAACACCTCTGAACTGCAGGTGTGCTCCCCTCTGGCCAGATAAACAGTGTGCTTCCTTCTATCCGTAAGCCTCACCGCTGTTGACGTTTACTTTTGCTCCTCAGAAATATGAAATCATAGTACTCATCGTGGAACTCTGATTTTGCTTGCCAATAGGCCGAACATCACATTTAAAATCCACAGCACTAGACAAGGTTCCAATTTGGTATCTTATAGATCTCTGACATCATTTATTCTATATTTTACATTACCCTGAAGGACACAATTGGTGCTTTCAAAACAAAGCTCGTCCGCTCAAGTGGAAGCAATATATATAGCAACTCAGATATTTCTGGGTAAGACCATGAAATGTATAGATAACAGAAGGATACTTGAAAATTGCAGTCACAATAAAAATTGCTAATGTTTTCAGGCGTTTAACTTAAGCCAAGCATCATATTAGGAGGTTCATATGTGTTCTGTCATTAAATCCTTACTTTCAATGCTTCGTATTCTTCTTCCCAGTTTACAGTGGAGAAAAGTGCAGTGTAGAAAGTAAAGTAACCTGGCTATGATCATACAAAGAGAGCCAGGTGGATAGCTGAATCTAGACCCCGGAGACCCCTGGTTTGAACTGGGAAAGCATGACACAAACACCAAAGACGCAACGGTGACCATTCTGTGGGGTAGTGGGAGCAAGCCTTTAACCTCCTGCCGGCCTTCAGACACGGGAGGGCTGAAGCGAAGAAATCAGACCACAACGTGAAGAGGTACATCTATAGACAGATAAAAAGCCAGTTAGAGGTGAGTAAACTTCCAAGTGCTGCTTGTGTGTAAAGGTGAATTTTTACTTTTTCCATGGAGGTCAACAAGATGGCCCCAGCACTCTGCTCTGAGCTCCCTTCAGTGGAACCAGCTTTGGGGAGGGTCGTTCCCTGGCAGCCTCTAGTCACTGTACTTTTTGATGCACCGTGGTGTTTCCAGCAGGCCACGTGCCCTTCCGCCAGGCCCAGTCCCTACCTCCTCACTCCAGTGGCTCCAAGCCAGTAGTCTAGAGATGGCGGGCTACCCGAGTAAGCTATTCTAGCCCAACACTTAGGCTCGGAGCCTTTCTCTGAACCACACTGCCGTCTGAGGCTCCCGCACCCTGATGTTCCTTCCCTGCTCCCATCGGAGATGCCAGACCTGTACTGTGGTTTGAAGGCTCTCCCCACCTAGTCCTACTTCTTCCCCCTTAGCCTTTAGAGGCATCTCCCCCCAGTGAATCTCTTGTACATTAAAACCCAGCTTCTGAACTGACACAGATTTGCTCACAGAGTTAATAATAACACTTTAACTGTTTCAGAATCTTTGCAGTATCTCACATTATCTAATAGAATGCATAATGAGTGTCTTGTGTAATGTAAGGCATAATTTATACCTATGTGCATCCTTCTGTTTTCAATGGCTAAGCTTTTTCATTTCTTTTGGAATATATCTGTGTTCATTGTTTGGAAATGTAAGTGAGCAACATCTTGTTTATAACATGACGTAATGTGTCTGCATGAAAATTTTGTGCAAAAGTTTATGGAGATGTGCCTTTGCCATTTAACGTGAGACCGTGGATGCTATTGTAGACATTTGCGTAATTTAGATGAAACCACATTAAAAAATTAATCAATTTCCCAAAGTAGGCATTTTAGCTTAGCTCTGGCTACAACACATGGGATAGCAGCACAGCCATCTCCATTTATTATTCTAAATTATAGTTTCATATTGATAAACATTGTAAGGTAGGAATAAAATATCACTAGTTACAATTAGATTTTCTCTTTCTCATTTCGCAGAAGCAATGCTGAAATAAAAGGGGGACGTCAAATTATCTTCATGACAGCATACTGAGCTCGAAGTTTTCAAGCTTTTGAGCTGATTCTCCATCCTTGTGGTCTCTTTTATCAACACTACCCCGCATCATTCAATTAGGAGCAGGCCTAAATACAGAAAGAATCTGTTTCATCTTTTTAACTTTCCCTGCTTTCAAGAATAGAAATGGCTTTCTTTTTAAAATAACTGTCAGATATTAATCTAGAGTTTTGCTACATTTCATAGTCACTTTGGGTAATCTGATACGTCCATTAATTCCTTGTTTGCTGACATCAGGCACTGGACTCTGATCCTATGTTATTACGGTGAACTTACCTCTATGAAAAATCTTGGCTACAGTGGAAATTAGTATTAGAAATATTGGAACATATTTAGTAGCTCAGTGGTTCTCCTGGCAGAGACTCTTAAAATAGGAAACCACCTTTAAAATCTGGGCAAAATGAAGCAATTAATTTCTAGGCTTCCCGAGGTCTTTTTCTGACTTTGGTGTTAATTCTCTGGAAATACCATCAGTCACTTACTGCTGGAGATACTGGTGGACAGGCAATGAGAGCACTGTTGTCTAAGAGTAAACTACATAAACTTTTTAACAAAACAGATTATAATTAGCTTGTACAAATGGCCAGTGATTTCTGCTACATTTATGAACTCCAAACCCAAGTTAAAAATAATTCAAACACATGTATTCACAATTATTTTAACATGCGAATTTTCTTTCCTTCATGTGGCCTTAATCAGCGTAGAATGTGATGTATTTGAATTATAACATGTGGGCATCAGTTTGTGTTACACAGGGATGGGAAATGGATAAACACCATTTTTTAAAGGATGGGCATAATATTATTTGGAAAGTATATTTAAGCAAGAATGTTGTGTAATAACAAAAAAGGTATAGGGATGGTGTGTTTAGATTTCACATTTTTATTTCAAAATATACTGCAGGTTAATCAGTTAATGATTTTATTTCTAAAATCTAATAGAATAAGTATTCTAAAATATAATATCCAACTTGAAAAGGCAATAGAATTTAGGAAAACAAGATCAAATATTTAATGTATTATGTTCATTCGGAACACCTTTCCTCATATAGTCTGCATTGTAAAATGTATTTTATTTTTCTCATCCCCTGCTGGATGTTTTCCTGCTGGTTATTAAGTTAGGTTTATTAAAAATATCTTCCTGGGGGACACTCCTGGGTGGTTCAGTCAGTTGAGCATCCAACTCTTGATTTCAGCTCAGGTCGTGATCTCAGGGTCTTGGGATCAAACCCCGCGTCCGGCTCCACTCTTAGCATGGAGTCTACTTGAGATTCTCTCTCTCCCTCTGCCCCTGCCTACTCACTCACTCTCTCAATCTCTCTCTCTCTTAAATAATAGATAGATAGATAGATAGATAGATAGATAGATAGATAGATATAGATAGATAGATAGATAGATAGATAGATAGATAATCTTAAAAAAAAAAAAAAGTCTTCCTGCGGTGCCTGGCTGGCTCAGTTGGTGAAGCATGAAACCTCTTGATCTCAGGGTCGTGAGTTTGAGCCCCATACTGGGTGTAGAGATTGCTTAAAAATAAATTTTATATATATATATATATATATATATATCTTCCTGAAGTTCACAATCCTGCTTCAGTAGAAAATCTGATTTAAAAAAAGATGTTCCAGGCACTGTTAAAAGTGCCCCCCTACATGTGTGAATTCGTCTCATCTGTATGAGATCTGTGAAGTGGTTCTATTCTTATCCCCGAGTGCCAGTGAGGAAACAGAGGCACAGGCCCCAGGGTGGACTGCCTGTGACCACACCCAGCGAGAGCTCGACCCAAGCTGTCCTGAGCCTGTGCTCTCTGCACCGAGAGGGCCAGCCCTCCACATTCTTGACTT
>NC_048223.1:53964404-54105180 GCF_002007445.2 Ailuropoda melanoleuca
TATATATATATATATATATATATATATCTTCCTGAAGTTCACAATCCTGCTTCAGTAGAAAATCTGATTTAAAAAAAGATGTTCCAGGCACTGTTAAAAGTGCCCCCCTACATGTGTGAATTCGTCTCATCTGTATGAGATCTGTGAAGTGGTTCTATTCTTATCCCCGAGTGCCAGTGAGGAAACAGAGGCACAGGCCCCAGGGTGGACTGCCTGTGACCACACCCAGCGAGAGCTCGACCCAAGCTGTCCTGAGCCTGTGCTCTCTGCACCGAGAGGGCCAGCCCTCCACATTCTTGACTTGTTTTCTTGCCTAAATACTCATTCTTGGCCACAATCTTGGTCTTGTCCAATATAACTTACAAATTTAATTCTGCAGATTTTATAAAAGATAGGCTGCTTTATTTTCATTCAAATTCAGACTAATGTGGTGTGTTCTCTGACTCAATGAGCTCTTTGTGGACCTATACCTAAAGTGCCCAAATTTGGAACTGATATTGTCACCCGAACACAGATTTCATCTATCAATTCACCACTATAATGAGATTTTTAGGATCAGATCCACAAATGTTCTAATTTTATAAGCAATTCTCTGATACTGCCTTAAGGAGAATCCTTTTAAGATTTAAGGACAGACACCTAACCAAAGATAAATTGTTCCATCTTAGAAATCCACAGGATACAAATCAAATATGGAACCGATGTAGACATGTGTAAGTCTGAGTTACCTGGGACAATCACACCACAGCATGGAACTCCCATGCCTTATCAAGAAAGTCTATACCTTTCTCTCCAAAAAAGTTTTTAAGTCTAGTTTCATAGGACTTTTCTGCTAAATACTCCTAACCGAATGTGGGATAGGTACAAACTCACTTTTATTACCATATTTATTCTCTACACAGAGAATGCTGTGTAGGAGAGGAAATCTCCTGTTGCAGGATACAACAAAGCCAGTCCTAAATTTAACATCCTGAAATCACAGGGTTGTTCAAGAAGTGGCAGAAGTGGCAGCATTTCATACTTAATATCACGGACAACTGGAATCAAGGTATAGAAAAATATGACAGGGTAGAGATAAAAACTGGAGAAGCATCATTCATTCTCCAAACTTTAACTCGCACTTCCTTCCCTGTGGCACGTTAGGCTCTGCATGAGATCCTAGGAATCATAATGAGTAAGATACAGCTCCTGGCACCTAGAAGTTTGTGGTCCGGTGAGTGAGAGAGACAAGTGAATAAATCGTTAACACAGAGCGTGACGAGGGCTGCCCTTCCAGGAAGAGCACCGTGAAAATCGGCACCACCGCACAGAGCTAAGCTAGCTGGCAGAAGTGCAAAATGATGCAATCTCCCAAGGGGCCCGTTTGGCAGCACATTTCAAGAGTATGAAAAATGTACATACCCAGGAATTCTTTTTCTAGGAATTTGTCCCACAGAAATAATATTAGATGTGCACAAGAATGCTTCGCTTATAAAAGCAAAATATTTTTCTAAACAGCCTTGAAGGAGAGCAGGAGAGGAGCTGTTACATTAATTATAGTCACCTGTGCGATGGGCTATTATTAAGACATTAAAACCACGTTTTCTAAGACTTTTTAGAGACATGATTGAATATGAAGTGGAAAACAGAATATAAAGTATATACACATCAGACTCCCCAGCTGCTTTTGTGGCTATTGTTACTGCCTGTGTTTTGGAGGGGTTAGGGTTAAATATGGGATAAATACGCTAAAATAATACAATAACATGTTGGGGATTTGACAAGATAAACTAAATTGTTTTGTTACAAGCCCTCCAAACGAATTCATTTATTTAAATGGGTTTGCATACAGTTAAATTGGAAAAATATATTAAAATGCTAGTGGTATTTATCTCTTCATGGAGTTATGGCTCACATTTATTTTCACCTTTTTATGTCTATATTTTTATGCAATGTGATTATATTAACTTTAGAAGCTATAAATGTTTTTAAGACCAAATAAGAGATAAGTAAAAGTACCTTAGAGAAAAGCTTTAGAATGGAGGGGGCATTTGAGATGGGCACAGAAGGATGACAAGCTGTCACCTGGAAGGCAGTGGGAAAGCATTCTTGACAATGGAAGGGCTTGTGCAAATGCAGAGCCACGGGGTGCTTAAGACAAGGGGCATCTACCTGACTGTAAAGAACAGTGGCTTGAAAAGGCACGAAATGTATAATCTGCAAAGGTTCCTATATTATTATTAGGCCCAGAGTGCCCATATTTACCATGTAACTCTGAATTAACAGATTTGAGAGCCTTAACCAAGTCCCCAATAATTTACTTTGCTTAAGGGGTCACCTACAGAACATGTGGTATGTATACACAATAGGGTATTACTCGGCCATAAAAAAGAATGCAATCTTGCCATTTGCAACGATGTGGGTGGAGCTAGAGAGTATAGTGCTGAGCAGAATACGTCCGTCTGAGAAAGACAAATACCATGTGAGCTCACTCATATGTGCAATGTAAGAAACAAATGAGCAATGGGGGGAAAAGAGAGAAGGAAACAAGCCGAGAAACAGACTTTTTTTTTTTAATTTTTTATTTATTTGACAGAAAGAGAGACAGACACAGAGAGAGCACAAGCAGGGGGAGAAGCTGAGGGAGAGGGAGTAGCAGCCTCTCTGCTGAGCAGGGATCCCCATGTGGAGCTCAATCCCAGGACTCCAGGATTATGACCTGAGCCGAAGGCAGACACCTAACCGACTGAGTCAGCCAGGTGCCCTGAGAAACAGACTCTTAACCACAGAGAACACACTGATGGTCACCAGAGGGAAGGGGTGTGGGAGGTTGGAATAGGTGATGGTGATGAAGGAGGGCACTTGTGATGACAAGCACTGGCTATTGTATGGCAGTGTCGAATCAAGATACTGGACACCTGAAACTAACATAACACTGTATGTTAACTACACTGGAATGAAAATAAAGACTTAATAAAAAAAAAAAGGCAGGGGGGTGCCTACCTAACATGTGGCTGAGTACAGACTTGAACTTAGGTCCTCCTACTCCAAATCCATGCCTCTTTCCAGTCCACCTTGCTGCTCTGCCTCTTTATGTTACAATATTACACACGCACATGCAGGCACATGCCCATACGGACACACACACACACCAGAAAACGACAATTCATCTTAAATAATGGAGAGCTGAGAAAATAAAGTCTGGTTAAGTAAATACTGGAATTACCTAAATTCCTTGTCTTGGTCGCATCTACTCTGCTTCCTACAAAACAGTACTTGGAGCCATCTGCAAGTTCCAACCACACCCCCTTCAACTCCTTCCCTAGTACCTCGGTCTAAACCAAAATCAAATCCTAGATCAACCTGTAGGAAGGAGTATGAAAAAGTATTTTCATATATTACACATCTTTACATTTTTAAAGTCTCCTTCAAGCTCACACAATGACCTTATAGTCACCTCCTTTGCATGTTCTATGTATGTTGAACTGTACTGTTCAGGTGTTTGTGCAGTAATATTTTTTTCTGCTCTTTTTTCTAAAAAATCAGCTAAAACATCCTTTCCTTTACAAAAAAAAAAGATGGTTGAGTTGCATTATTAAATACCTATATATAGTTAAATATGCTAAAATTATACTAATAATGTCTTTGGGGTTTGACCAGATAAACTAAATTGAGCTGTCATAAGCTCTTTTAATTTATTTGCTCAGCAGAATTGTACATGCAGCAGAAAACAGCTTACTGTAATGTAAACAGAGCTTTCCACGTACTGAGCACAGGACAAGTTTATTTAATGTAATATATTACACTCACCCATCATTGCTACCTTTCAGTTTATACTTTTATGGTAACAAACGGTTATAATAAACAGAGCCGTTGTGTTAAAAATCAAATAGAAGGCTCAGTGTTCATCCTGTAGTTGAGAAGGATTGGGTATTCCTCAACTTTATACTTTGTGATACTGAAGACTCACGGACCAGAGTAATTTGAAACTAGAAAGACCCTCAATTCCCAATATTGATCCATGGAGAATTTTGGTCTGGATTTTTTACAGCTAGTGTAATCTTTAGTATCTCTTTTCGTGGTTTAGCTGATTTGTAAGCAGACTGAGGGAAAAAAAAAAACTATTTGCCTGCAACAACATTATTTGGGTATTTTATTGTAATAATTATTACCAATACTTCTGTCTTCTTTTAAAATTCTCTTGTAACAACAGTGATAATTTAATCACAAAAAAGAAATCTGCTAGTATATCATTTTGAGTCTTTATAAAGGAACACGTATTTCCTTTTTAGACAACTTAGGTAACCTTTTCTTGTCTGAGGTAAAATTGGGCTCAGTATTTGCTACAAAGTTGATAAAGTGTTCATGTTCTAAAAATCCATTATCTTCGATTCACTAAATTTGAGATATCCTTTAATGAAATACATGCTAGGCTCCAACCTATTAATAATTTACCAAATACGTTACTCTACCTATAATATTTTTAAATTAAAGCTAATGATTTGACTAAAAAAGCCTAAGACTGATTTAGGAAGTGAATTATATAGGAACATTGTATCCATTTTCAGACCAAGAGCAGAATACCCCACAATTTGACAGAGGCTGTTTTAGGAGATACATTTCTCAAACCTTTATTATGTGGTAGATGCTTTCTAAAGGTTTCCCCATGTTGTTTCATTTAATCCCCCCAAATCACTTTCTAAGGTGGCAGTCTTCGGTTTAAAAACAAGGACACAGGGGGTCAGAGAGTTTGACTGATTCACCCAGGATGTGGTAATTGTGAAATGGCAGAATCTGGACTGGAATCTGCATCTGTCTGCTGAACTGCCTCAAGAACAAAGTGGCAGGCTGGGTTTACAACCAGTGTGGCTGGGATGGGTCTACCATTGAATAATGACACACCAAACCCTGTCAAAAATCAAGAAGATACTAAAAGGAGTGCAGATGCGAAGAAAAACACTCTAAATTATGCTGTCAACTCCAACAGTGCCTTCTCAATAAACGGGTCCAATTTTAAGGCTCTTCTATCTGGACCCAAAGCTCCTGCTATAATAGTAAGCATTTCTAAATTTTGTTTTGTTCTTCCTGGCACTCAGCTGCTTTTGAAGAAAAAAAAAATGCATGCAATTTTTTTTCCCTCCAGAACTTTCTCTACCCTTCCCACCCACTTTCCCCAAATTCTTAGAATATTCTAAGAAAATATACAGAGAAACTAACTTAGAATTTTACTTTTACTTAAATCTTTTCATTCTACATCTTTTTTTGTATAAAGATTCTTAAGACTTTTTCCAAAATATTTTCAATTTTGGGCAGTCATGAAATCCTTTTTTAATCTCTAAAAAGAAAACTATACTACTGGCCCTACCTAACAAGTTATTCTGAAAAATCAAAGTGAAATAATTCAGTGAACATTTTAAAATGCTAATTAATCTTTAAGCTGATGATGAAATTGATTGCATACATACCCACGAACTAGATTCTAATTAAAAGTAATTTATAAAATGTGAAAAATCTAAAAAAAAGTCACTTATAGACCTGTACTCCAAGACCCAATACAACCACAAAAATATATCCTGTTTTTAATGCCTATATTTTTACAAACATAATTTTTAATTTCCTTTATTTATTATTGTTATATGGGCAATTTCCAAGGTGTTAAATTACATTACTAATATTCTTCTAAAAGGTCCCTTAGAACCACTGTTACCTAATCACTTCCCGTGTCTAGATGAACATTTAGATTACTACAATTCCATCCTATGTTTTAAAAAAATTATGTATTTATTTGAAAGATAGAGAGAACAAGCAGGGGGAGCGGCACGGCAGAGGGAGAAGCAGACTTCCCGCTGAGCAGGGAGCCCGACGTGGGGCTTGATCCCGGGGCTTGATCCCAGGACCCGGAGATCATGACCTGAGCCAAAGGCAGGCGCTTTACTGACTGAGCCACCCAGGTGGCCCTGTCCTACTTTAAATAGTACTGACTTGTTGGAATGAGCAGTGGGTGTTATACATAAGTGGTGAATCACTAAATTTTACACCTGAAGCTAATATTATACACATTGTTCTCGCCATACTTAATCATATTTCACTAGAACAGCCCATTCAGGCTTACGTGTTTCTAAGTTGTTTGTTCAAGGGATTGTACCATTTATATTGTTGTTGGTAATGCATGGGTTAGCTCTTTTTTTTGCACATTGACAATCACTGAAAATGTCTTAAACTTTGGGTCTGGTCTACAAAGGAAAAGTTAGGTCATAAATGGTTTTAATTTATATTTCTCTGATTATAGTTTACGATGTAGTGGTTTTGTTCTTGTTTAAACATGTTGATTACTCTTTAGTAAATGGTTGGTTACTTACATTGATCACTAATCTATGAGGTGTTTACCAATTTCTTAACAGTTTAACAGCTATTAGATACTAAAGAAAGTTTCCCTTTATTTTGCTACAAGTTACATTCACAGCTTAGTCAGCTCCAAATGTGACTTCTTATTTGGCATAAAGGTTATAAACACTGATGTGTTCAATTCTGTTTGCTTTTGTTATTGCTTCTGTCTTCAAGGCTTAGAAAGCGTACTCCACTTAAGATGTTTGGTAATTAAATCCACTTTTTTTTTTAATGGCTCAGTACCCTCTGTAGTTGGCTGTTTTGCATTCCTTCTCCCACTGGATTGCTTCTTAATGGCAGGCTCCGTCTTTCATCCCTGAATACCCCGGTGTCTAGCAAATAACACTCCATATTTACTGGTTTTATATATGGATGAACGGATGGACGGACAAGGACAGTAATAACAATGGCTAATGTTATTTGACTTCTTAAGCACTGTTCCAATCACTTATACAAATATTAACTCCTTGATGCATTAAAGTTTCTTTTCTTAACCACCCTTATACAAGAATCTTAGAAAAAGAAAGAAATCCACCTTCAATAGCCTGCTTTTCTAATGAAGGGGCATTATAGAATAGTGGTCAGCCTTCTCCCTGCAGCCTATATCTTACGTGAAGGCCGCACTGTCCACCAGCAACTGTAAAATAGAGGTGGATGCAAAGTGCTACAGAACACTGATTGCATCTCCTGTCCCTTCCTCCCCTCCAGCTCCTGTTGGGAATGCACCCCCCACCAAGCTCAGATGCCTTAGTCTTTGGAAAAAGTCTGTCATATGGACGATCACTGTCCAGTGAGCTCCCTATGTCTTCTCTCCTTCATCAGGAGAAAGAAAATCACAATACAATCTCCTTCTGCTATGAAGAGGAAATGGGGAAATACCTAAAGCAGTGCCTGGCACCTGGCAGAGCCCAATGACTTAGCCATTATCAGCATCATCGTTATTGTCAGAGCATCAGCTAGCATCAACCAGGTTTTCATTCCTTCTCCTCTGCCAAGCCAGACAGATTTCTGAAAAATAATTATTTCATACTTTATAGTTCAGCTTCCCCAACTTTCATATATTCTTCAGCATTACAACTGGATTTCCATTCATGAAGAAACTACCTCCAGTGTCCATCATCTTCTCATTATTAAGTCTGCTGGTCCACTGCACAAAACAAAATCACCTCTCGCCCTAAACCTTCGAAACCTTCTATCTTCCCTGTCACTAACACCAGAGACCTCAGTACCACTCTCTTCCCACCTGCTCCTACAGGTAAATAATTGTCCAGCAAATATCCATCAAATCCGATCTCTCCACCTTGGCAAGACTCCCTTCCTTTCCACTCTCTCTCTGAGCTCACATCAGTCCTGAAGGCCACTGGGAAATATGCAATATTCTCTGCTCCCTTTGATTTGTATTTTTCTCCCCCTAAGACATGCTACATTTTTGTCAGAGTTATCATTCTAATTCTATCATCCATTGACTTTTCCCCTCAAATTCTCTGAAATCAACCAGACTGACACAGCATTCCAGGTCTTACATGATCTAGTTCCAGGTCTTACATGATCTAGTTCCAACCTCCCTTTCCAGCCCTCCATCTTTCCTTTCCAGTCTCTTCCTCGTACATGACCTTTCTCCTTGACAAAGTTCTCCTTCTACCCACTTTTCAAATCCCTCCTCATCCAGCAGAGCCTCAGTGAGGTCTTTCTTAATTCTAGCACAAATTAAGTGTTTCATCTTTTATAAATCCTTAGAAATCTTCATATTCTTCAATGTATCCAAAACATTCTTTTTATTTCAGTTGTGTATGAAATGTCTGTATCTCCTATCATACTGTAAAATTCCCTGTTTATCTTTGCAGGACCCGTTGTACCCAGCAGAGAGAGAGAGAGACAGAGACAGAGAGAGACAGAGACAGAGACAGAGATGGAGGATGTTATTTAACTCTTCTGGATCTTATTTTCTTCTTTTTTTAAAAGGAAAAACAATTTGAAAAACAGAGAGAAACCAAGTGGAGTAAAAATATAACGGGCTTTCACATTTTCACTGGTACATACAAATTGTGTGGCTCTTGAGGGAAGACCTGCAACCAGCCTGAGGGGTTTTTACTCATCAGTAAAGCAAGAATACTGATAATTAGCTGGAGGGTTCTCGAAAGAACCAGAGAAAACACAGGACATGCCTGGCATGATGCTTGGCTCTTAGTATTCAAGGTCACGACTGCAATTCTTAAAAGCAAATGCTTCGTAAGCTGTCTTTGGTAGGCATTACATAACAATAAATGGAGAAGGATTTTGAAAACCATAAAATATGGAGCACACATTTTACACAAGAGAGCTCAAGTAATAGAATTAGGAGAAGAGGAAGACCTCCACAAATGTTTCATTGAATCTTCATTTACTCTCTCTCAAATTCTCTGTGATGACTGAAGTTTCCTTCACTCAACCGATTTTGGGTATACCCAGCCTCCGATGAGTCAAAATGTTACAATGACTAATGCTCAAACAAAGAAAAATATTTTTCCTCACATTTTCACTTCCTAAGCATTTCTTCAGATTCCTCATTAAAGTAAGTACTTTCCAACAAAATACTCTGGATTTATTATATACAGCTTCTAACATGA
Source organism: Ailuropoda melanoleuca (assembly GCF_002007445.2). Lineage (NCBI taxonomy): Eukaryota > Metazoa > Chordata > Mammalia > Carnivora > Ursidae > Ailuropoda > Ailuropoda melanoleuca. Next base: position 53,973,377 of record NC_048223.1, read on the forward strand.
CAGTCACCTTAAACAGCCGGAAAAATCTTATCCTAACAGCGGTTTTTCTTCACAGACACTTTGATACAATCTTTGCAATTCCGACTTCATTCTTGCTTACATAAGTGTAGTTTATTGGCAATTTTTTTCCAGATTTGGTGTTCTCATAATTATTTCTTTTGAAAAACTGATATCAATTTTGTATTAGTCACACTGCAAAAAGCAGCTTTCTTTAGTAAACCGCAGAAGGCTTCGCTAAGAGATATTCGCTTTAATACCATATTAGGATACATGACTCATGACAAATTATACAATCATCAGATTATTCCTCAAATACAGGACTATTCCATAAATGACTTTCATCCTCTATGAACACCAAAAACTGCAAGTCATGTATGGGGGGAGAAGGATTCTGTAAATTCACTTCAAATATTTTTATAAGTGAGAACAATTACATCAGACTTGTGTAATTCGCTATTAAATGGAATAAAATAAGCTTCGTTATCTCACAATAATTTAAACACATAAAACCATCAAGTAGTAAAACTTTGTACAATCAAATGAAAATGTTAAAGATAGGTGGGTCTATTAAAATTGATATTCTTACCCTTATTTGTAAATATATTTTTGAACACCTCAGACCTGATTACGAGGATCTGTGTACACGGACAGCACATATACCCACTGCCAAGGAAGGAAAGGCAACCAGCACGCAGAATTCATCGGAAAAGAAACAACGCAGGTTCTAAGCACGAAACGAGTATTTTGATTTTCTCTTCCCACATCTGTTGGCCGTGGGAGAAAGCTTAAGTCTCTGCCATGTCTGGTCCCTTTCTAAACTAAAAAATAAAAGCTGTCATAGGTTTAATCAACTTTAAACATCTCCCTGCTTATAGTTTTCTTTTTCTACTTCTCTAATCAGAGCAAAATCAAACACTGAGCATCTGCTCTCGGGGACACCTCAAAGGGTCCAATCCACAGACAGTCCCCACTTCTGCTCAAGTTACCCTTGGCAGGTAAAGAAATACAATGGGTGCCTGCCCCAGACCCATTTGTGTCCAGAGACAGTCCATAATCTCTCATCCCGAAAAATACATTACCTCAAGAACACAAAAAGGAAAAAAAAAAAGTTGTCTCTGTGTATGCATCCATCAAGGACGAGCACGTACTGAATCTGTCTTTAATGCCAAAGGACAATCTGAGACAACCTGATATTCAACCCTATTTGAAAGGAAGCACTTGAGAAAACATGCAGTTACATGCCCTTTGAAAATTAATAATGGGCTGTCTCCTTCTAGGTATACAATGAAATTCGATTGGCACCATATGCTACAAAAATGATATATCTGTAATTTTATCTTAATTTCTGTTAAACATTTTTTTGTTACCAAGGATTTTAAGATTCTCTGTGCATGGCAATAGGAGGCAGTAATTCAACTAATAAAGACTGCATAAATTTTTAACCACACAAACAGCTATATACACAAATGGCTCAAGCACTATTTGAAGAAGAATTTTGTTTTATTTAAAATTCTTGGTTGCAACCGTGAAAAATAAGCAAAAGCTTTAATCACCTGGGAAAGTGTTTCCCGGTCTCTCCCAAGGACTGATCCGAAAGGATCTTCACTGCTTTTCTTTATGCCAGGTCACAAACAACTTCACATTTACATTGTCTATGGACCTTTTCAAAATGTGCTGGCAGTTGGTTTGACCAGTCCACTTCATGTCCATCTCTCTCTCCGACTGAACAAGGCCAGGTGTGCAGATAGGTGTGCCCGACTATAAATCTGCTATTCTTGCACCCTCCATCTATAGATTCAGTTCTGCTCACATGCAGAGAAATACTGGAAGCTCTCAATGAAAAACAAAGCAAGGGAAATGTCAATTCACCCCTCTGACTTTTTATAGGGACAAAAGATCTTTGAATGTCTTTGCAGATATTGACGGAAGACAGAAGTGTCTTATAAGACCTTACTTAGAATGGCACAGAAAATCCAGAACTCACTCCAATTTAGGTATTGGTTGTGTTTTGTTTGCTTTTTCGTTTTGTCTTACTTTTGCTTAACTTGGCCAAGAACCAACAGCTCTAATAACTTCTCCAATTATAAATGTTCTTTCATATTTTTGTTCCCATTCTGGATCCATGCATCAGCAAATGATGACACGTGCTTACAATAATAATCAATAATTTTGGAAAACTCTGTAAAGCCCTCCACTAGTTAATGACCGTTATCAGGAGAATTTACTTTGCTTATGTTTCCATTTCCGTCCTCAATCTGCCAGTTTGTGAATTTAGCTGTCAACACTAAAAGTATTAAACAGTCAAAAGACTATCAAAGAAAAATACCACCCAGAGTAATGTCTGCTTTACAAACGAACAGTAAATGCAAATTCAATCATCCAGGGAAGATTGAGCTGTTTATGGAGTTGAACCGTAAAGATCTGAGCTAATATCACAGGTTTCCAGGCAAGGATTAAGAGATTATTTAATTAGGTACAATTCTGGGGCCATCCTTAGTGTGCCATTTTAGCAATATTGTAAAAGATACATTTGTTAATTCACTGAAGAACAACAGAGCATTGAGACCTGTTCTCTGACAAAAAATAATACATTCGACAAATATTGCTATTGATGAGGAGATAGGGATATTCTGAGGGACGGAGCCAAACATCACTTTTATGATAAATTATGCCTTATATTTCTCCACCCTCCAAACCGGAACAGTTTAACCCCAGCATGTAGAGTTAGCCATGCCCTTAATACTAGTACTTCTCATAAATGGGATATAGACATTGCACAGGACCAAAAGCTCAGCTTCCTGGTCGGGTTTTCTGATCTTCTGTCCTCTTTTTTTCGTTTCTTGGTGACTCACTTTCAAGAACCTTCTACACTTTTCAGTCATGTCTAGACCCACCAGGCTCCTGGCCCTGCAGTGAGGTCTTTTAAACTTCCTGATATCACCTTCTTGGACATTATTTCCTAAAATCTAATAGGCTAATGCCATGCCCTAATGAACGGTACAATGACTGCCTTCTGCTTCCTCCTGATGGTGTTTTGTACTGACAGCCCACTCTATGTCCTAAACACACTTAGTCTACACCATTCAGAAACAAAGACCCAGCTGGGCACAATGACATTGAAATGACCACAGCAAATCATAATAAACCAATGAAGACTAAATTTGCAGCAGTTCTAATAACTTGTATGTTTATCAAGATCAACTTTTTGTAGTATGTTGAATGCCTTCTCCATTATTCTAAGAAAAACTAACAGAGTTAGAATTTGTCCAACAAGCCCTCTCTGATCCTTCTTTGTACCCTCTTTCAATTTCTCTGCTTCGTGGCCCTTACATACTTCCAGGTGCCCTGTGACCTGGTGCTGTTCCTGGTGCAGAGTCCAAAGCTAACCATAGCCTCCCATCAGCTACGGTTCTCAGAAGTACCACAAATGCCAATATTAGTTCTCTTTCCCTGACACTCTCTACATTTTCCCATGAGTGTCTAAATATAAAAGCTATGGAGTGCCATTATTACTCTTATTATTATTTTCATTATTATTGACACTAGCAGAGCCATTCAGACTTAGGTCTCAGAAGAGAGCCTGACTTGACCTCACCACCTAGGAAAACCCAGGAGTTCCAGGGCCATCCAGACCCAAGGAGCATGTTTCAAAATTATACTTTTACTAACTAGTGGAATTGCTGGTTTACCGAGGGAAATGTGCCTTTTCAGTAACTGCCATTAACTTACGTGAACCTGTCCATTTTCACACTAAATATGCCAAGAGAAGATACTGCAGCAACTATTTAAGAAATTGAATATTAAACTGGGCTCGATTTATACAACTATTTAGGACGAGTGTCACTATGTTTGTGATAGTCAAGATGGCACTTTGATTCTGTAAGAAACATTCTTTGTTTCCACAGTCCCTGAGTTATCTCAATTTGGTTTTCTACTTTTTAACAACTGGGGCACATTTCCGCAACCTTCTGTTTAGGTAATATCAGAATTCTGGAATAGGTTTTGGAAGCACATCACTACTGAAAAATCCTATATAATAACTATTTTTTTCTTAAATTGCACTCTTAATCAGGAAGTCTCAATGTTCCTTAGAAGATATTCATAACTTTAAAAAGTAAACATCATCTCCCGTAACACAAGATCACTTAAAGCTTTTGCAGCTCGGGAAAACTTCTTGAATCTCAAATACTGAGTCAGTGTTGTGACTGACACAACAGTTTATCAAGTTTACACTAACTACAGATTTGCTGTGAGTCTATGTCATATAGACAATCTACAAGGAGATTACGTAAGAAACTTTGATATATAAAAGTAAAACATAGAAACAGAACCCCACCAGGGTCAACATGCCAAGATAAAGCAGCAGAATGCCATGTTTAGCTCGGCCAAATCAAAGCAGAATCTTGTCCTTTATTAGTTTATAAAGTGCAACTCCGTTTTCAGTTGGATATGGGTTTGAAATTACACACAGAATTCACTTTACTTGAATATGTCTCTCTGTGTTTATGTGTGTGTCAAAAATTAGCACTATTTATAGATAACTTATGTAAGTTTTATGTGTCAGGACTTTAACTATAGTTGCCAACAGCAAACCTTTCTTAACTATTAAGAAAATACCCTGACATTCTCAATAGGGAAAAGCTGGAAGCCTTTCCCTTAAGATCAGGAACACAACAAGGATGCCCACTCTCGCCACTATTATTCAACATAGTACTAGAAGTCCTTGCAACAGCAATCAGACAACAAAAAGGGATAAAAGGTATCCAAATCGGCAAAGAAGAAGTCAAACTGTCTCTCTTCTCAGATGACATGATACTCTATATGGAAAACCGAAAAGAATCCACTCCCAAACTATTAGAAGTTATAGAGCAATTCAGTAAGGTGGCAGGATACAAAATCAATGCCCAGAAATCAGTTGCATTTCTATACACGAATAACGAGACTGAAGAAAGAGAAATTAGGGAATCCATCCCATTTACAATAACACCAAAAACCATGCGTTACCTTGGAATTAACTTAACCAGAGACGTAAAGGACCTATATGCTAGAAACTATAGATCACTTTTGAAAGATATTGAGGAAGACATAAAAAGATGGAAAAATATTCCATGCTCATGGATTGGAAGAATTAACATAGTTAAAATGTCCATACTACCCAGAGCAATCTACACTTTCAATGCTATCCCGATCAAAATACCGAGGACATTTTTCAAAGAACTGGAACAAATAGTCCTTAAATTTGTATGGAANCTATAGATCACTTTTGAAAGATATTGAGGAAGACATAAAAAGATGGAAAAATATTCCATGCTCATGCAGAAGAATTAACATAGTTATTAAAATGTCCATGCTACCCAGAGCAATCTACACTTTCAATGCTATCCCGATCAAAATACCGAGGACATTTTTCAAAGAACTGGAACAAATAGTCCTTAAATTTGTATGGAACCAGAAAAGGCCCAGAATCTCCAAGGAACTGTTGAAAAGGAAAAACAAAGCTGGGGGCATCACAATGCCGGATTTCGAGCTGTACTACAAAGCTGTGATCACAAAGACAGCATGGTACTGGCACAAAAACAGACACATCGACCAATGGAACAGAATAGAGAACCCAGAAATGGACCCTCGGCTCTTTGGGCAACTAATCTTTGATAAAGCAGGAAAAAACATCCGGTGGAAAAAAGACAGTCTCTTCAATAAATGGTGCTGGGAAAATTGGACAGCTACATGCAAAAGAATGAAACTTGACCACTCTCTCACACCATACACAAAAATAAACTCCAAATGGATGAAAGACCTCAATGTGAGACAGGAATCCATCAAAATTCTAGAGGAGAACATAGGCAACAACTTCTATGACATCGGCCAGAGCAACCTTTTTCACGACACATCTCCAAAGGCAAGAGAAATAAAAGATAAAATGAACTTATGGGACTTTATCAGGATAAAGAGCTTCTGCACAGCCAAGGAAACAGTCAAAAAAACTAAGAGACAGCCCACGGAATGGGAGAATATATTTGCAAAGGACACCACAGATAAAGGACTGGTATCCAAGATCTACAAAGAACTTCTCAAACTCAATACACGAGAAACAAATAAACAAATCATAAAATGGGCAGAAGATATGAACAGACACTTTTCCAATGAAGACATACAAATGGCTAACAGACACATGAAAAAATGTTCAAAATCATTAGCCATCAGGGAAATTCAAATCAAAACCACACTGAGATACCACCTTACGCCAGTTAGAATGGCAAAGATAGACAAGGCAAGAAACAACAATTGTTGGAGAGGATGTGGAGAAAGGGGATCCCTCCTACATTGTTGGTGGGAATGCAAGTTGGTACAGCCACTCTGGAAAATAGGGTGGAGGTCCCTTACAAAGTTAAAAATTGAGCTACCCTATGACTCAGCCATTGCACTACTGGGCATTTACCCCAAAGATACAGGCGTAGTAGTGAAGAGAAGGGCCATATGTACCCCAATGTTCATAGCAGCATTGTCCACAATAGCTAAATCGTGGAAGGANGGGATCCCTCCTACATTGTTGGTGGGAATGCAAGTTGGTACAGCCACTCTGGAAAACAGTGTGGAGGTCCCTTAAAAAGTTAAAAATTGAACTACCCTATGACCCAGCCATTGCACTACTGGGTGTTTACCCCAAAGATACAGACGTAGTAAAGAGAAGGGCCATATGCACCCCAATGTTCATAGCTGCATTGTCCACAATAGCCAAATCATGGAAGGAGCCGAGACAAATAGGATCTTAAAAAAAAGAAAAGAAGTTGTGATCCATATATACAATGGAATATTACTCAGCTATCAGAAAGAACGAATTCTCAACATTTGCNTCAACATTTGCTGCAACATGGACGGCACTGGAGGAGATAATGCTAAGTGAAATAAATCAAGCAGAGAAAGACAATTATCATATGGTTTCTCTCGTCTATGGAACATAAGAACTAGGAAGATTGGTAGGGGAAGAAAGGGATAAAGAAAGGGGGGGTAATCAGAAGGGGGAATGAAGCATGAGAGACTATGGACTCTGAGAAACAAACTGAGGGCTTCGGGAGGGGTGGGGGAATGGGATAGACTGGTGATGGGTGGTAAGGAGGGCACACATTGCATGGTGCACTGGGTGTTATACGCAACTAATGACTCATCGAACTTAACATTGGAAACCGGGGATGTACTGTATGGTGACTAACATAATATAATTTAAAAAACATTAAAATAAAAAAAATACTTACTCTGACTGTAAAAAAAAAAAAAGTACCCTGGGGTGAAAATAAGTAAATGTACTTAAAATATAGTATCATGAAAGAGGATTTAGGTGAGAACTTTACCATGTTTTATTATATTTTAAAATGTAATGTGCTTGTGGCCAAAGGAGATATATAATGAACATGAAGTCATTAACGGGCTTTAACATCTATCAGAGTTTTATCTGCCATTTCTCTTCCATGTGACCTTGACCTTGTGATTCTTCCATTCCCTGTTTCAATCACCCCAGGGAAGATCACAGCTCCACACTAGGCAAACATTAGGGACATAACAAGACGTTAAAAACTGCAAATATTATTCAAAAATGCCTCTAAGTTTTTATTTAAACGGATAAAATCTTTATTCTCCTAGGAGAGTTAACAAACCCTCTCAGTGGTCTCTGGTTTCAGATTTCAGAACAGATTTCTTGACTTGTTTTGGTGAATCTTTGGGACTCTATATTTTGTCAGTTTTCACCTTCTGCCATTTCTATGGTATGCGCAGGTCCAATAAGAAAGGCTCTCCATGGGGGCGCCTGGGTGGCACGGCGGTTAAGCGTCTGCCTTCAGCTCAGGGCGTGATCCTGGCGTTATGGGATTGAGCCCCACATCAGGCTCCTCCGCTATGAGCCTGCTTCTTCCTCTCCCACTCCCCCTGTTTGTGTTCCCTCTCTCGCTGGCCGTCTCTATCTCTGTCGAATAAATAAATAAAATCTTAAAAAAAAGAAAGAAAGCCCTCCATGCCACCACAGACCTGGGGTTCCCCAAGGCCACAAAGGGGAGCAGGCAGAGCAAAATCCCAAAGCAGAGACTCTGGTGTTATTTCAAAGCTCTGAAAGACTCATGACCAAGCATCAGGAATTATTTAACTGGAAGAGAAAAATGTTTTCCTTACCCACTAGATTGTAAACTATGTGAGGCCACTCATTTAGAAAACAAAAAAGTTCATGTGTTGTGGATAGTGAGCCGTTCGTGTGTGGTTCTGAAATCGGAAATCCCATGAGAGGTCACTTCACTGGCGCATCCTTAATCATAAGATCAAACAAAAAATGGGCAGGCAAAGACGTAACTCCCAATAAAGATGGAATAATAACGCCACTCAAGTCAGAGTTTTATCTGTGAGGGGTGCTGGGGGAAAAAAAAACAAGGCATAAAGATAAAACTCTACACTGCTACTAAAATTAATGTGTTGGCCTTAGAAAAAGTAACTGTGTATTACTCTGAGGTTTCTCAGTGCAAAGCCTTTCAAGGCAGAGGTGACAAACACCCTACAGAAAAGGTATCTGAGCCCAATTAATGAATGTGAGAGATATTCATAAAGCTCTCCCACTTTGGATCAAAATAAGAGCAAGTCAGTAGCCCCGGTGTGGTTCTGACAGGTTGGTGAGTTAGAGGGACTAGTACAGCACTCGATACAAAGGAACAAATAAAGCCGTGTTATCTCCAGATTGCACACGCCACGATGAAACGCTAAGGGGCAGGGGCAACCTGCCCATTCATTTCGTAATGGTCTGGTGAGAGCAGCGGCCGTGGACACGCTGCTCTGCTGACTGTGCGGAAAGCAGGCTCACATCCTGTGGTCCCTGACCCAGAACGTCCAGGACCAAGTGGTCACCGACACCTCCAGCTTCCGCGGGGCTTGTGTCCCTCACACCCGCCAGCTTAGAAATGCCTCAATGGGCCGCAAGTGGGATCTCTGAAATTAATGTTTCCAATCTGCTAGGCGACGTTGTTAAAACTCCCAAACCAACCCCACTGCCGCTCAGAATGCTCAGCTAAAATAGCCAAGACTTCTCTCCCTTTCTTTCTTATGTGCCCATGAGCCTACACACACACACACACGCACACACACACGCACACGCACACACACATGCATACACAGATTCATCTTTTAAAAATCTGTCTTATTATTATTTACAGTATCTTTCAAAATTATTTTTTTAAAAACACCACATATCTTGGGGTGCCTGACTGGCTTACTTGATGGAGCGTGTGACTCCTGACCTTGGGGTTGTGAGTTTGAGCCCCACGCTGGGTGGAGAGATTACTTAAAAATAAAATATTTTAAAAATACCACATATCTTTAATTCTCAAAAGAGAAATGTGATCCTCTGAACAATGCCTTATATCTAGCTCCTGCAGAGCAAAATATGGAAGTGTTGAAAAATAATGGTATAAAATGCTTTCCAGGAAAATCAAAGGCCCATTTGAATCCAAAATTAAATCAAGGTACTGTACAAACATGGTGGAATTCATTACTTCTAGACATTATCTGTAAAACACAGAAAACACTGAGGATATTTTTAAAAGTATGGACATTTACCAAAAATAAATAAGCAACTCCCAAATGCTTAGCCTACCTTAGATATTGATTGGTAGGAAAGCTGCAGATACAAACATTCATTCACTTACTCACTGTTTCTTTGGGATAATACCAAGTGGCAATCCCACCAGTCATAGTGGGAAAAGCTTTTATTGCACCCTGAAAAGCATTGAGCATTATTCACTAGTGTTTTTATTTCTAAATAATTAACTAGATAACTGTTCATATATTTTTTTCTACTCCCAAGTTTTATGAAACATTAAACATTAATTAATAGGAAAGAAATGGGGACAATACTGCCAACCACAGCACTGGAGTCCTATAATGAAGTCCTAAGCAGTAGACAGCATGAGGGGAAACAAAACAAAACAAAACAAAAACTCCTGAAGAGATCTTAAGAACTTGCTTCCCTTTCCACAGACTGNGTTTTTATTTCTAAATAATTAACTAGATAACTGTTCATATATTTTTTTTCTACTCCCAAGTTTTATGAAACATTAAACATTAATTAATAGGAAAGAAATGGGGACAATACTGCCAACCACAGCACTGGAGTCCTATAATGAAGTCCTAAGCAGTAGACAGCATGAGGGGAAACAAAACAAAACAAAACAAAAACTCCTGAAGAGATCTTAAGAACTTGCTTCCCTTTCCACAGACTGATATTTGGAAATCTCAAATTCCCAACCAAAATACCCATTACTATTTTCTCTCAAAGCAACTACAATCCCATAATTTAATCTGTGTATCCTTCCTTCCTTCCCTCCTTCCTCCCTTTTTCTCTGTTCTCCTTCCTTCTGTCTCAATACCAGCAAATATTATACGTTAGAATATAAACTCATATGTTCAGGTATTCCTTTTTGTTCATTGATGTGTTCCTAGTGCTTACTGCCTAGTACAATGTGGGTGCTCAATAAATATTTGTTGAATTGAACTGAATATGCCCATTACTGGGAAAAGAGCAATAAATAAGACACAGTTCCTGCTCTCAGGGTACTCACTATATATCTGAGGAAACAGACAAGATTATCATATAAGCCATGTGTTGTGTGATAATTACAGAAGACATGCACGAAACGCCCCTGGAATGCAGAAGGCAGCATAGTAATCCTACTTCTACAGAGATGGAGTCGTCGTGGGAAATATCCAAGAGAAGATGATGTTTATCTTAAGTTAGGGAAGAGGAGCAGAATTAGCTAGACATAGAAGGCAAGAGAGGGCCTTCCAGGTGGAAGAAACAGGGCCCATGCAGGCATGAAGTCTGAGGTCACAAGGCATTGCCTGCCCTACTAAGGAGAGGCTCGTATAGAGATGAAGGGGACCAACGTTACCAGGCATCAAGGCTCAAGTGTAATGGGTGGGAAAACACTGAAGAATTTCAAACAAAAAAAGTAATTTGATCAGACTGTGATCTTCAGAAGCCAGTGCTGAGGGTCAGGGAGGAGGAAACACGGAAAGACTGGAAGGCTAAAGCCTAATTAAGGACGAATTACATTTGTTTAGGCCTGAGTGTGGTGCGGAGGGTGAAGAAGGTGACAGAGTTCAAGAGATAATTGTTGAATTAATAAAAGGACCAAAAAATATTATCTGAAGAAGCCCCAGTAGTTGAAAATAAAAGAGCCTACAAACTCAGCTGAGAAAGCTATAATTACATGTTAACCGACATATTATCTTCAGGTAGAAAATGCATTTGACTGAATTTGACAGTTTCTCTTCAATTCTGAAGTACCATAGAAAACAGAATCTTCTCTCTAGATTATGAAATGATACCATACTTGGTTTTCATACATTCTTTTTTCAAACGTATCTTGTTTATCACATCACATTTTCAGACGATGAACAGCAAAATCAGCTTTTCAGGGTAAACAAAGCAGACGTCCCTGCACAGCGCTTGCAAATGCCATATCGTGGGGTCAGCTCAAGCCCAAATCAGTCCACTCTGGCAAAAACACCATCTACCTATGAAGCATCTTCCCCACTCACTCTTCATACACCAAAGAGCAGCAGCACAGTGACGGCTAATTAGGTGAGATTAAACATAAATGAGGGGCGCCTGGGTAGCGCAGTCCTTAAGCGTCTGCCTTCGGCTCAGGGCGTGATCCCGATGTTCTGGGATCGAGTCCCACATCAGGCTCCTCCGCTAGAAGCCTGCTTCTTCCTCTCCCACTCTCCTGCTGCGTTCCCTCTCTCGCTGGCTGTCTCTCTGTCACATAAATAAATTAAAAAATCTTAAAAAAAAAAACCATAAATGAAACCCAGATGACTGAGGAGGGAGATTAATACATTTCGATATAAATACAGAATTTGAATGTCAAATTATATGCACACAGACCAGCTAATTTAATACCCCCGAGAAGTTATCAACCAATAACAAGATGTTCCCAGGATTTTCCCCTGAGATGAGATAACTGTTCACGAAATGACTGAGTAGGTAATCACCAGACACTTCCAGATGAGATTCTGAATTTGAGCCTCTCGCTTACCTTTCTCCTGTTCCCCATGCACCACTGCTGTGACTCCCACATCCTGGATGAGGGAGGCAGACTGTTATAGAGAAAGGGTGTCAGGGTGTCGTGTGATAAGCAGTAAGGGGAGCCCTGCTCCCCACCCTCCCCCACAGCAGGGGCCTGCTGAGTTTTGTATCTGGTCACAGTACAGTGTTCAGCACTCTGGCGGATTTATCCCAAGCAGGCAATTCCTGGCTCAGGGGAAAGTCTCTAGACCCAGTAATATGGAAATGAAAGCAGTTTAGTATCAGAGTCCAGAAGTTTAGTCAGTTAATTACCATTTCAAAATCCTCAAGACAGGGGAAAAAGGAACTCTTATTAGCATAATTTCCTCAAAGGATACAAAACACTGTTGTCTACCTCTCTGTATCCCTCACAGTACTTAATACACTCACAGTACTTAATACACTAAATGAATGAAATGAATCACTATACACTCAAGTGGTAACCAACACTATCCTTGGCTGTAAATTACAGAGCATGGGAGAGAAAGGCAGGGAACTTCAGGGAATTTAGGCTAACAATCACTCTCCACGTCAAAAAGCAGTGCCTGACCTTGAACTCTGTCTGGATTTATTTTGCTCCAACCTAAGTCCACACGTAGTAACTTTTAGGGATAATATTTATTTCCTTGTTAGTAAAGAGACTATTGTGTCATGTAGAGCCACTGAACCTTGTTAATTTCATTATTTGGCATGCCTAGTTATATCCCCAGGCATTTTAATTGGTCTTTTATAGCCCTTAAGAATCCTTCTCCTGAAAATGAAAATCAGTGAAGCAGATTTGATAATCTGTGGAGGGTTGATAGAACAAAAAACTGTTGTGTGATCCTTATGTTCCTTATAAGTTTATTTTGGGGGAAAATAAACTAGGTTGCATAGATTTATTATGTAAATTAATTTTACTCCTTCTGTACCCTAGAGCATTTTATAGGCATAGTAGGTGCCTATAAATATTTCATGAACAAGTGAATAAATGAGTTAATTTCATTAGATTTTTCAGTATGTAAGGATTATGAAGGTCACATTCTATCATTCACAGTGAAGAGTTTGGCACAGTAGTATAATACATGGATCAGAGGCAGGTACTGGTTTAAAAGAAAATCTAGGAGGTGGTTGGCTGGCTCAGTCAGTCAAAGAATGTGACTCTTGATGTCAGGGTCATGAGTTCAAGCCCCACGTTTGGTGTAGAGGTTACTAAAAAAAAATAAATAAAACTTAAAAAAAAAAGAAACTCCAATATCAACTAGTAGTAATAGATGTTATTATTTTTAATATGTTGAAACACTTTTCTATTATTCACTTAATATTAGAAGTAACTAAGATCTCTTTAGCCATTATTCCCATCTCATGCTCTGGAAACTCCTATCTTACAAAAAATCTACTTATTATAGAAAAATCAACATACCAAGGAACATTTCAATGCAAAAAAAAATGTTAACAAGAAAAGAGCAAAGAGTTAAACTCCTATCAGCCATTTGATATATGTATTTGGGGAAGTGTGTGTGTGTGTGTATCTGCGGGATAAAAAAACAGTATGATTTTAGGTGTGAAAATTGCTTTTTAAAACTGAATCTACCCTCTACATCATATCATCAGGGGAACACAAATTAAAACAACAATGAGATATTTACCTCCACACACTCATTAGAATGGCCAAAACCCAGGACAGTGACAACACCAAATGCTGACAAGGATATACAGCAACAGGAACTCTCATTCCCTGCTGGTGGGAATGCAAAATGGTACCATTTTGAAAGACAGTTTGGTAGTTTCTTATAAAAGAGGATACTCGTACCCTCTCCAACTCCTTAGTATTAACCCAAAACAGGTGAAAATTTATGTCTACACAAATGGATATTTGTAGCAGCTTTTGTTACAATTGCCAAAACTTAGAAGCAACCAAGTTGTCCTTCAGTAGGTGAATGAATCAGTGAACGGTGGAACATCCAGACATGGAATATTAGTCAACAGTAAAAACAAATGAGCTATTAAGCCTTGAAAAGACATGGAAGAAACTTAAATGCATATTATTAAGTGAAAGAAGCCAATCTGAAGTGGATATATACTGTATGATTTCACCTATAGAAGATTCTGGAATAGGCAAAACAGTGAAGACAGTAATTTCATCAGTGGCTTCCAGGAACTGGGGGCATAGCAAGGTATGAATGGGCAGAGCACAGAGAATATGATACCATAATGATGGATACATGTAATCACATAATTGAATACACAGAATGTATAATAAGTACCAAGAGTGAACCATAATGTAAACTATGGACTTTGGGTGATTAACGATGTGTCAGTGTAGGTTCATCCATTGTTAACAAATGTACCAATCCGGTGGGGAATGTTGACAGTGGGGTAGGTTATGCATATTTGGGGGCAGGGGAGTATATGGAAAATCTCTGTACCTTTCTCCTCGATTTTGCTGTTAACCTAAAACTGCCCTAACAAACAAAGTTTTAATTTTAAAAAATTGAGTCTACCATGTTTAATGCTTGGCTAGTTATCTATGGCAATGTTTTCTCAAAATTCAGCTGGACATGGTTTTCCTCTGATTATTCAGGCCAGTGAGTGAAGACGTATCCAGCGGTGACGTGAAAGTTATACCTATTAACTTATAAATGATGAACCTTTCTTAAGCGGAGACATAGTGGTAGTTTGTGAGAGTTTGTGAAACTATATGTATTTTTGGCATTTATTTACTTAATTTAGAATCTAAAGTGAAAATTTAGAAGACGTGTTAAATTATGGATTTTACGTATTTTCATATGGTGCAAGAAATTATTTAAAGGACTGTCTGGGAGCTTATTTACTTAATCAAATGCTTTTATAGCCTTTGAACATATATTTTATTTAATTGTTATCAAATGTTTAATAAGAGGTAGTAAGATGTCAAAACCCAAGTGCAGGCAGTTTGGGAAAACATAAAAGAATTACCACTGAGATGTTAGAGGAGAAAAACTCATGATAATGAAGATGAACAGGAAACAGTGACAGAAGGGGAAAAATAATTAAATGCAAAGAGAAGAAAAATGCTATCAGACTAACCAGATAGAAACACCATATGAAAAATCAACACGTTGTCAGAAGTGTAAAAGAGTAAAGCACAGAAAATGTGTGCCATGCACTTGAGGTCTGCAGTGTAAAATGACAGGGGCAAGAGTTAAACATATTAAGAAAGTACTGATATATAACAATCACATCCTGGTTTTGTAGCATATGTTACACTGGGTAGGAGTGCTAGGTCACAGCTAGCCTTTTTGATCTAGTTTGAAGCTGACCTTAATTGGATTGAAATAAATCACCGATAATGACTTAAGAATCATGTATTAAAACCTAACTTACCAGATTCAATTCAGTTTAATAAGTATCTGTCATCTTATACGTTGTATTCAGGGATGATGGGTTTTAAGTCACTTTGTTAATTCCCCTTACACAGAGCTATCACCATGAGCATTCTGCAGGCCTACAGATACAAACCGCTGGGTTTACTAGTTGAGAGAGTTGTTAGATACACAAAATGCTGAAGATACACAACATGTATTCATTCAAAGGCAAACTTAAGAAATAGTAATATCAATGTGCCTGATTGCATCAGGATCCATAACAATATTTTTGCTCTTGGATCTAGTTATTTGATTTCAGGAAATCTAAAAAAAAAGTTTCCTAAGAAAACAACCCAAACTCAGTAGGGAAAAGTCTGGATACAAAAATCTTATTAGGATGTATAAGAGTGAAACACATGAAAAAGCATCAACACGCAGTAACAGGAAAACAACTAAGAAGACCGTCTTGCATCTTTTAAATAGGCTATTATTCAGCCACTAAAAATGATGAATGTAAGTAACACGGAGAATCTTCATCATATAAAGCTAACCAGGAAATGCTATATGTAACTGTATATGTAATATGTAAAAAAAAGGGGCATAACACAACAATCTTGAAAGAAATTTCTCTAAGTGATAAAAATGGTTATGTCGGCATGTGAAAATTGCTGTTGTAGTTGTTCTGTTAACAAATTTATATTTTGTAATGGGAAAAAATAAACTAGAAGCAAACAGTGAAAACGTTACTTTTGCTAATCCTTTGGTGAGATGTCGAACAATATAAAATGAAAACATTTCCTCTACCAAGTACTCTTATGACTTGGGGCGCCTGCGTAGCGCAGTCGTTAAGCGTCTGCCTTCAGCTCAGGGCGTGAAAACGTATCCAGCGGTGTTCTGGAATGGAGTCCCACATCGGGCTCCTCCGCTGGGAGCCTGCTTCTTCCTCTCCCACTCCCCTGCTGTGTTCCCTCTCTCGCTGGCTGTCTCTCTGTCACATAAATAAATAAAATCTTTAAAAAAAAAAGTACTCTTATGACTAAATTTTTTAGCATCTCTCCAAGTTTTCCTTTGTTTTATTCAACATACATTTATGGAATGTTTTCTATGTATTGTGCCCTTCCCCAAATGCATTTCACTCATACTTCCAAGTATGAGTCTCCAGACATTTCCTACTAAATACAAGGACTTCATCTTTTTTCTTTAAAGTACTCCCTGGAATGACTTCTGACTCCTTGTCAATTCACAACCAGGTCATATTTTGTATTCTGAAATATCACTTCAAACTGTGCCAAAGACTGGAACTATTAATCACTTACGTAAAATAATCTACCACCATTTCTGAAATGGAAAACACTGAACTCTTGCTCCTATGTCTGTGACTCTAAGAGGAGTGTCAGACTCCAGGGAGTGTTCCAAAGTAGCAGGTTCCTCCTTTCTTGTTGCTGGAAGTTGCCACTGCCTTCCTTTCTTGGACAGCGTCCTTGTGGCGCACCAAAGTTAATAATTACCCATCTTCCCTCACACACCTTTCAGAGTGTGTGCTCAGAGGGTCAGGGGCACAGATGGTACAGGGGGTACGGGGGGGAGGAGGAGTTTGAGGGTGGCAAACTCTCTTTCCTTCTATGAATTCATGTTTGATGCAAGAACAATGGCACTCAATTTTAAATATCTGTTTTTGGGGCCACCGCCAATCTCATGAACTTGTTGGTACACATCACACTGTGAAATAAAAACAGTCACCGAGGACCCTCGATGACTAATTTGCTGGGCATGTGTTGGCCTTTCATTGTCTCTTGTGAACTACAGTGCTGATTGTTTCCTCTTTCCTACGACATTCTCCTTCCTTTGAGCAAAACCGTCCTCTCCTGGCTTTCATCTAGTTCTTTCCGGATGCTGTTTCTCAGGCTCTTCTACCTGTCTCTTCAGTGTCTCTTCAGTGCTTCTTAAGCTTCTATCTTGTCTCAGCCTCTTCAGAGTATCTCACTCACCATTTTCCACTAGCCATTCCAAGTTCACAGTCCCACTATCCACTTTTCCCTACCTTGCTTTGTGCCCAAGGAAGACAAACTCTTGGAGCCTCAAAGAGTTTCATTGTGGATTTGGCCAATGGGAGGCCAAAGTGCAGGTGGTGGGAATGGAGGGAGGTCATATTATGTAACTCCTCAGCCTCTTTTCCTGCTCGGCCATTTTTGGCCGAGTTCCTCTGCGGAAGACTACAAGTGCTATCAGACAATCTCCTATATCCACATCTACAGATTTCACTTCTGATGTCCACATTCTGTGCTCCTTCCCTTTGGCTCTCCAGACCTAAGAGTGAAAATAGCTCTCTGCTGTTGCTAGTCCCAGCATGTTTTATCAACCCAGTTGGTTTCCTTAATCCTGCCCATAATCTCTATGAACCATTTTATCATCAAATTCCCCTTGATTACCCCATTTGTGTAGGACATCCATTTCCTGCTGGGATCTTGACTAATACTCTACCTTATTCTCACTCAGCTTTGATTACCACCACAGGGTAATGACTTTAAATCACTATCACCCAATCTCTTTCCAATTTCCAAGTACATATTTCAGAGCACCTTCTAGGTATTCTAAAATAACTTCAGATTAACACTGCCTAAATTAAACTCATCCCCTTCACTGACTTCTGCCTGCCCCACCAACACCTCCCTTCAACCCATTTCTCCAATCATAATTCTCATTTTGGAGACAGACAACCGTCCACCCACCTGCATAACCTAGAAAACTGGTAATTACCTTCCAGTCCTCATTCTCTCTGGCCTGTTATCAAGTACTTTCGGTTTTCTCTCCTACATAGTTCTTACACCCATTTCCTTCTCTCTGTCTGTGTGGCTTCTCCTTTAGTTCCGAGTCCATCCTCAGTATATTGTACAGGCATCCCTGTTATCTCCCACCAGCTAGGTTGTGATCAAGTTGAGGAAGAAGATAATTGCTTGCTATTGTTGTCAGTAAGAGCACTGCTTGAATGAGTGACTGAATGAGGTGCAAAGTGAAGGTATGAATAACATAATTTCACTTTTTACCGTGGGTCTTAAAAATAGCTCCAAATCACTTCAGCACATGCACACGCGCACACACACACACACACACACACACACTTAGGAATTAATGTAATCCACTAATCTTAATTTTGTTGTTTTGTTTTGTTTTGTTTTTGGATTCAAAGCAGTGGTGTGCTGGAAAGTAACTAACAACCAGCTTTCTGAGGGGAAAGCCAAAGCTCTGGTTTGTAGCACTTGGCAGTTTCCGTGGTGAAAACACTGTTGTCATTGCCAATTGGAAGCTACCAAAGCAACATCACTGAATACGAGTGGGCACATCGGGCTCTCCCGAGCTGGAAAGCTGGAAGGAGCTGGACCAGCACACCACTGAACGCCATGTTTGTCCTAGGGAAGGTCAGATTACCTAACTCATCACAGATTTCTGAAAGAACACAATTAGAAGGAATGCAGTGTTTAAGATTCAACATGAAAAATAATACAAATTAACAGTCACTTGCGAGGAAAATAATAAAAATAACAAAGTTAGGAACATCATCAGAATCTGATCATTTGGAGACAATTTAATTTTGTTCTATGGAAAATTTCCCTCCTTTGTTTTCTTTAATTTATTTTACCTTAATCAAATAAGCATTTACCATGTGCCTGTATTTTGTGGGACTCTGTTCCGGGGGAGGAACCAAATGTGAAAAAGAAAGTCTTTGTCCATACTACTGATCAAGCAGAATGCCTCATTGCTTGAGAGTTGTGATGTTTCTACCTGGTGGAAGGATGACTGAAGGCTTCTAATTCTAACTGGGAAGACCCACAAAGTGCTCAGGGAAGAACAGGTTGGAGCTGCACTTTGGTAAGAGACATTGAGAGACAGAGGGGAGGAAGATTGAGGTTAGCAAGGGAACTAGGTTTTGCATTTGGCACACAGTAGGCACATGGTAAGTAGTGAGCGAATGAATGAATAAATAAGTCAATGACTCACTGAAGAAATGACTGAGGGAATGAAGTAAAGGTAAAGGCAGAGATATGAAAGGTCATTTAAGATTTGACCTCTTGTACCTAAGGTTGCATCTTTTAGCACCTGTCCCAGTACACACTATTCAAGCCTAATTCTTGTTTCCCTTAAATCACTTGTAGTGAGTTTACCAACCCTATTTTCGTCCCACTATCCATCTACTCTGTCTCTATCATTAACGCACATGTCCAAGCCTCCCAGGGACTGCAAACAGCCTCCCAGACTCTCAAATGGAATCCACTCCAGCCTTGCCCCTCTGCATGACCCACGCTACAGCCAGTCAGCTCTTTGAAATGCCACAGTGAAAGTCTGATGATTTCTGCCACCCCTTCACTGCTCTTGTAAAATTTAAAATTTCTCAATGGTTTGGACTGTTCTTAAGAGAACGTCAAAACTCCTTAAAGTGGCCTCCGAGGCACTATCTGAACTGGCCTCCACTGCCTTCTTCAGGCTAACACCCACCACCCTCCCCCGACCTCCTTGTACCGGCCCCACAGCCTTCTTTCAAAGCATCACATTTTGTCTGCAACACTGTTCCTTGTGGTAAGAATCCTCCCCCCTCCTCCTGTCACCACATTGCACATAACACTCTGTCCTTTGTGACTAGGTCAGATGCTGTCTTAGAGCTCCGTGTACCTCTCCTTTGTGGAATTTATCACAGCTACAAATGTGTACTTACTGTCATGACTGTTTGATTAATGCCGATCTCTCCCACTAGTCTGTACGTTCCAGAGGGAGAGGCTATCTCTGTTTTTACTCAAGTGCTTGGCACCAAACAGCTGTTTAATAGGTGTTTGTTGAATGAATGAATGAAATGACATGCTCATTTCAATCTCCACATCTTTAAAGATTGTTCCCATTCCTGAAGAGACTTCACCCATCCCCGCCATGTCCCACCATGAACACGAATCTAATATTTTTTTTCCATGTCCTGCTCAAAAACCATTATTTAATTCAACAAATAGTCGTTAACAAATTCTTATGTTCCAGGTCCTGTGCTATAAGGACGCAGACTATAGGGTTACATAAGATCTTCTCAGTTCCCCTGAGGAATGTCTGGTCTACTCAGAAGGATACACCACCAACTGCCATACTATGTGTAAGGAGTACTAATACAGATACGGCTGAAATCTATGGACACAGAGTAGAGAAACAGGTTAACAGTCTCTGGATAGTCAATGTAGCTTCACAAAGGAAGAGGCATTTGGCCTGCAGTTTTAAAGCTTTCTTCTTGAATGTTTTTCTATTTCTTAGGGGGAAAAAATCACAATAATATATGTAATTTTTTTTAAAGGTTTTACTTATTTATCTGATGGAGAGAGAGAGAGAACGCGAGAAGGAACACAAGCAGGGTGAGTGTGAGAGGGAGAAATAGGCTTCCTGCCGAGCAGGGAGCACGATGTAGGGCTCGATCCCAGGATCCTGGGATCACGCCCTGAGCCGAAGGCAGATGCTTAGCGACTGAGCCACGCAGATGCCCCTAATACATGTAATTTTTAAACCTACTACTTATTGGGCTTCTACACTGTACCGGTCACTCTGATTGAGGCTTTTTATAAATTTATCAATTTAATTCTACTCCATAATCTTTTCTGACTCTACCTTTTCATAACATAGTTTTACAATAAAATTCCACTCCAGTATATAATGAATAATTGCTAAATAGTTTCTCTGAAGGTCTTGGCTTCCCAAAATACTGGCTCCAAAGCTGAGATCCGATATTGTCTTCCTTCTTCATTCCCACTCTCTATCCTCCCCCACACGGCTGCCCTAGACACAGGCTATGTGATTAACGCATACCTTTGGAGAAATGGAATCCAGGTGGTCTTTGAGCATACGTGGTAAAAAGCTTCTATTCCAGTCAAAATGTTCCCTAAACAAGTTATCATTATCGTGAGAGTTTTAACTTCTTGATTGCATATGATTTTCTTTTAAATGCAAAAATATGAGGATCAACATTGCACACCTGCTATACATATTTTTTTTTGACACGTCCTAAAAAGATTAAGAAACATTGAGGAAGAAACAAGGTTGAATTTCCATCAATTTCCCAAGAATTCCGTAGGTACGGGTGCCCTGCTGGTGAGTCTAACACGCTTCAGCTCATTTTGCTCTGGCTACAGCCCTTTGAGATTGAAGGTGCTATCTCCGTTTCACAGATAAGAAGACCAAGGATCAAACAAAACTTAGCAACTCCGTGGAGATCCAACCGAATGGGCACCCACGCCTTCTGACCTTGAGGCCCACCCTCTCCTATCAGACTTAACATTTTCTTAGTTGCAAAACTATCCCATAATGACTTTTTCTATGTGATCACTGCCTTCATGTGTCACATGGGCTTTAGTCTTTTCAAAGGATTTCATAAATAACTTGTCATTACCAAACCTTTGCCTTCTCAGTTGCTGAGACTGTCTTCTGTGTATTTATTTATTTATTTTTTTTTTTTGAGATCATCTTTTAAAAATAAATATGTGAAGCTTGGCATTATACAACTGCAATCCACACTCTTCCAATGCTTGTTCTGAAGAAACAAAGGAACACCGCAGGCGGCCATGATGACAAAATAAAGCAAAAGATGACTTACTGACTTCCCAAAAGCTCCCTACATACGCGCACCAGGCAAAGTCACTTTCTCGGGGCTCACAAGGTCTAGAGCATGAAGTTACTGAACACAGTAAAACTCTCAAACTTCAACGGAAGGCCACAATGGAAAAAATGACGTCTCTGCCCAAATTCTGTAACCCCAAAGCCTCCTTACGGTGGTATCGAGATGGTCATTTATTTTTGCATCAGAGAAAAGTGTTTTGTGAAATATAAAAAAAGATAAAGTACCTTCTTTGACTGTGATACATAAGCAGCTTCTGGCCTTATCTTGGCTAAGGTGTCACTGTAGCCTTCATTTTCCTGAATGTTATCTGAGTTATAATTTAACAATGGAGACAAGTAAGCTACAGACGATAATTACATCTACATGCCTTACAATTATTGTATTATGTGTGTTCCACAGTGGAATATAAATTATAACGTTCATTCTTCACAAGATAAAAAAAAAAATTTAAGCACATTCGTTAGTCCAATAAAAAATCTGGCGTCAGTATGGTGTGGTTTGGCAATGAAAACCAGAGACTGTAAAACTAGCCTAATATAGAAAAATGGACAGATAAAGAGCACATTAGAGGTGAAGCATTCCACAGGGTAAATTTCACACGGATGATTGGAATTTCTCAATAAAAGGATAAGAGAACTTCATATTTCCTGAACTATGTTTTGTAGGTAAAATCAAGAATGACCAGTTAATATATTTGGAGAGCAAAGAAATTCTTTTTATAAATAGCAATTTGCACATACATAAGTGTATGTGAAAGCAATACATAAATGCAATTTTTAAATTAACATTCTTTACAAGCATCTTAAATGGGAGTTTAATATTTAAAATATACTTAAATGATAAATATTTATTAGCTAAACATTAAGCTTATAGCACCAAATGCAGATAAAAAACCCCCTCAAGTCACTTTACTCTAATAAAAGGTCAGTGCCCCCCAAATAAAAGACTAAAAACACTGTGATATTTCTTATAAGGAAATCAGAAAATAAAATGGGCATATGAGAATACTAATTGTCACTAATGACACGATGTTTCCAAGCATTCTTTTTTGTTTGTTTGTTTGTTTGTTTGTTTGTTTTTAAATTTTATTTTATTATATTGTGTTAATCACCATACAGTACATCCCCAGATTCCGATGTAAAGTTTGATGCTTCATTAGTTGCGTATAACACCCAGTGCACCATGTTTTTTGTTTTTTTTAATTGGGTAGACTCCATACCCAATAGGGGGCTCAAACTCATGACCTGGAGATCATGTGCTCTACCGACTAAGCCAGTCAGGCACCCGGGAGGAAGCATTCTAAACGTACAGCACAATCTCGCCATTTTATGATAACAAATGTACAGGATGTTTTATAGATATATAATAACATTTGTTGAATTATTAAAGAAAGCTGGTGCATCTTTAAAGAAATCAATAAATTGGAATGCATTATTATTCATTTCCTTTGAAAAGATCCAACTCTACCTAGCATCTTTTACAGAAGTTTTATGCATTTTCTATAGACTCTTTTGCCATTTTACCCCATTAAAAACGTGAACTCTTTTTAAAAAGTAGAAAAACTTGCCCAGGGAGAGAGTCTATTACAATAGGCCTGGTGGTCAACTATGAGAAGAGAGAACAATGGGCATCGCGGTGCTTTGATGTTTCAATGTTTTAACATCACAGTAGGCTTCTGAAAGTTTCATTTTTTGTCTTTCTTAAAAAATAAAGCTAAGGAATACATTTAAACTTTGACCATTTGCACAAAACTTTTTAGCTAAACAAAATAACTGGGAAAGCTAGCATAGTCGCCCCAGGGGGTTTATTTATACTGAAATCAATACTAGTCTTGAAAGATAGTATTTTTAATACTATTTTAATAATTATTTTTAATAATATTTACTCGGAGTGAGGGGAAAACCTTATTAAGATTTCTTATTATGAAACTCATTTTTGGACTAAAATTGAAATGTTCCTTAATTAAAGTGGGTCAACGCCATTAAATTTACAAAAACTTAATAAATATCCAGCTCAGTGACTTTCAACTCTGCTATAAATCAGGATCCCCTGTGAAACTTTAAAAATCTATTGAATCAAAATCTCCCAGGTAGATTCAGAACACCTCCACTTCTTTAAAGCTTCCCAAGAATGTTGAGAACTCCAGTTAGGAGTCTGTTCTTTCCTTCAGCATCTGTTTCCTGATGCCTACTGTATTCCTGATGGTGCCTATCTATAAGGTACGGGAAAAGCAAGGATGTGGATGGATTACGTTCCCATGAAGGAGGGGAAGCCGTTGGTTACAATAGAGTGAGGTAACTTTTAAACAGAGGTAACACACAGAGTGCTTTGGAACAATGAAGAAGGTTATGTCAGAGAGCTCATGTCTCCAAAAATGAGAAGCCTTCATAGTCTATTCCTTTGCTTACAGGCCTTGCTCCTCAAGGAGCCTGAGCCAGCAAAGGAACAACCCACTCTTACCCCATGTTAGAACTTTGACCACTGGGTGGAGTATAGAGTCTAATCACTAAATTGAGTCTGGTGTATGACAGGTGGACCAGAAAGTCACTGGCCTGTTAATTTTCATACAGGGTCAGGGAATGCTCAGCCCCACTGAGATGACATGAGGAAGCAGTGGGACAGAGACACAAATACAATTGCTTTACACTCACCCCACACAAGCCCAGCTCGTTCAAGTTTCCCTGGATCAAGTGCTGTACAATAAGACCATGAAGAATGATGTAATCTAGAGTGAAAGGCTCCAGTTATCTTATTTTTGATCTTTTTATACAATAAATTGTTCCCCATTTGCATTCTGATGGTTATATCTGAACATTGTTAACATTTCATTTTATTAAATTCTGGAATATATAAACAATATGGACTATGGACTCCCCAAGCCCAAAAGCTTTAATCATATACAATCTGATCCTTTTAACTATTGTCCTTCAAAATAACAGGCAGATAAAACTAAATAGTTCTATAAAATTCTTCCCTTGTCATTTCCTAACATCAAATCTTAAATCCAATTGTACATGTTGCTATAACTTTAAGAGAAATCCAAATGTCAAGATGAGTTATATCACCACATGGCTAAAAGCATAACACCACCATCCTAACTCTTCCAAAAAAGTCAATCCATATGGAAAGGTTGGGTGGGAGCTTACAGTACTAAAATTTGTTTGACTCTAGTAAGTACTTACAAGAGACCTGGATACCTAAAGTCAGATCAAGTCAAATGTCCAAATTCATGGAGGCAATATTATGGATTATAGAAGGAAGGAATAGATGTCTCTGCCTTCAAAACTGTGACAAGACAGAGGGACACGTAGCATAAAGAGATCAGCAGGACAATGACCCTTAGACTAGAATGTAGCTGTGTCTTGTCTTTCACGTCCTTCCTTCCTGCTTTTATCCTAAGCTTCAGACAAAATGGGCCATGCACCCAACCTCCTCCCCAAATGTGCCTCCCACACTTCCCAGCATGCCCTTCTCTCTAAACATTATTTCTGCTTTCAAAAATCCTACAGATCCTCCAGGACTATTTCAAAGACATGTTCATGCTTAGCACACACTGGCTTTGCTCTTTCCCTCCAACGAGCTCCCATCTCATTAAAGAACAAAGTCACCAGGAATGGCTGGCACCAATGTCCCATGAGGCAGCAGTGAGGAAACCAACCATCCAATGACTGATTATCTCGGGTGATACTTTCCTTCTCAAGCACTACACTTTGTCCTACTTCAGTGCCAATATCAGCATAACTTCTCCCTAAGAAACATCCAGGGCAGGCGGAAAAATACATAGAAAACCTCAGCTCCTTCATCTAAGGCAAATGGGTTTTGAAGAATGCAATTTTTATCAATTAAAACCTTTCAAGATTTTCAATAAACTAAAAAGATAACCATTAAAAAAAAAACCCACACACAAATCCCGGGGCACCTGGGTGGTTCAGTTGGTTAAGCGTCAGGTTCCTGGGATCCAGCCCGGCTTCAGAGGGAAGTCTGCTTTTCCCTCTCCCTCTGTCCCTCCCCGGCTTGTGCTCTCTCTCATTCTCTCTCTCTCTCTCAAATAAATAAAATCTTTTAAAAAACCCCACAAATGTCTCCTTAGTACACCAAAGATTAAGGGACTCAAAATCACAAATGCTTCTAAGACACAGGTTAAAATTCAAGTAATAGAACACTTGATGCACAAGAGCGTGGACCACACACAGATACTGGTTCCTTAACATAAACATCACAAAACATCTGCCCACTAGCTAGAACGGAAGCACAAAGATCTTTCGTTTGCTCACGAAAATTTTTTAATTAAAAAATATATAAAGCAACATCAACACATTCGTAAAAATTATGCTAAAAAAACCTTTATTTTAAGCATCTTTTACACACATAACAGATCTGGCAACAAAAGGTAAACTTTGTCTTGTTGCAAAGACAGGTTCATGGCGAGCAGTGTGGTCTTCAGAAGGGAACGCAACATCTATTTGGCCTGAGTACGGACACTCTCCCTGGGTGTACGTTTGCAAACACACTTGACCCGCTACCTCCCTGATGTAAGCATCTGAGTTTAGCACCCCTGCTTCGATGCCTAAATGTACACATTTCAGGAAACATTTATGAAACATTTTGTTAAAAGAGCAAGCATTATAGTCTAAAAAATCTGTTACTTAGTCCGCTTTATTTATTAAGATGTACTAGCATCCTATCTTATACATATTTTAACACAGAAGCAAATGTTTGACGATGGTAAATAAAAAAATGTTGAAAAGGAAAAACAAATCTGTTACAATTGGCTATCTGCTCTCAAATAGTTATAACACAGTTCATGACCCAATCGCTTATTTTCTTCATTGCATTCATTTGCCTAGGTTTAAAAACTTGTGCTATTTTTTCAAATTGTCTTTAGTCAAAGGGAAATCTATGGAACTCAAAATTAATAAGTCTTGTCGACTTCAAATATAAAATCAGGAATATCTGAAATAGCTGCCTTTAAGCTTAAAGAAATATACATATAGACGTGTAAAATTATGAAAAAAGCGAAAATTAAAACTGAATTTTTACATTTCAGATATTGACTTAAAACATAATTGATGAATATCAAGGATAATACCCATATCACCATGAACTTATAATTTATTGTTCAGTAGGAAGTTAACCTTTTATCAGTTTCTATGGCAATATTCTGAAAAATTGAGTTGGGAGCAATCTCTTTTTCTTTTCTTTAAAGAACCAAATGGAACAAACTTAAAGTTTACCCAGAAGCACAGATCACTTGTTCTAAAATATACTAGACTATATTCTTTATTCTATCATGAAGTCTATGAATTTCACATCTTAAAATTTTCTCCATTCACACATATTTTCTTTTGAAAACAGCATGTGTGAGCAGCGCATATTCACAGCTGAAATTGTTTTCTTTGCATGTTAGAAAGACGATGAAAAGTTCACATGCATCTTCTTTCCCCAAATTCAAAAACAGATGGTAGGGTGATTGCAAAATCACCTAGTCAGTCTGTTATCAGGGCAGCCTCTGGTACACTGGATTCTGTTCTCACAAACCTTTTTTCATCCTACAAATGAACCCCTGAATTCCCATAATATTATAAGTTTACCCCCTTGTGCCATACTTTTGCTGCATGAATTGCAAAAGCAAATTCAGCAACCACCTTCCTTCTTCCTGGTTTCTCCTGCCTCCTTCTTCATCAACAATGGCGTGACCCAGCTCTTCATATTCCCCACCTACACATCCTCATAGCTGATGAGACAGTTAAAGCAACTTATTAACTGGCAGTAATCTGGGCTGCCAAACTGTATCCATGGGAGAGGATGAAGAGTACATATAAAGCCTTCCAGAAAGTCTCCTCACCTACCAACCCTGGAATGAGTCTGAAAGGTAAGGGCATATTCCTTGTTAAATCTTACACTTCTTTATTTTAAACTCTCCCCACCCTTGTCTTGACTTACAAACTTTAAATCCATGAAATCATCTTCTGAAAAGAAGGAAAATATTAATTGGCAGCAAAAAGAACACATAGTTTCCAACTGTTACTGATGCCTCAGTCATTAGTACAGACGGATATATTTTCATTAGAAAGAAGATACAAATACATTTCATTCGACTTCTCATTCCTGGCCATTTATCCTTCGAAATAATAAGATGCAAAGAAAGTCAATAAATGCCCATCAGAGATTCTACTCCTCACCCCAGAGGACAACAATATTGTTCTACAGAGAACATCTCTCTTTCGTGGAGGGGGAAATTCCTCTATTTTCCTACAAATGTCACTGGTTAGTTCCTGCCCTGACAACATATTATCATTTGTTTAAATTTAAACTTCAGGGGGAACTGAATGACAGGACCAGATAAAAATAAGTTTCCAAAATTTAACTACCATGTAACAAAAACCAACCTATGGTCGTTGGAGACATATGATCATATGAAGAACGGTCTTTATGATTTTATTTTATTTATATTAAGAATGGTCTTAAGGTAGATTGTGAAATTCAGATCAAGTGTGGTTTCCCCACAATATGTAATTCTGTTCCCGAAGAGCCTTTTATTTCTCTCAAGATAACTGATAATCAAAGAAGCTAAGCACAATGGCATTCCCATTAGCACATATCCATATTTGAAAAGTCTGCTCTTCCTCTCTTTTTATCTCTTTGGAAAATCTAAACCGCATACAGAAATTGAGGATTTGTTTGTCATCTTTTACAGCAACAGTGCATTATTTAAATAAGACTGCCAAATTAGTTTCCTTTTTTTTCTTTGTATCAGTCTATGAGGTTCATTTTTTAGTCCGGAGATTGCAGACACCTCTAACCAAAACCAGAGTCAGACTTTTGTTTGTTTGAAACCTGGTTTGGGCAAGTTATTAAATATATGTGTGGTTTGTTAGACTCACCTATTAATCAGAGAGGAGACCTACTTTTAAGGATAAATGAGCCATTACAAAGGAAATACTCAGCACTATTCTAAAACAGAGTAAGCACACAGCATCTTTTGGTAAACATTAATATTTACATTATTGCCAATGAGTCATTCTGTGTGAAAGGGTCAAACTGGCTTCCTATACCTACCAGCATTTCCACTACTAGCCCTTTGTACCACAAGGGCAGAAGCTCCCAAGAAATTGATCATAAAATAAAATTTTATGTTCATATGGAGTATGAGCACATATTCATATAGAGCCCATTCAATTTCTGCTCTCTATATTGAAATAATCCTCCTCGTTCTCAGCTGAATTGAATTTAGGAAAATACATGGAAATTACACAAGCTATCTAAGCTAGTCCATTTTTCTGAGAAGTGTGTTATCTGATCTAAACTACTTTGTTCTGTTGCAGTTTTTTTACTACCTGCTTTGGAACAAACTTAAGGTTGAGGTGGATGTTTCTTGAGCGTCACACAGCACAGACCACTTGGAAAGTGTGTCCAAATAGCATCAAGCTGTTGTAAACAGTTGCCGTAGGTAGATGCGACCCATATGAATATTAAAAATTACTTAGGTTGATTAAAATCTAAGTGAGGAAAGGGGTGAACACCTTTTTAAAAAGTGAGGCACTTGTGTGACTCATTGTGGAATTCTTCTTTCGATGTATGTCAAAGACAAATATTAAGCTGTCACCAAAGCAAGTGTGTTCAATACAGAATTAGTTGTGAAAAGAAGCCAAGAATTGGACGGAACAAAGAGCAGAGCAGTGAGGAGGTGGGCCAGCGCCCCAACACCCGCTCAGACACACCTGCATGTTCAGCTGCAGAGACAGCGGTGACCTGTTTGTAAATAGCAAACATGAGGACTGCTTACCAAATGACCGCAGAAGTTTCACAAAGGACGAGGTCCCAGGCGAGTCTGAAACTCAAATTCCTTTTGTCAAGAACCCTCATTTCTTTTCAACAAACACTTCCCCGCCTTGGGTTTATATTATTCTGATACCATTAATATGATTTAAAGCCACCAAAGCAAACATTTGCAATGGAAATAATCACCATAGAAAACAAGCTGATGTTTACTTCTTTAAAGAACTGTGTCTACACCCCAAAAACACCCTGACTGCAAAGGAACATCTAAATCCACTTGATTTTGAGTCTTTCCATTGAACAGATTAACTAAATAGCCTGTTCCAGTGAGTTCTCTACTTCGACACAGCCATTGATGCTATTATGTCCTACGGTTTTTTTCATATTAATGTTAAATTATGTTGACTGAAGTTCACAAAAATGTGGATGTCTATTAAAAGACACCACCATTTGGTTTAAATTCAGATTATGGTTCAGTTCCAACCTTCACAGAAAATGGGCCTTTCTCAGGAGAGCCAGAGTATAGGGAGGTATGGCCAGCAGTGGCCAGCCAGCAACCCTCACCCAGACTGAGGAGAACCATCCTTCTCTCGTCAGGATGGTATCTGCCCTGATTTATCCTTGAAAGAGTCTACAGGATGACGGATCCTTAATAACTGTCATAATTATGATTATATAAGCACTGCAGAGGGCACTTAACTTCTTCCCCAGTAATCTCTTACTCTGCTCATATCATCTCATAGAAACTAGGCGACAAGACAGGTCAGATAATAATAGAAAAGTAACAGTGAAACAGTATATATAACAGCAATAATAGCAGTTATTGTGTTTTGGGGGTGCATACTATGTGCGGGTTCTACTAAGTGCTTACACATATACTCATCTAATCTTCCTGATAACCAGAAGAGACAAGTATGGTAATTATCCTTCTCACGCTGCAGATAATAAAACTGCAGCACTCTGAAGAGAAGAGACAGTGCAAGGAGGACAGTAAGGGAAATGCTGCAGGTGTATGGCAGGTCTCCAGAGCAACCAGTTCTGGAAGACTCCTGAGAAGATGGAAGAGGGCAGGAAGGAGGGAGGGAGGGAAGGAAGGGAGGGAAGGAAGGGGAAGGGAGGGAGGGAAGGAGGGAGGGAGGGAAGGAAAGGAAAGAGACAGAGAGGAAGGGAGAACATGAGTATTAGTTCAGAGAAAACCAAAAAAAAAAAAAAAGAGAGAGAGAGAGAGAGAGAGAAAATATCATAGTTCACTAAATGGTTCAGCAGTGAGTAAAATTTACATAGTCAAAACATGTTAGTATCACGTATGGACTGATAAAACCAAAATTTTAATGTGATTCTCTTGGGAGCATAAGAAAGAGATTTTCAACAGTAGGAAGTAAATTCTAAAAGCCAAAAAGCAAGACATGGCAGTCAAAGCATGGTATTTTGAAATATGGTAGTGAATAACAGAAAAAAAAAACAGGCTAAAGAGTGGAAAATGCTCACCTCTCAAGAGTGGGAAGCTGGGAGGCACGGGGTGCTGAGGACTGCTATCATATTTTATCAGAGCCTTGGGAACCATGTGACTTTCTAAAGGACTGAGATATTACAAAAACTTCAAAACTCTTTGATGACATAGGAATGTAACAACTGTGTAAACTGTATTAAAAAAACAGTGGCTGTATCTAGGCTGTCCTTTATCTCAACTGTACTTTGGAGGTGAGAACAGGCAGATTTGCCAGTCAGAACAGAGCAAGTTTAAGGACACCCGCAGCCATGGGGCTGCTGGAAGATAAATGAAATCGTGCTTGGATTTTCTTATTTTTGCCTCAGAAAAACATATTGATCTTCCTGACTTCTCAAGAAACCCAGTATTAAGGAGACGTTTTTTACTGGAAATCCTCCTTTAGGGAAAGCAGAGGAGCCCCTCTAGAACCAGTCCTGAAGGACCAGAGGATTCCAGCACAGGGATGGGGGAGGACAGGTGCTGCCTGCTTCCAGGAGGGAATCACGGCAACGGCAACGGTACAGAGCTTCTGGGCAGCGACAAAGGGGACTAAAGGTGCAGTGAAGCGTGAGGGGTCATAGAATCACTTTTGCCTTGCGACTCTCCTGGTAAATGATGAAGGTATGCGTTCTGTGCCGGTGATACTACCCCCTAGGGGGCAAAAATGGGTTCCTAACGGGCAAATAAAAGTCCTAGAGATTGCAATGATTTCCAGCTCACTGANGGTATGCGTTCTGTGCCGGTGATACTACCCCCTAGGGGGCAAAAATGGGTTCCTAACGGGCAAATAAAAGTCGTAGAGATTGCAATGATTTCCAGCTCACTGAATGGCCACATTTTATAAACAGATTTACAGCAAATGTATGATATTAAATGTTCATAGATTAGAGAGGATATTAGGACCAAAACAAACAAACAAACAAACATTGAAAAGGCTCCTTAGGGGGGTGACAATGAAGAAAATCCAGAATAAAATTAACAGGAAAAAAAAAATGGTTGGAGAACTTTGGAATGGAAATTGGTAAAAATTGAGAAGGACCTTACAATTCTGGGAGCAGGAGAGGGTTTTGTGGTTAAAAAAACATATTTAAGGTTAATATCAGCCACCTAATAACACACACCAAAACATTCTTTAAAATGTTAGCACAGTAGATACCCTCAAATCAAACTGCTCCAGTATCCAGATCAATGAGCTTGTGTTTAACAAAAGACACTCTCTACTCAGTCAATTTCTTAATACCGATTCCAAGCATCTCATTGCCTTTTAGAGATCAGTCAGTCAAGCTCCTGACAACCCCAGATTCTATTGGACAATGGCATCTACGAGATCCCGGTAAAATATATTCCTAAATTTCCAAATACCTGCTTTGAAGCCTCACTTGTAAAAGCATTGTTTCCCACTTTGATTGAGAGCCCAGACAGAGGTTCTCATCTACACACATGGTTTCAAGACCTGAGAAAGGGGAAAAATTCAGGCAGGCCCCATGAGTTCTTGGCGCTGCGGAAACAGTTCACACACTTGAGTGTGTGTTTGGATCTGTGGGGTGCGAGAAACAGCGTCTCCAATGAGCGCCTTCTATCCAACCATCATCAGAGTAAAATTTAGGTATTAGGAACGTCGATTTTCTCCCGATTATGCCCACGCATCAGCACCCTTCAAACCAGATTACTTATTATATTATTTTTTAAAGCTGCTTCTCAATAGCAAGAAAAATTAGTTGATCCACTTAAGCCTCAAGCTCCACCAGGGCAAGACCCTGTCTTCTTTCTCTAGCCCTCTTTCTCCCACTGGAGCAGCGTCCTGGGGTGAGCATTTGCTCAAAACCTATATGAGAAATGAAAAAATAGAGTATGTCGTCTTCAAGTATGCTTAGCAATATTTCGAGACCTACATTTTGTTGTGAAAAACCTAATAAAGTATAATACTTAGTTATTTTAAAGAGCCTCAGAATAACCCAACCATTGGAAATTGTATTAGCCAACTAATGCAAAAAATTAAGGAGCTTATGGCATATCAAGGGCATCCCAGGCCAACGATTATCTGTCACATTTTGCATAGTGTACACACAGTGGGCACTCACTGTTGATTCCTAATGTAACGTACAAATTCAGAAAAGTCCCATTTTATAACCTAAGAAATTTCTTGACTTCCTTTTTAATGTATATGCTTATTATAATTAAGTAAATGAGCATTTATGAAAATAGAATTTTTGAAAATTAGAAGGCAGCAAGTTGCTTCTCTCTTATGTAATTGTTATAAGAAAATAGGGGAAAAGAGCATTATTGGAAATGAGGCTAGGCATACTCAAGTAAATGTGAGTGAATGTGCTAGTTTATTTCATTGTTTTTCCAGTCTAGAATCCTGCAGTTCCCTGTAAATGGTACTATTAATGATCATTTTAATATGGGTGTACAAGAGAAAAGGCCATGGTCGAAAGAACAATATGTGGTGGGTTTGTTGGGTTTTGTTTCTGCAGTAAGAAACACAAAAGTGGCACTGAATATTCATTTATTCAGTTAGTGTTTGTTGCGAGCCTACTGTGGGCCAGGCAGTGTTCTAAGAACTGGAGATTTAGAGATTAAAAAAAAAAGAATCTGGGGCACCTGGGTGGCTCAGTCAGCAAACGGTCTACCTTTGGCTCAGGTCATGATCCTGGGGCCCTGGAATAGAGCCCCGCGTCAGGCTCCCTGCTCAATGGGGAGTCTGCTTCTCCCTCTCCCTCTGCTCCTTCCTCTGCTCGCACTCTCTCTCTCTCTCTCTCTCACTCACTGTCTCTCTCAAATAAATAAAATCTTAAAAAAAAAAGGATCAAGTTCTTGGTCTCAGAGAGCTCATATTTCAGTGATTATGAGCAGACAATAAATGAAAAGGTAAATACACATGATGTCAGGTGGTGATAAAAGCTATGAAGAGAAAGACGGGCAATTGAGATGGTGAACAATGGAAGAGAGTGCGTGCCATTCCAGATGAGGCGGTCACAGCATGCCTGATCAGGTGACACCGGAGGAAGGCCTAACATAAGTGAAGAAGCAAGCTGTATAGATTTCTAGAGAGTGTTCCAGACAGATAGAATAGTATAGGCAAAAACTCAGAGGTGGAATGTTCCTGGTACAGAGAGAAAATAGCAGAGTCTCCACATGTAAGGTAAGCTTTGCCTGGCAGGCACACCTTCCATCTCCATCTTACTGGTCCTTTAAAGTATCTCTCAAGTGAAATTCCTGCAACTAAGTTCCTGGAATCCCTCCAAAAAGATTTGTCTTCTCCACCCTTTGAATCCCAAGAACAACTTGGCTCTGATAACTCTATTTCACAAATCAACATTTCTGTAGATTATAAACACATATCCTGGGGCAAGACTTTGCCACCAACTTTTACAGACCCTTCTGAACCTAGGTGCCCTACAACCATCATGTCCAAGCTGCTCAGGAAGTCAAAGAAGCATCTATGGTTGGTGTGAGCTTTCTAAAATTTCAAAGACTCAGTGAGCGCTCCTTCTTTACAGTTTGGTCTGGTTTGGACTTGGAGAACACAGAAGATGCCCCCCTCAGTCTTCTAAAAGTCATGCCCAATCTCATGCTTCGGTTAGGTATTTCTGTGCTGAAAAGAGGGTAAGTAGGTGGGATTTTCATTAGCAAGATGTGAGCCAGCTTTCCACTCTGTAATGGTAATGTTAAACATGGTTTATAGGTAAGAGTCGCCTGATATAAGTTCTGTTCATGTTTCATTTTCTTTGGATTCCTGCAGCCCATGGTCAATCAAATGAAGTCGTCAGGCTGAGTTTCTAGTATCTTTGTTCCTTCTGTCACCACAAAAAAAAAAAAAAAGAAAGAAAAAGAAAAAAGAAAGAAAGAAAAAAAAAGAAAGAAAGAAAAAAAAAAAGAAACCTTTGTTTCTCACACGTCTAGAATAGTAGCACATTCCCTAGATCCATCAAGTGTGTTCATCTAGGTCTCAACTCGCAATGTCTGTTTTAACTTTTTTTTTTTGTTTATGTAAGGGGTATACTGGTCAAAGTATGGTAGAGAACTTCTATTCTAGCTAATATCTTATATCTCATATAATGTAAATATTATAAGGTATTATAATTTTAATATTATAATAGCTTACATCATAACTTCGGCAATATATGTGACTTTCAAAAAGGGTTCCAAAAATAGGTTGTCCTGTGTTTGAAAGGAAACAGAGCAGGTAGCCACATTAAAAACTAAATTCCAAAACAAAAAACAAAAGACAAACTAAATGCCAGGGAATGGTCATATTTAAAGCATGAAATCTATGGCATATAACAGCAAGTCTGACCTCTCATTCATGGGGAACTAACAATACTTTCTCATATCAAGTGGCTCATTTTGAACCTCATTTTAATTTTTCAAGACTTGACCCACTCATTGGACACACAAATGCAGATGTCTGCCATCTAGTGGCAAAAATTGGTATCAGCAGCCAAGTTTTTCTAGAAAACACTTTTTTTTTTTTTTTTTTTTGAGAACAATTCAATTTCAGCCCTAAGTTTAAAAGGCAGGGAAAAAGGAAAGCGTAGGAAGGTCACACATCTAACTGGCCATGTTATTCTAATACCCATATCTCTGATCTTGACACCAAGCTAGGGCAGGTCTGTTTAGAACCCCTCGGGAGGGGCGCCTGGTTGGCTCAGTTGTTAAGCGTCTGCCTTCGGCTCAGGGCCTGATCCCAGGGTGCTGGGATCAAGCCCCGCATCAGGCTCCCTGCTCTGCTGGAAGCCTGCTTCTTCCTCTCCCACTCCCCCTGCTTGTGTTCCCTCTCTCACTGGCTGTCTCTGTCAAATAAAAAAAATAAAATCTTAAAGGAAAAAAAAAAAAGAACCCCTTGGGAGTACTATTCTAGATCCTATGGATTTTCACAAAGAAGTTCAATGAAGGCAGCATCTTGCCCTATTTCTTCATCCCTTTATCTCTAGCACCTAGAACAGTGCCTGAAACAATTCAGGAACTTAATGAATTCAATGAACTAGTGAATGGCTAGCAGAGGAACCGGAGACAGACCAGACTGTGGGTTGCCTACCACAGGAATTTCTAGAATTCTAAAGAACAGTGTGATTGGTAATTTTGTTTAACTCTCTTAAAAATGAATATAATACTTTAAATTTGTGAAATACTATTAATTGTAATTATACATGCTTTTTAAAATTTACTTATATCTAGAAGATCTATATAGAATGACCTTTACTCAATGAGAACTAATCTATGTCTATTTTTATGAATATTCATAACTGAATTATTACATACATATGCAGCAGTTCTAGACTACTGTCTCACTTTCTTGACATTATGCACTTCATATCAATAATATATGTGATAAACTTGCTCAGAAAGGTAATCCCTAAATATAGCATTATACACACACACACACAAAAATGGTCTATTTATCATAGCTCCATCAAATAACATAATCAAGAAACAAAGAAAAAAATTGTTGAGGACTGTCTATATTTGAGAAAAGAACTTCTATTTTAACACCACCTACAAACACATATCCATATTAAAAAAACCCACAATATATTTAGATACAATGCAGTACATTTGATGGAGTTTCATCTTATTTCTACACCTGAGATCTCAGTCCTTGCTCGATTGTGTTTAAATTCCAGTGGAAAAGAGAGCTCCACCCTTCCTCAAAGCCTGAGAAACACCCTAAATTGAATATGACTCATCTTACCAGAGAGAACAGCCTAAGATAATGTACCCTTGCCAACCGGTCTACTCAGAATCTACTCAGAAAAAAACAGAAAATGTTTCCCTCTCATTCTCTATCTCTTTGTCTCTGTGTTAATCTTCAATTAGTGGGTCTTAAAATTTAGCAAGCAGAAGTGTTGTTCAAGGTATTTATTTAAAAGGCAGCCTGACAGAACCTGACCCTACTCTGATTCAGCTGATCTGCTTTCAATCCCCAAGACTGCATTTTGAACAACCACCCCAGCTGATCCCAGTGCACTCGATCTGGGGCTCTGTATGCCTTCAGACACATCACTATTTTTTTTAATTTTTTTTACCCATCATCTTTTACCGGGTATTAATTCTTCTTCTTCTTCTTCTTCTTCTTTTTTTTTTTTAGATCCCATTTATTTATTTGAGAGAGAGGGACAGCACTGAGCTGTACAAGCTGGGGGGAGGGAGGGGCAGAGGGAGAAGCAGGCTCCCAGCTGAGCAGGGAGCAGGGGCTCGATCCTAGGACCCCGAGATCATGACCTGAGCTGAAGGCAGACGCTTCACTGACGGAGCCACCCAGGTGCCCCGAAACATCATTGTTTCTAAACCTTTCCCGTGGTTACAAGAATCCCTCAGGAGACTGGCCACCTATCATGATCAACTGGGAGTGGCTCCTTCAAAAGTATAATTAGCAAAGCTGGTGAGAGGAGCCGTACTTGCAGGTTGTTACTGGAAAGGACCGTGCCTCCCACAATGTTAGGGTCACCAGTGTAACCATTATATCGACACCAATGACCCTCCAGGCAAGTGAGACTCAGTCTGACCCAGGGTAATTCTATTATGTTCTGTATGATAGTCCTCAAGAACAGCTGTTTGCTAATACATAAACTACTTTGTCATTACCCAGACACACTGAAAACCGCTAAACCTCATATTTAATTTTCCTCCCCAAAAGGAGTAGTAAGAGAGAATTCACTCTACAAAGAAAACATAATGAGAGTCGATTATGTGCCAAGTACTGTTTTTGGCCCATGGGATCTATCAGTGAAAAAAAACATAACATAAAAAATCTCTGCCCATACAGGGGCAGATTTCGTGAGCTTCTCATTCAGATCTTACATTGTGAAGTCCTAGGTATAGAAAAATAAATAATGGTGGCTCCTGACGAGACGCTGAAAATCTAAAGGAAAAGCCTGTTATTTACATAATTTAGTTCTAGCGCTAACAAGTATAGCAAATATTACAGCAGACGTGGGAACAATATAGTCAAGGGGCACGAGGACTGAAGAGGTGAATTGTCTCTGGGAAGGTGGGCCTGCAGGGTCTGTGGGGCTACTCGCAGTGAGAGCAGGGCTGGCAGCTCAGGAAGCAAGGGGGATCTGGATGAAAACCTGGAGGCAGCAGAAGGGAGGCCCATGCAAGGGCCCTCCAGCAGGCCGACGGGGCCGCTGTGCTACAGCAGAGGGAGGCAAGGAGGATGGCACTGACATTTGTGTAGAGAGAAACTGTAAATGACTATGACCTCCTTACAGAATAAGGAAAAGCAAAAGCAGACAGAAAGCAGGAAGATGTGTTTGAGGCCATGGAGACTGTACGAGGGGGAGGTGGGAAAGCCCTGCCTTAAGGAAAGGCAGAGGGACGAGGAGGGAAGCAATGGATGGGACTGCTCACGACAATCCATCAGGATGAAGAGACTGTGCGAGAACAGTGAGGGCATCGAGGAAATACAAATTCAGAAGGTTCGAGTCTGAGATCCCAGGGTGACCGTGATGCAATCAATCAGTACAGGAGAAACAGGAGGCATGGTTTATTTTGAGGACAGGTGATGGGTTTCAATGTCCAAATGGAACATTAGAGGTGACTGGGTGACATTCTTTGTGGAAATGTCCAACAGAGTGCCAGAAATGATGTCCCTCACTCAAGGGAAGAGAACTGGGTCAACTGTCACTGAGGCCTCAAGTGCAGCTGAGATCTCCAGGGGAAGAAGGCAGACAGAGAGCAGGCAAGAGGACTCCTGGGAAGACACGGAGCATGGAAGAACACAGAAACCCAGACGCGGAGTCCGCAGACCCAGGCTTATTAACTCTCTAACGTTGGGTGAATCACTCCACGTCTTGGGACCTCAGTTTCCTCAAATATAAGACATGAGATGTCGAAATGTCCTCCATATAATTTCACTAACTCAGACCACAGGAGTCTCATTATCTCCAAGTGTTAGCCACTTCCTGCCTGCCATTGCACTTCCAGGTTTTTGCTTCACGAGACATAACCAGCTTCACTGACAGCTAGAGGCTCCCCAAACAGACTCCGCCCCTTCCCCTACGCAGGCAAAAGATCTTCCAGAATTCTACCACAAAACTGATTGTTCAAAAAGTAAGAAGTAGGGTAGTAGAAGCAAATATTTATCTTCATTAAGAGTTGTCTCTCCAAAATTCTTAGAGGAACTTTGATTTTGACTTCTGCAAGAATTTTCTTCTCAACAAATGCCTTACACTGGGCATTCACTTACTGACATTCTTTTTTTTTTTTTAAGATTTTATTTATTTATTTGACAGAGATAGAGACAGCCAGCGAGAGAGGGAACACAAGTAGGGGGAGTGGGAGAGGAAGAAGCAGGCTCATAGCAGAGGAGCCTGATTGTGGGGCTCGATCCCATAACGCCGGGATCACGCCCTAAGCCGAAGGCAGACGCTTAACCGCTGTGCCACCCAGGCGCCCCACTTACTGACATCCTGAGACACTGTACATATGACCTTTTGTTTTTTCTTGGCGCATCTCCCTAAATTACAGTTTTGTTAAACATACAAAATCATTCTGTTAGATCTTTGTTAAAGATTCTCTGGTTCTTTTTACTCTAAGCTTAGATTCATCCATGAAACAAAAACTAATATACGTATATATATGTATGTTAGATAAATACATATTGTCCACATTCAGAATTCAAAATGAATCATCTGCTCTTCACAGATCTAAAGTATGTGAAAGGTTAAATTTCAATATAAAATTCAGCTATCCGAAAGGACATGTCATCTAACATGATAATTGTAATCTGGTCCCAAACACGTCCACCGGCCAACGTGCGCCTGAAGGTACGAGGGTAGCTTGTGCCTACTGGGGCAGTATCGTGTCTTACTCTTACAAACCCAAAGTGTCTAGTCCTGGGGGCAGAGAAATTGCTGAGTATAAGCATGCTTAAACGATCAGAATTTCAAAGCAAATGTATTTCCATACTGCTGGGCCATTTTAAGGGGATTGACTTTTATGCAATGAAATCAGTAGATCTTTTGGAATACATTGCACATTTTAAAAAATAGGGAGGTAGATTTACATTTAAAGCCAGGTCACAAGCATCTATTATTATCTCAGCTTTGTATAAGGTAGATGTGAAGATGCATATAGAAAAATATGAGGGGACTGGAGTGCCTGGCTGGCTGAGTCAGGAGAGCATGTGACTCTTGATCTCGGGGTCATGAGTTCAAGCCCCACATTGGGTGCAGACCTTACTTAAAAAAAGTATCAGAGGTTCATGCATCAAATTGCTAACCATAGTTTTCTTATGAGGCACTGGGTAATGATAGACTTTTACTTTTGACATCATATATATTGTTAATGTTTGATTTTTTGTATAATCTCTATTACTTTCATAATGAGAAAGCAGCCAATACACTATATTTACATATTTTATATGTTGATGAGTATACTGAGCTGAGCATTTACAGGAAAACTCCATATAGGGTCCTTTAGGGCAACTGAGGACAAAGAGACATGGTATCTTCAAGGACTTCCCACTCCAGTATTTGATATAATTTACACACACACGAGTAAATGTGACCAGTGATGAAACTGAGAATCTGATAAAGTACTAAAAGATGAATTCCTAGTAAGAAATGTCAGTTCAAGAAGTCCTTGACAAATTGCTAAAATCTGGGCCCATGGGGATGTGGAAGAAAGGGCATTCTACGAAGCAATAAGAACACATGAAAGTCAAAAAAATGGCAGGGCATATACAGAACAGCAAGTGGTAAGGGTAAAGTGAAAGGCGACCTTGAGACTTGGAATTGAATTTAAAATGTAAATCCAAGCTACCGACCAAGTCAAATGCTAGTTGAATGCTGATGTAATAGATTTAATTGTCATTCAGTAATAATAGAAGGGGACGTCAAAGAAGTTTTCTGAGGACAGGAGAAAAAAATGATCAGATTGGGTCTTCAATAAAAGCGATCTGTATCAAATGGCTTAGAAGAAGAGGCATGGTCAGTGAAATCATCCGGGAACTCAGAGTCCAAACGAGAAAGGGGTACTGAAGGAAGGACTTCCATCAGCATCCCCATCACCCGGGCTTTTTAGCAATGCAGGGTCTCAGGCCCCGGCCCAGACCTCCTGATTCAAAGTCTGCCTTTTACCAAGATCTCTATGTGGTCTGAATGCACACTAAAGTTGGAAAGGCAATAAATCAAGGTGCTGGTAATAGGAAAGAAAAGAAGCCAAGAGGTTTGAGCTATTACTTGGTTGAATTATTACAATTTGGCATCTGACTAAATGTGGGAGGCAATGGAAGAGAATAAATCAAGATTACTCAGAAATGTTGAGCTGTAGGATGGTCATGCTATTCATAGAAATAGGAAACCCCAGGAGAGCAGCATGAGGAGGAAACAGATGAAGGCTGTGGGGTCCAGCCAGCTCATGGAAATGCTGCTTCCAGAAGCCAAGCCGGGCCTGGAGACCATGAAATGGGTGTGATCTACACTGAGGCCACTGGAAGCCATAAAAATAAATGCAGTTACAAAAGGAGGAGGGGGTGAGAAAGGCATGGGGGTCAATCGAGGAGACATTCTTAGCCTTGAGCTGCGGAGGAGATGGGATGGGGAAGCTGGGGGGAGGCAGAAGAGCCACGGGGGAGGAGAGCCAGGGAAGCATGATGCTTTGAAAATAAAGGGAGGGGAAAGGTGCTGCTAAGAGATTAAAGGGACACCTGAGGAATGACCACTTGTTTTGGGACTAAGTGGTCACAGGTGACTTGGCAGAGTGGTTTTTGTGAACCTGGTGAGGATGAAAGCCAGAGAGCCAAAGGTAAGGGTCAGAGGGTAGTGAAATTGGGTGTGCACGCATGTGTGTGTTGGGGGGGGGGGGGATCTTAAGCAACGAGTGCAAATGAAAAGATTAAGAATAAACATAAAAAATTTCAAAGGGGCATAAAAGACCAGGTTTCATTAACTTTAAGCTGTTGAACTTTAAGGATTTTCTTCTGGAAGAGAGATCAGAAGTATTTTCTTCATAATGCTCAGAAATATTAGGAGGGCAAACAAGCACAGTAAGAATTAGATTTTTGGCTCAATATAAGGAGGATCTTCTCACTGCTCTCTGAAAAGGGAATAGGCCTCCTTGCAAGCATTAATTTCTCAAAGCCTACAGACCACACAATTCAACAGGAATCACAAAGTAGAACGTTGCTCATCAGTGACATCTGTAGCTGGCTGAACGGTGGCCTCTCAAAGCATATGTCCACATCCTAATCCCTGAAACCTGTAAATATTACCTTATATGGTAAAAGATGTGACAGTTAAGGCTTTTGGAAGGAATAGCCTATCTTAGATTTCTGGGTGGGTCCTCAAGGCAATCACATGTATCCTTATAAGATGGGCACACAGAGAAGGAGACACAGAAAAAGAGGAGGCAACGTGACCACAGAGGCAGAGACTGGAGGCAAGCACAAGTCAAGGAATGTAGACAGCCATCGGAAGCTGCGGGTGACAAGGAAGGTTTTTCCCCAAGAATCTCTGGAGGAATTTTGCACCTGCCCACACCTTGACTTTAGACTTCTGGTCTCCAGAATTATGAGAGAATACATTTCTTTTGTTTTAATCCACAGGGAATCAAAACAGCACTTGACCTCACCTTACAAGTCTTAGATTTCTGGAGCTGCTCTCAACTCATGCAGATCATAAGCTCCTGGAAGGCACAGCTCTGGTTCACTCTCTTGTGAATCCAAAAAAGGATGTCTGTGGTGCCTGGCACATTAGGAAACACTGAACACTGTAGGGGAGAGTTACTACAGAAATGTACACTCATGTGTGTAAGCGAAAAGGAGAGATGGGTACACAGACACAGAGAGACAGTAGATAAATACTAGATAGATAGATAGATAGATAGATAGATAGATAGATAGATAGACAGGAATATGGATAGATAGACTCATTCTACTTAGGCAAGTAAATTAAAATTTGTTATACTCTCATGAAGTTGCCTTCATAAATACTACCTGGGTTATCCTGTCATATTTACTCGTAAAGATAGTACAACCAGAATCTGGAGGAAGGACATACGGCTTGTAGTTGCTTAAATTTTCAGTTCCTCACAGTTAAATGAATTAAAGGGTTTAAAATAATTTATCACAAGAAAAGCAGAAGGATAGCTGTACTGAAGGAAAGTTGAAAAAGGTTGGCTGGGGATTTGGGGGTAAGGAAAGAAGAAAGGAGGACCCTATATGAAGGACTACTGTGGCAACTCCAGTTTTCCCAAATGTCTCCCCGCCCACAAGGTAGAAGGATTTAGCAGATGAACACCTCACAACCACAAATGCATGGTCTTCTGCAGTAGGCATCTGGTAGCCGCGTCGTCTCTGAAACAGGCTGGTAATATTTTACGTTGGCTTAATCTCACCTGAATTTTATCTGCGCAGCAGGGGTTGGAGGATATCCTGCCTGACCCAGGATGTCTACACGAGCACTACTTCCTGCAGCAGAGGTGACTGAAGGTAGACTATGTCATGGCTCAGCTGGTGTGCCAGATTTCAAGGGAACACTGGGGACAGGAAATAAGCTAGGGCTAG
This sequence comes from Ailuropoda melanoleuca, assembly GCF_002007445.2. Classification (NCBI taxonomy): domain Eukaryota; kingdom Metazoa; phylum Chordata; class Mammalia; order Carnivora; family Ursidae; genus Ailuropoda; species Ailuropoda melanoleuca. The sequence goes on from NC_048223.1 coordinate 54,017,222, forward strand.
GCTAGAACAAATGACCTAATGAAGAATTAATTCTGTAGTGGATAGTCAGCAACTCGAATTACAGTGGCCAGGAGGAGTGTGGAGAACTGAGATTTGATCCTGCCAACAATGACACACAAGGAGATTTTATTTGTCAAGTGGAACTTGGCAACACAGGTCTCCAGGCAGAAATGATACACTGTCAGGAGGGTGGCTGTGCCTTAGGCCCAGGGGGTTTGTCCACGTTGGGGGTGCATCCGAGACTGAGAAGAGAAAGAATGCAGTCTTGCTCCTGGAGAGAAGTTCTTGGCAAGGGTGAGGCTCACTGCCAAGGTCATCGCTAAAGTCCTTCCAGGCAAGACTTCAGTACTAAAAATGCAAACATAAGAGAGGTCTAGCCAAGGAGATGGCAAATATGACAAGAGTTAAGAGAATCTGAGGACGGCTGGGCATGGCAAACACTAGAGCTCGCTAGGGTTAGGGCAGGTGAACCGACCTCATGCTCCATTCTGTGGGGTTCACTGGTGGAAGAATCCAGAAGCCCAGCCTCCAAGTCTCACTCAGCACAGGGCTGGGGAAGGCTAGAGCTTAAAGCCCCCATGGATCTGCAGCTACTGCTTGTCCAACCGTATTCACCCATTTTTTCCCCATCGTTGTTTCTCCTCCGAGTGTTCATACTCTAGGTGGCTTCAGGATGAGGTGGCTCCATCGCTGAGAAGAAGATGGCAGTAGCTCAAACATTCCTTCTGTTGGCTTGCTGTCACCGCCAGTGGATCCCAGGACGGTGTCAATGTGGGGAGCTGCAGCCTTGGCAGAGAAAAGTCTAAGAAGGTCCATGCCAGCCAGAGTACTTGGCCTTCAGGAGTGGAAGAGCAGGAAGTTTCAACAGGTGGGACAACAGAACTCCCAGCCCGCAGGAGAGAGCCTGCCAGAGGCTGGGGAGTCTACAAGCCACCAAGACGTGTGGACAAAAAGGAACACAAGGCAGCCAACGACGGAGCGAGAGGGACACCTCCTCTCTGGCTCTCCGTGCTCCATGTCAAATCTTATTAAGGGTCTAAACTGTGCTCCACAAGTAATAGTGCTTTGGAGATGGTTCAAAAACCACTTTCACACGCGTCAGGCTTTGGACCCTCAAAGCACTCTGCAACTACTATCCCCTCCACTTGCACGCCGGGGAAGAAATGCTGGGGGAGGAAACACAATTTTCTTGTAAGGCCCATTGTGATGTAATATTTTCAATAGTTTCACTGCAACAAAACTGTCTTTACTTCCTCGTTTGAAGGCAATGCTAACGCACACCTACACTGCCCAGGATGCGCAACTTCTAGGGGTGGGGAAGTCTGAGGGAGCCCTCCAGATGCACATGCAGGGATAAAACTGAACGGGGGTGCCTTTGCCACCTGTACAGACTTTCTGTGGAGTGCTGGTGGAGGGAGAAGGGCCACGACTACAGATTTAGGATTCAGAGACACTACTTTTAATTAGATCTGAACAAGGACCACTTCCTTAATAGAAAAGGTAAAGTCCATCAGACATGAGAAACTAACTTCCAATTTGACAGGCTTTGCCTCTTGCCAAAATTCATTAGATGATCTCTTCAGCTTTCTCCCCTAAAATCAAAACTTTCCACTGAGGCTGCAATTCTATCCCAAAGTCCTGTTAAGACTGATAGCTAGGATCGGGATTCCACTGGACTAAATGAGATTGATAGGTAAAAAGTCCTGTGGAATGTTTCACTGCCGTCACACCTTGGGAAGCACCACATTCAAGGATTAAGCATAAGGCACAATTTATTATGCTGATTAATTTTTTTAAATAACCATGGTAAAGGCATTGATTATTTTTTTATTGGAGTCATATAGGTCTTTTTTATATTCTCCTATAAGAAAAACATATTTTAAATTCACAAACATATTGTATAAAATTAAACATTTCCAGTGATTTACTGAATACTCCAGAATCACAAGGCGAGGATAATGCTATGGGTCACAATATATTATGACATAAAATTAGGTTCCACAAGTGAAAGACAGATGCAACTCTCTACATACCCATCAGGGACTCCATCTCCATATGAGTCACAAGTCATTCATCTCATAGCTGAAGTGCCACTACACCACAGCTGTTCTCAATATAAACTTCCCTGCATTGCAAAGAAGACCCAGTTTCTTAATAGTTACACTGACAATGTCCAGGCCATTTAGGAGTAGGCAAGTAATTCTTCCAACGTTAACAACTTTGTTAGGCAAGAACAGTATGCTGGCTCGGGAAATGATAGTGGAAATTTTAGGTAAAAATAGGAACAAAATTATTACCTTATAATTTGCAAATACACAAGGGAAATTTGCTTTTAATTACATCGTTTAATTTTCTTTCTCTTAAATTTATTGGTGTGGATTCAAGAAATTCTAGTTTTATGAATTTTACGTTCCCCCCCCCCCGGCTCATTTTCAACAAGTTGCCTGTAATTAAAAGCTAAAATACCATTAAAAGAAAGTTCACTCTTTTACACACCATAGCTTAAAGAGCACGTTTTCTTTAAGAAAGTAAATTATTTGTCTTTATAAGGAAAAGAAAATGGGTGCGTCCTCAAGAACTCAGCATGCCTAAGTTCTCTTCGAAATAAATAATACTTTTGAAGTGATCTTTTCCCTTTTTTCCCCAAACAGAAAAAATAAGGTAATGTGCATTCTTATATTTCTCTAAACTTGGTTTCCTAAATAAGTTTAAATGTAGATTTAGTGCAGAATTACTCTTACAGCACTCTGTCTTTCTCTATATATTGACCAATTCCACACACATTTTCCCTTGTCCCAAATTACACTTTTCTCTTACAATAATTTTCCATGCAAAAGATATACATTGTCAAACATTTTTTCAGAACTTTTTTATCTCATTTAATTTTTTAAATATCAAGTCTATTTGAATAAATATTTGCTGTTATTTAAATAAACGGCATTTCAGTATGACTATTTTCATGTTAAACTCAATCTTATAGCACCTTCCCAGCTTATAGAAACAATCTAAATCAGACCTGCAACGTAATTAATTTTAAGTTAGTAATTTAAGATAAAGTTATATTTCCATATGGAAACCATTTAAAAATAACATGCTTTCTAACTCAAACATAGCTAATTATACATTAAGCTAATTGAGACAAACCATGTAAACAAAATCTCAAGATAGGCTATTCAGTGATAGGAGTATATGATCTAAAGCATAATTCTGTGTCATGTTGAATGCACACTGGAGAGGCAGGCATGTTCTATGTATCCTTCGCAATACCAGCTCCCATAACAAGAGGGTGAACCCAGCGCCATATCTATCCCACCACATTTGGAACAGACAGACTTCAATTTTTAAAATTAATATGTGACTAGATGCACATATTTGTTTTAGGTTCAGCTCTTCCCCTTCTTAAGTATATATTCTTAGGCAGGGTCTCTTTCGTAAGTAAATACAGGAGCATTGTTTTAAACGCAGGAAATAGTGATGAATGTTTCATGCAATTTAATGATCTCACAATATGAAATTATTTGGGGCTACATAATCAACAAATACACTTTTTAAAAAAAAGATTATGTTTCACATAGTAACCCGGAAAGACCTAAAATGGGGGATTAGGCTATCTGTTTTGTTGTAACTCAGAGGCCAAGAGAGAAATGAAAAGGTTTGTGCAAGGCATACAGTGACATAACCAGTGTCCTTAACAACATAAACGCTCGGATAAATACATTTACCTCCTAAGAAGAGCCGTCCTTTTTACATCGCAACACAGCCCGAGGAAAGCATATCCTTACAGCCATGAGACAGGTTCAAACAACACTTGCAGACCAATGAATGTTTGCATTCTTGTAATCTGTCCATATGGATGCAATTCCCAAACCCTTGCCTTCTCTACCACTTCCAACCTGTGTGCTAGGAGAGTTGCACACACGCACACGCACACCGAACAGGATCACAATTCCAACACGCACAGCGAGAAGACGACAAGTGAATCTTGCTGCTCGAGTCAACTGCCCCCCACCATCGTTTAAAAACACGCAGAAATTAACCCAGCTGTAAGGAGGCTGTTCTGGGGGAGGTTTCCAGAGAGGAGATCCGGTGCAGTCCAAGGGCCGCCGCTCCGCGAGTGTAGACTCTCTTTGGATCAGTAAAGATGCGCACCCGGGCTACCCACCTTCGCCCAGGTGTTACACTAAGTGTCAAATCTGCCTCTTCGCCCCCTGAAATGCAATCCGCACAAGCCACCCCGTTTCGAGGTTGGCGGGTGCCTGCCTCGGTAGGAAATCATACGAGGGAAGCCACACACGCACATCACACACGCGCGCGCATACGAGAACACACCAAGCCGAGTAGTTCCTCTGGTCCGGACACTTCGTGCCTCAGATCCGGCTTTCGGGAGACAGAGAATCCAAGCGGAGGAGAGCCGGGTGGGGCGTCCCCCGCTCTCTCCGAGCCACCGTTCATGTTATACAGTCATTATCCCAGCACTTGCTGCGACCCCGCATTCCCCACCCTCGGTCCCAGGCTCCAACTCCGCACACGGTCGCGCTCTCTCTAGGTTCAAGTTGCCACCACCACCACCCAAAATCGACAGACCAGCTCTCTCTACCCTCCCCAATACCCTCTTTGCATTCCCCAAGCAAAGACATTTCCTACCCGGGCCGAAAACTTTTTCCTCCCTTCGCAACGCGATCAGGCAAGAAACCAGGTCAGCCTCTACCGCCACCCGCTTTACCCAGCGCCCGGCTGGCGAGCACCTTCTTTACCTGGCCGCTGCGCTCCAGGTGACCGTCCCACGGCGGTCGCCCGCGCCTCCCCGACACGCGGGGGGCGCCCGGTCCGCGGTCCCTTAGTCGCCTCCTGCTCGGCGCTCAGGGAGCGAGTGTCCTAGGACCGCACGCCCATGCCCGGAGCCGCCCTTCGGTTCATCGCGCGTCTTTGCAGAAGCGAGGCTGCCGCCGGCGAACTCACAAGGAGCGTGGGGATCCGGATGGCACCGACTTGCCCCGCGGTGTGCGCTCCCGGGTCCGAGAGCGCTCCGCCCGCGGGCAGCTGCGGCCGCGTCACATGCCGCCTCCAGGCAGCGGCCCGGCACCTGCCCAAGCGGCAGCGCTCTTAGCTCGGCACCGCCGCCCCCGCGCCTCGGGCTCCCTGCACGCTCCGGCCCTCACTGTTCACGTCTTTTTTCTCTCTCTTTCTCCCTCCTCACTTTTCCCCTTTCTTCTTTCCTTCTCCTCCTTTATCCTGTATTCTCTTTTTCCAAAAGCAGACACAAGGCGCTCCAAGTGGGAGGATGGTCTTTCCCTCCTCACGAACTCTTCCTCTGCCTGGTGGTGGCGGTCGTGGCTACTGCTAGCCGCTCCTCCTCCTCTTCCTCCCGCGCTCCTCCTCCTCCTCCCAGGACGGCGAGCACGGGTGTAATGCACAAGCTGCCTGCTGGAGACCCAAACCTGCCCGGCTTCTGAGCATGCCCAGTTGCCTTGCTGGCGCCGCGCTAGGCTCTCGCGTGCGGGCTCCGCGGGCATTCTGCGCCGGGAGGAGGGCGAAGGAACCCGGCTGGGGGAGAGCCCCGAGGCCTCCCGGCTGGCTCGCTGAGGCCTCACGTGCCCCAGTTTGTGCGCCCCCGGTACTTCAAGGACAGATTTTTGTTGGTCAGTTAGTTTTGGTGTGTTCTCTTCTAAACCGCTTTGCTTGGAGTGCTTAGAAGGATTGAAAGGAAGTGGATTCTTGGGCACAACTTATTGCTGAAAGAACCCCGGCTCAGTTACAATAAACGACACTGTTGAGATCCTTTCCTTAGAGAGCAGCCTTAAGGGTTTTTTTTTTTTTTTCTTTTTTTCTTTTTGGTGAGAGTCTCTTCATGCAGAACAATGGAATAGAGAGAGGACGACCTGGCTTTTCCTCCTCCAGAAGTTGACAGCTTAGGAGTAGAAGAGAAATATGCATTTAAAAAGACGCACACGCGCGTACGCGCGCGGGCGCGCACACACTTTTTTTGAATCATAAGATAAAAGATGCGATCTTGCTAGCCAGGCTTTTAAAATTTATATGTAACTCAAGAGGAATGAGAAGCTACAAAGAGAGAAAGAAGGAAAGAAAAAGGGAGAAGAAGGAGGTGGGGAGGGAGGAGTAATGTCTTATTAAAAACTACTTTCAGCTAACTAAATAAGGAAAAAGTGGCAAGATGCCCAAGTTGCAGAGATACCAACAATGCGGCTCCACAGCGTTCTGAAGGTTTTTAAAAGATCTTGTAAGGAACAATTACAGGAGAATCCCATAAGGAAGGACAAAGAATAATGGTAACTCTGGGGGGGGGGGGAGAAAAAAAAAGTTAGAGCATAGTATGAAATGAAACTTTTAATAATATGGGAAGAGGCAGAATGATTTTGTTAATCTATTTGGAGCAAGAAAATAAACAGGAAAAGAGCTCTTCTTTGAGAAAATAAGTCATGTTACGAGAGAACTAGATGTACACAAATTACATTCTGAGTTGATATATTCTCTTCTAGGTAGAACAGCCTTCAGGACAGAAGACACTAGACACTGCTCAGAGAGAATGAAGGGCACAATAGGAAAACACTAGTGAGAAACCGTGTGGCTACTTAAATCCAAATACCCAAGCCCAGGTGAATTACATGCAGAGTACTGTAATGGTAAGAACTATTGATATAGTAGCCATCTTGTTTGGATATCTCACCGGTGGAAATATAATAGTTGCCTTCATATGTTTCCTAATCTTCAAAGCAAACACTCAAACTATTTTACTGTCACTTAATAAAGGAGAAGGACAGAAATTTAAAGGACGAGATAAATTGCCCATTGCATAGCTAGTAAGAGGATTAAAACTTCAAATTTAAAATATCTTTTCCATTACATAAAACTGCTATTTGCCTGTGGGAATGGGAGTAGCTTCGATAATATTTGGTAAACCCATAAACAACATACAGGGGGCTATATAAGAAGAATGGGCATATAAAAATACTCCAGTTTTTTTTTTTAAAGGTAGATTCTCTTATCTATATAGTGATTAAGTGTCATATGGATTACTGGCAATATTTCTAGGGAAGATCATGAAATAAATCATTTGCCAGTAGTCTGAAAACAAAACTACAATTGAATGAAAATATTTTACCAGACTTGCTTCATTTTTCTTTCTTCATTAAAATCATACACCTGGCATTTCCTAATTCCAGCTAACTTTCCCATTATTTTTATGGACAAGGTAAGTGTAAATTGTATATCAACATTGAACAAACTGAAACTAACAGTTTGGAGAGAGCTTGGACACCAGAGTGTCTTGGTGAGTATATTCATGCTAGATCAGAGTAGTGCTTGATTTTGAGCTTGGTACCCTATCATTCAGCAAATTTGCCAAATTACATATAGTATATATATATGTGTGTGTGTATAGATATATGTACATAAATAATATATAATATATGCAAATATATTTATATATGTATATATACACGTATATGATTACCAAACTACATATACTTTATATATATATATATGGGATATATATATATATGGAAAATATAAAAAAGATACTTATCAGATTTGAGAATGAACCAAATTAGGGGCAGTGATAATTTATGATGATAAAAGTCAAACCCAAAGAGTTTTTACTTTAGATGTTGATCTAATACAAAGGAGATAAACTAGAGATAAAATACATTTTGAAATCTTACCTTTTAGGTTTGTTTAAAAAAAAAAACAACAACACAGGATATGGTGCCTGGCTGGCTCAGTATGTAGAGGATGAGACGCTTGATCTTAGGGTTGTGAGTTCAAGCCCGGCTTGGGTCTGCAGCCTACTTAGAAATAAACAAACAAACACACGGGGATAAGCATAAGATTTATTCAAGTATTCCATTATTAAGTAGGACTTCAGGGGGGCGCCTGGCTGGCTCATTTGATTAAGGGTGTGCCTTTAGCTCAGGTCATGATCTCAGGGTCCTGGGATCTAACCCCATGTCCGGCTCCCTGCTCAGCGGGGATCCTGCTTCTCCCTCTCCTTCTGACCCTCTCCCTCAACCTGCTCATTCTCTGTCTCTCCAATAAATAAAATCTTAGAAAACCAAACAAACTTTGGTTATGGACAAGATAGCACACTTACCCTTCTACCATAAAATAACTACAAAATCCGGACAATATATGCCAAACGACATTTTCAGATATTAAGAACAACCAACACAGGGCTGCCATGTTGGAGTCAGAGGAAGCCCTGGAGGAGTCATTCCCACAGATTATTTCCTCAGGGACAGTGCCCTCCCACCCCCACCCCAGCATAAGCGCCATGGGGTCCAGTTCAAGATGGCGACATAGGGAGAGCCCAAGCTCACCTCCTCCCACAGAGCCACCGAATTCCGTTCCATCCGGAATCATTTCCTCCCAGAAAAACCTTACAACTGGCGGCGCAACCCCTTCGCGTCAGCAAACCAGAGAGAAGGCACGCAGTCGCAGGTAGGAAAGGCAGAGGCGCCGGCCCACCATAAGCCCCAGACCCTGCACAGACCCACAGCGGGGAGGTAATTCAAAACTCGAAGCTTCTCCCTCAGGAACCAAGGGTTCGTGTGTCTCTCGGAGTACCCCAAGTTTAAGACCAGCACCTGAACCATGAGCCCCCAAAACGTGCGGCTTTGCAGACCAGCGGGGCATGCACACTCGCCCGTCCAGGGCCCCGCGCAGAAGCTGCCCTTTCGCAAAGTGCCCAGGCTTCATGAGAAAGGGAGTCCTTTGGTTATTCTGAGGCGAGCATTGGCCTGAGGGGCAGCCGGTGCTGGGAGACTCACTGGGACCCAGCTGGCTGCCGCCATCTGCCTGCTCTCCCCCTGCCTCTCTAAGGCCAGCACGCGTCATGCCTTTTATTTGTTTGTTTTCTTTTTCTTTCTTTTTTTTCATTTTTCTTCCTTCCTTCCTTCCTTTTTTTCTTTTTCCTTTTTTTTTTTTGGTGGGCACCATTTTTGCGCTCCCTCTGCGTCTGGCTCAAGTCGGTGGGCAGCTCCGGCGGCTCTTGCTCCCGCGCGCTCCACAGCGCCAGCCTCTTTTGCAAGTTTCTACCTGTCCCGTACCCCAGTTTTTATGTTGGTGCCTCGGGGTTTTTCACGTATTTCTGCGAACAATATGACGATATTGTGCATAAAACTTACTGTGGCATCTTAACACATTAAATATTTTTACTTCTGTTGTAATCTCTTGATGAAACTCCTTTTCTAGAGGTGAAAACAGGCTCACAGAGGCATAAATGTCTTGCTAATGTGACAGAGGCAGGCGAATAGATGGCAGAAGTTGGATTCATATTTAGTTTTCCGTTATCCCCGCCCCCCCAATCCTCCAATCACACGTGGATGACTTCTGCCTACAAATAATAATATTCTGGTGATGGGGCAGTTGTACATAAGTAAAACAAAATGAAACACAAGTTTAGCTGCCATAGCTGGAGCCAATTCAAGGATGTAGGATGTAGTCTTAAGAGAATAAAAGTATGGTTGAGACCATCAGGACACTATATTTGTGACGGAACCCTGTGAAGGCCTCTATATACACGTTTAAGATTCCAGCAGGTGGGCACAGAGACCTACTGGCTTGTGGCCACACAAAACAAGGCTTGCATGTAAATCCCCTTGCTTATTAAACCTGCCACCCACCAATCTGGAGTGCTCTGTCTCTCTTTGGGCTCCCCTTGCCCTCTGTGTTTTGAAGTCAGTTTCTAATTTCACCTGGGGAACTCCCAAGTTTGTCTACCAACATCAGCCCCTTGGCTCAGGGAAAAGAATGTCTCTAAAAGAAAAGTAATGAATTCTATCAGGCTTCCCCAAATGTGCTTTTTTTTTCTTCTCGAGATCCTGGTCCCTGAAACTAGGTTGCATTGAGAGCAGTTTAATGTCTTTGATTTTTTTTTTTTTATCTACAATTTTTAGTTGTTCTCCATGGACAAGTTGGCTTGATCGTTATAGATGTCAATAATGGAGAGTTGCATTTGAAGGCTATGCATTAAACAAGTCTAAGGACATTTTAAATGGGGGCTTATAATTGCAAAGGGGAGGCTGGAAACGAAGTTGTGTTACCTGTCAGGATAGTGGTATCTGACTCTAATGGTCGGGTCAATTTCTTGACTCTTACCTGCACTTGCTATCCTTTTCCTATATGGGTGCTTTTAGGATTAAATTTGATATATATGAAATAAAACCTCAAATTAACCTCAACATTAGACAAGATGGAGGCTTATTTAGCTCACCCTAAAAATAATCCAGAAGTATGGTAACACCACAGTCCCCAGGGAGGCATGTTCCTCCTAGCTTTCTGCTCTACCAGGAATTTGTAGCTTTCGTCAAGATCTCTTCATGGTCTACAACAGCGGCTGGAGTTCCTATAATAATGCCTGTGCTGGAAGCAAGTAGAAGGAGGACATGGTAAGAAGGGAGGATGAAGGGGATAATCTTTTTCCTGGGAGAGCCTACTGTAAGGTCAAAAGATCCATCTGCCCCTTTATATCTCACTGGCAACTCCATTTGCAAAAGAGGCTGTAAAATATGGTCCTTTGTCAGAATATAATTGTGGAATTTTGTAAATAAGGAAGACAGGGAAAGTGGATATCAGATAAAAACACTAACGATCCCCTACTACATTTTCCCCTTGCTCTTAAAATTAATGTATAACATATTTTGAAGCATTACCTCTTTCTAGCAGTGGCATAGTCTCCGACTCAGATAATTTTACTTACCCTTTTATAATTCTACTGTAATCTACATCACTGCCTATATCACTCTGTTTATAAAATATATTGATCTGTATAGCTGATTACACTGTTATATATACCTAGCTATACTATGCTAAACAAACCTGATCTAAGACTGAATTCAACCTAGCTGAGAAGGTACAGACATAGCAGGTACTAAAGGCATTTGCCTCTTCTAAACTGTAGGTTCCTTCCAAGTAGAGTGTAAGTTTTATTATTTTACATACTCTCAAAATTTGGTGAAAATTTAACAAAATATGAAAATAGTGGAATTAGTCAAAATAAATAAATGAGAGTACAAGTTAATTGAGAAAGAACAAAACATCTTTTAGGACTCTTAGAAGCTGGGGTGCCTGGGTGGCTCAGTCATTAAGCGACTGCCTTCAGCTCAGGGCGTGATCCCGACATTCTGGGATCAAGCCCCACATCAGGCTCCTCCACTAGGAGCCTGCTTCTTCCTCTCCCACTCCCCCTGCTTGTTCCCTCTCTCGCTGGCTGTCTCTCTCTTTGTCAAATAAATAAATAAAATCTTAAAAAAAAAAAAAAAGGACTCTTAGAAGCTATGGAGCTTTCACAATACTGGCAACCTGACTTATTTTATTTTTATTTATTTTTAATTTTTTTTTTTTTTTTTTAGTTTTTATTTTAATTCCAGTTAGTTAACATACAGTGTTATATTCGTTTTAGGTGTATCAGCAACTTGACTTTTAAAGCCTAATTAGTTCATTGCTTTTTAGCTCTATCTTTGTATTTTTAGCTTTATCTTTGTACCTTCTGCAAGGACTGGGCATGCTTTTTAACAAATGTATCTTTTTAGTAAGTTGATATGGCTACATATAGTTTTTCTGCTTTTCATGAATGCCAGAATTAAACTTCCTTCAAACCAAAGACAAATGCGAAGTACACAAACCCATGAAGTCAATTCCTTATCTCTGAACTCTCAGAGCTCAGTGAAGACATACTGCTTCAGGATTCACAAGTACTTTTGGCATTAGAACTCAGCCCACATCATTCCTTCACGTTAACTCAAGGTTTTTAACTTCCTTTAAGTTTGATATATCTTTAAGTTGCTTCTAAGGACATTTAGATATTAAGTCTTTACCAATATTTCAACTGATTTTTCATTTGTCAGTCTTTTTTTTTTTTTTTTCCCCACTACCAACTCCAGAATTCTATAACCAGCTTGGTCTTCTGATATATAAGTCAGTAAGTCAGTAAGTAAGTAAATAAATAAATAAATAATAATCTCAGAAATTTAGAATAATCTGTTCTAAATCTTAGCCGACAAGCAGCAGTTATCCAGAAAAAAGAATAAGAAAGCGCATTTGAGACAGGACGGGTAATGGTAATAATGACATGGTAGTGATATGTAGCATGGTATGTGTATAGAACTCAAAGCTGTTTGATATTAGCAGAGCAGAGATAAGTGTAGATGTTTGCTAACGAGATAGATACACCCAGGTCTTTGAAGATTTTGTCTTGATTACCAGGAGAAGGTGTTTACATTTCCTATTGTGCTTAAAAAAGCACCACAGAAGGGTTTCCAGCTAAAGAACAAAATGGCAGCCATTGTGTCAAGCTTGGGCTCAATGGGTACCTGACTAGAAGCAGAGGGGTTACTTTAGAGGCTGTTTCAGTTAACAGAAGCAAGAAATGATGAAGAAGTGACTTAAGAGGATAACTCAAGGGTGAATCCTGGTGGATAGGAGGGCAATAAAATTTAAAAATAGTTAGTTCCGGAGAATGGCTTTGTTTAAGGGTGAAGATGATTTCAGTGTTTCCTTTGTTGTGTTCACTTTCCTTTGGGAAATGAAAGTGGAGATGTTCGTGAAGCATTTGGAAATAACACTCTGAAGGTTAGTGTGTGTCTCATGCTAGAGATGTAAATGTGGGTCATCTGCATCTTTGAGACAGTTGGGTCAGAGAATCAAGAAGAATATTCAGGAATAATGTTAAGATTGAGATGAGATGTCAGTTTCTTGGGAAACAGTTACAGTTCAGAAATTGGAAGAGAGGGGCGCCTGGGTGGCACAGCGGTTAAGCGCGTCTGCCTTCAGCTCAGGGCATGATCCCGGCGTTATGGGATCGAGCCCCACATCAGGCTCCTCTGCAATGAGCCTGCTTCTTCCTCTCCCGTTCCCCCTGCTTGTGTTCCCTCTCTCACTGGCTGTCTCTGTTCTCTGTCAAATAAATAAATAAAATCTTTAAAAAAAAAAAAAAAGAAAAAAGAAATTGGAAGAGAAAGGCGAGTATATACAGAAGAAAGACCAGAAACTCTCAGAGACATATCAGCAGACTAAAGGAATTCAGGAAGTCAGAATTATCATAATTAATCAAATGCACTGGAGAGGTCTGGTAAAATAAGGATTTAAAATGTGTAGATATAGATACATAGGAATTCAAATATTAGTGAAGATCTTATTGAAGCTGTTTCTCTAAAGTAATAAGGATAGAAATAAAATTTTGATGGGTTAAAAAAATGGGAAAGCATGTGCATGAAAATTTTAATAGATTTGCTGACGTATAACTGACATTAAATTAAATGTACATATTAAAGTGCAGTTTTGGTAAGTTTTGACATACATGTATGTGTATGTGTGTTTAATCAGATAATAGAAAAAAATGTATATAGTGGTCTCTGCTCCTGGTTCCTGGAACGGAGCCCCTAAATCTTGCAATTTCCTGGTAATAAAAGCACTAGGAGCATCTTTGCTCTAATATTTGGTCTTTGACCTGGGTTCCTGACACAAAGCGCCGGCTCCCTTGAAATGTCCTGGGTCATAGGAGTGTCTTTTGTTCTAATGAGACAACTCCTGGTAGGCTTCCGGTTGAGGGCTTATCACGGGAAAGACAAGGTCCTGATTAGAAGCGTAGAACTTTCAGCATCCCTCCATCCCCATTCTGTAGAAAAGGGATGGGGCAGAAAATGAAGTGAATAGTCAATCATGCCTACGTGATGAAGCCTCCCTTAAAACCCCTGTAGTAAGGGGTTTGGACAACTTCTAGGATTGGAGAACACAAGGAGGTGTTGGGAGAGTGGCCCAGAGAGATCCTGGAAGCTTCTATGCATCTCTTTATCTGGCTGTATCCTATCTGTATCCTTTAGTATATCCTTCATAATAAACCAGTAAACATAACTAAGCATTTCCTTGACATCTGTGGGCCATTCTAGAAAATTATGGAATCCAAAGAGAGGGCCATAAGAATGCCCGTTTATAGCCTACTGGTCAGAACTACAGGTGACACCCTGGGACTCGATATTGGCATCCCAAGTGGGGCAGTCTTGTGGAATTGAAGCCTTAACCTGTGGAATCTGATGCTAACTCCAGACAGGTAGTGCGAGAACTGCATCGAAATATAGGCACCCAGCTAGTGTTGCAGAATTGCTTGACATGTGGAAAACCCACATAGCTGGTGTCAAAGTGTTGCAAGTGTGGTAGCAGTGTGAGAGTAAAGGAGAAACACAGGAGTGATACGCACACACTCTACAGTCCTTGTTTTCACCCCCTGTAACCCCCAACCAAACACCGATTTGTGTTTCATTTTCATGAAATGAAATTAGTTTAGTTTAGTTTTCATTTCCTGGAATTCTATATGAATGGACTCATATGTTACATACTCTCTTTTTGGTCTGGCTTTTTTCCTCAAATGTAGTATTATGGGATTTATTCGTGCTGTAGCCATTGTAAGTCATTAATTTCTTTTTGTGTAGTGCTGAGTATCACAGTTTGTTTACCCACTCACCTATTAATGGACATTTGGGTTTGGACTATTATATGTAAACAGAGTCTATGAACATTTCTGTACAAATCTTCTTTGAATATTTACATTCATTTCTCTAGGATCAATATCCAGGTGTTGAATGGTTTGGTCATGGAGAAAGTACATGTTTATTTTTTTAAAACTATCAAAGTGTACCATTTAATGTTACCATACTTGCAGTGTATGAGAGTTCCAATTCTTCTCTATCCTCCAACATTTGAAATGGCCAGTCCTTTTGATTTTAGCCAAACAGGTGCATAGTGATATTTTATAGCAGTTTTAATTTACATTTCCCTGATGACTGTTAAAGTTGAGCATCTTTTCGTGTGCTCATTGGTCACTGGTACATCTTTGGGGAAGTGTCAGTTCAGTTCTTTTGCCCATTTAAAAACTTTTCTTTCTCATTACTGAATTCAGAGAGCTTTAAAAATATATTCTGTTTACAGAGGTAGAAGACAGAAGTCCTGATGGATAATGTCTTGGAGACAGAAAGGCATCTGGTCAAAGGAATAGATATCAGGGTTATTTGAAAGGAGCTGGCATAATTGTTTCCTACAACTGAAGGAGGAAAGGCGAAGACAAGCATGGATATAGAAGCATAAGTACTCAAAACATCTCACGATTTTCATTCCATTCTAAGAAGGAGTATTTGCTTACTCTGTGGCTTGCCACAGAGAACCTTTGTTGTGACAGATTGGAAGAGATCTCCGCAAGTAAAATTGAGATCCATAAGGAAAGACATGGCACCTCTCTCGGAGAGGAAATCATCTGGGTGAGGAAGCCACAGGCAATTTGTTGTTGTCGTTGTTGTTTTCAAGAACCACACAAAAGAGATGTTGGTACAATACCTGTAATGATTGGTGGAAGTTTGGCAAAGTTTTAGGACATCTTGCAATTTGTATAATCCTGCTAGTGCTTCCTCTGGGGAATTCAATACAAACTTCCATTACTCTTCAATGGTTTTGAAATAAAAACTGTGTTTCTTTTGGATACAAAACTCTCCTGCAGTTGACTTCAAGCCAAGATTTACACACACGCGTGTGCGCACACACACACACACACAGTTTGTAATTGGTGGGACGAATATGGTAAGGGTTGATGCATAATGGGTATGCCAAGTAGAACTCATGAATTAGGAGTTAAATTGTCCCTGGTAGTGTGGAGGATGGAGTTTGAACAGAGAGTATAAGGAAAGTAGTAAAGAATAGAAAAGTCATTGAGGCAGCTGAGAGAAGAAGCTGAAAAAAATTAAGTGAAATTTTTGCAAGTTCCTCTGAGGTCTCAGCTAACTTTAAATGCCACAGGATTTTTACGGCTAGGCAGTTATTTGTAGGAACCCTCAGCTTCCAGGGTGTAGGAGCTAAGAAGTTAGATCATCATAACAAATGCACATAGCCCGGATGGTGGAGGCATAAGACTGCATCAGGGTGGCAGATAGGAGGGGAGACTAGATGTCTCAGAAACAGGCTGCATAGGAAAAAGGAGAAAAGCAAAGAAGAAGGTGACAGTTCTGGGAGTACATGGTACTGACATCAGGATGAGTAAATCTTCCACTGACATCTATTCTTCAACTTGGCTTTGTCAAGAAACTGCCCAATAAACCCCATCATTCTATCGCCTTTATTACCATTGTCACTAATTATCGGTTCACTAATACGGGCATGTTACCTGTTACTGACCAAGCACTACATGGCACAAATGTGCGATATGCTAGGGATGCAAAGATGACCAGTACTTGGCCCTGCACTGATGGTGTTCTCAGCCCCTGCACTTCGTTTTGCAAACTCAAACATCTTCTGTATCTTCAGAGCAGTCTTACTGTATCAGCAGCTGATAATCAGATCACTGCTAACATTCCTTCAAATGCTTTTTGACCACTGTTCCCCCAGATGACCTGATACTGTGCTATTGTCTGGCTCTTTTGTTAGACTATTTCTCCACCTTATTAATATTTCTTTTGCCTCGTTAAAGCAAGATACCTCTTTTGACAAGAAAAGATGTAAAGATACCAATTTTGGTGCCCTGTAAATTGCCAGCTGTTTGAAATTCTGTCATATATTTCTTTTCACTTTTACAGAAGTTAAGCCTCTAGTTCTTGCTCTGTATTTACAGTTGTCTTTCGTTTTTAGTAGTTCGCTTACTTTTCCCCAATATTATTACAGCCCTGGGATATAAAAGTATGTTTAATTGCTCCATTAACCCACATCTTTCGTGCTTGCAAAAAAATAGGGCTTCTAGCCAGATTCTTTACCACTCCAGTCATTTATTAATGGGCCAATAAAACATACCTTAGAGTGTCTTCATCTAATAGAAATCATAGCAGACATTTATACAAAGGTTTCCATTCTGTGAGATCCAAAGTGCTTGGCAGATTTCTGTCATCAAACTCACTGAATATATGTGTAGAAGGGTAATAATTGATTAGGCAAAGACATGTAATGATTTTATTAGTACAAAATTCAAAGAGAGTGGCTAAACGGGAAGGAGGAAGAATATCTCTGCCCTTCTTCAATGCACCAAAACAATGGTATTTACCATACAGGAAAATACAGGATGGAAACAAAATTACAAAAATGTGCTCTTGGGGCACCTGGCTGGCTCACTCCGTGGAGCATGGGACTCTTGATCTCGGGGTTGTGAGTTCGATCCCCATGTTGGGTGTAGAGATTACTTAAAAACAATTAAAATCTTTAAAAAAAATGTGCTCTAAAGCGGACAGTGATGAGTTTGTAAAATATAAGGAAGAAAAAGGATGAGCTTGTGAGGTTCAAGGGAGGAATAGGAATGTAGGGAGAGAAATGGATGTTTCTGCCGCACGTTGTGTGCTCACTTTGAGCCTGCCTCAGTCTGTTGTGGCAGGTCAGATGCCAGCAGCAAAAATTCTGCGGCTTGCTCAGCTGGTGCAAAGCTATTGTGTTCCACGTAGGAGTTCTGAAGACTGAAGACACAAAGACCATAATATTCCATCCCCTCCTCCCTTTTTTAATTTTACTTGATAGGCGTGAATGTTGATCCTTGTCTTTCTCTTGCAAGGATAATGGAGTTGACATTTGATTTCATATTTATACATGGCATAGGATTTCAGATGCACAAATATAGGCTTTTTAACGAATGGGGAAGTCTTTCTCCTAGGTTGAATATATGATACAGGAACAGTTTAAAGCGTCATTGGAAGAAAGAGAAACATTTCTATTTTATCCTTGTAAAAAGATGAGGAGTACAAGAATAAAACATAAAATCCAAATTACATTATTCTTCCTTAGACATTTTGATGGGGTAGTGTAGTTGATAAATAATTCCATACATTATGTTGAAATTAATGTAAGTCGAGGTTTACTACCGAGTGGTAGGTAAATTCATATGAACTTTTAAAATAAAGGAGAAGGCTTTGGAAAAATTTCATGCTTGTGGTTAAACACTTTAAGCTAGGAGTCCTCCCCTTCCTCTAAGACATAAATCCATTCTCCTCTGTCTTAGGGGGAATTTGCTGGATACGTTTATGCTACTGCTCTAAGAGAACAGGTTGTAAACGTGTTCTTGTAAGACTCTGGCAGCCAGTTTGGACTTACTAAATTGTTGATAAATCTAATTAATACCATTCGCAAGTTAAAGAATGAGAAAATGGGAAAATGAACCATTTTATTGCAACAAAGCAGCGTCAGTGACTTCATGTAATGGCCTCTAATAAAGCTTGTTTAATCACCTGCTGTGAGCAGGAATTTCCTTTCAGCATTTGTAGGGTCAGAACAAAGGAACTATTTTACTTTCTCCTTTTAACACCTTCTGTCAGAGCCAGGCTTCAGTGTAGCTGAATTGGCAACCAGTGCCATGAGATGATTTGCAAAGCTCAGCCCAGCGAAAGTCTTTCCTGCCTCTCAGCTCCAGCCCACCACTGGTGTCCCTATCCCTTTTGTTTTGAAACTTCACCTTTGGAATCACTGTTGAGTAACAAAAGGTCACTTATATTCATGTGTGTTACCCAAGACGGCTATATAAGAAAAGAGAAGAACCTGGGGTTAGCTGTTATTACACAAATCAGATATTATGTGTATTTAAAGCTGTGGGCTATTGAGGAATTAGGAACTATTCAAGCAATGGGCAGATTTGGATTGGATGCTGGGGAGAGGTTGCTCCAGGCATGGCCGTAGGTGCAGGGGAACCATGACCAAAGCATGACCAGCTGACAATGTGCCTGATTGACAGCTTCAACCAAAGCAGGCCTACCTCTGTAATTTCATGGAATCTTAAAATCAGTGCCTAGGAATAACCTTCTATATCAATTCCGGCATGTTAATAAACTGGGAAACTAGGGTTTTAGAGAGATACAGTTGCTTTCTTGTAGTCTCACCACTAGGTACTACAAAATCTAAGACTAAAATATGGGTTTTCTGGTTCTTAGTTAAGTGTTCCTTTGTATATCACTGGTGAATAGGGGTGCCTGCGTGGCTCAGTCGGTTGAGCAGGTCTGACTCTTGGTCTCAGCTCAGGTCTTGATCTCATGGTTATCAGTTCAAGCCCCACGTTGGACTCCACACGGGGCATGGAGCCTACTTTTTAAAAAAAAGTAATTAATAGAGGCACATAATTAGTTAAGGATATGTTTTATTTGAATTTTTGCAAAGACACAACCTGAGAAAAGAAAATAGGTGTAGGTAAATTATTCAAGGGGAAATTTCGAGGAACAGAAGTAAAAATTTGGGTAAAATGAGAGAAAAAGAGGGTAGAGGAGCCAGCTATGAGTTTTGATGATCCAGTTGCCACTGGGAGTAAGTGAAGTTCAGTCCCACATGGACTCTGCCTTGCATTGTCTCCATACAAGATAGGAAGCCTGGGGTGTTTCAAGATTCCTTTCTTCCTCTTGTAGGAGATTGCTTTCAAGGGATTAATTCCCCTACCCTTGCAGGTTGGACCAGCTTACAGCTGAGTGGCCTCCTGTGGCTTAGGAGAAGGCTTTGAAGCAGCAAAGCAGAGGGGCACTCAAGATTTGGGGCGCTGGCAGTGTATTTGGAACTGCCCACCACTGGTGGGCTGAAATCAGCTGTATTCAGGGGATTTTGCACAATGAATCAGAACCATCAATTATAGCCTAATTCTTAACTATGGAAAAATAAACAAAAGATGTTTTATAAGTTCTCTATTAAGTAATAATTCTTGTGAAATTGGATTTGAATCTTCTGGGGCTCTCTTGAAGTGGATTTGTGGGTTCTTGTAAACTAGACCATTAGGCATGCATGTTATTCATAGAGAAGGTGCAAAACTCCTGCAGAAGGTAGATTCAATACCAATAAAAATAATCCTTCTTTGAATTTACATAAACTTTAAACTTTTCCCCAAATCTCATATATTATCTCATTTTTGTCCTCCCAAGGATCTCATTTTTCTTTGAACATGTCGGTCTCCTTTTTGCTTGCATACTCTTGTTATATATAATCCCTTCTTTAAATCCCTTTTTAAAAGGTAGGAAGATCTTTCAATATGCAGGTAAAAATATCAGTTCCTTTATGAAGTCTTCCCTATTTCACCAGGAAAGCAGAGTTAGTTGCTTTCCTCTTTGGTTTTGAAGACTTCCTTCCTTCCTTCATTCATTCCTTCCTTCCATCCTCTCTCTCTCCCTTTTCTTCCTTCCATCCTCTCTCTCTCTCTTTTCTTCCTTCCTTCCTTCCTTCCTTCCTTCCTTCCTTCCTTCCTTCCTTCTTCTTCCTCTCCTCCTCCTCCTTCTTTTTCTTCTTTTTTTTCTGACAACAATAGCACTTCTGGTTTTAAGTGCACAGATTCAAACAGGATGCTATTTTTTCCATTCTACTCTGATTAATATTTAGAGCAAAAGCTAGTACACAGCATGGATATGGGGTTATATAACACCATAAATGTTGTTATTAATTTAGATTTTCTGAAAGACAATATTTTCAACAATCTTGACTATTAAAAAGTTGTGTTAGTGTTGAATTTAAACAGTTTCTGGTATCCTATGGAAACTTAGCAATATTGCTGCCTTTGCCCATAAGCAGAGACACTGACTTCATCTCTTATTAAATTAGGAGAGATCTATAATTCTGAATTACAATGTGTAAAGATGGAAAGAAAAAGTAGGAATTTAATTATTTATCAAAGTAGAGAGAGATGAGGGGCTCCTGGCTGGCTCCATCAGTGGAGCATGCAACTCTTCATCTCGGGGTTGTAAGTTTGAGCCCCACACTGAGTGTAGAGATTGCTAAAAAAATAAAATATTTTTCAAAAAGTAGAGAGAGGTGAGTTATGTATAAGTCTATAGGTGGGTTTTCAGTGTGAAGGAAACTGATTTGTTTTTTGGATACTGGAAAGAGGAAGCTGTGGCCCTATGACTATAAAAGGGCTTGTTGGAGATAGGCTGTAAGCCTGGGGCAGTTTGGAAGTTTACAGAAGACTCAGCTAGATGTCCAGCCCTCACCTCCACCTCGTGTTGCTAGGCAACTACAGCTTCTAGGCTTCCTAGGAATGGGAAGCCTGCTCTCTGGAGAAACTGAATGAGAGAGGCTTAGATTAAGAAAACCATGTACAGAAAAGTGTAGGGTGAGGGGCAAGATTAAATGGAAGTCCACATACCAACTACACGATGAGCAGACCCCCTCCTCCCAGCCTTTCTTCCTACCTGGCTAGAGAACATCATCCATCAGGTTTTTGCCCAAGACCAAAAATGCAAAGACTCCTTGTCTGCATAAACCAAACCATTCCAGAGAGAAAACCTAGATCTTGCCATGTATTGTTCTCCAGAAGCCACCTGATTTTACAGTGAGTCCTGCTGGTCAGCATATTCTAATGTTCATACAGAGCTTAAAAGCATTTTTTACTATGAGCAGAGAGCTAAGTATCTCAAATCGTTTGAGAGAAATCTCTAACATGAAAAGGAGAAACCAACAAAAAATACCTAAGAAGCTTGGAAGGAGCAGTAACAACATTGAAAGCAAAGAAAACTTCAAAGAAACAGTAATTAATGTACTCAGAGACCTAAGATAAGATTAAGGAAGAGCCAAATGCTGTGAAGAAGGAATGGAAATCAAAATCAGGGCTCTGGGAAATTAAAAATATCATAGAAATTTTTTTCTAAAGCAAAAATATTTTCTGGGTTAAAGTTAAGGAAAACTACTGGAAAATAGAACATACAGGCAACCAAAGGGATAATAAAAAAGGAAGTTGTGATCATTTGAGGAACAAACCATGGAATATCCAACTAAAAAAGCCTCCAGAATGAGAGAAAATGAACATTGGAGAGGAGGAAATAATCAAAGAAATAATACAGAAAATTCCCCAAAGTGAAGGGTATCAGTCTTCAGGTTGCAGTGAATCATTGAGGCTTCAGCATAATGAATTAAACAAAAGACTTCACAAAGTCACATTTTTAGGAGACTTTTAAATGTCATGTCATAAAAATTCCCAGAATAAAATGACCAGTGCTGTATGAAGGATCACAGCTAAAAGGGACATATGTATCCACATGTACCTATGATGAGAGTTTTCTGTAATGACATTTGAAGCTAGAACACATGGATCTGTGTAGACACAATTCAAAATTGTGTCTACAAATGTCTACACATGTTACAATAGATAAGTTTGATATGATATGAGGTTTATAAACATACACACAACACACAAACACACACTAAGGGAGAAGAGAGAGAGAGATCTCTACTCGTCTACACCATCTTTTTTTCAGATACAATGGAAGAAGCTTCTTAGTCTTAATCAAAAGCCAATACTACCTTTGAGATTTGGATCCTATTCTGACTAATTTACTCAAGAACCTTGTGTCTACAATCATCCCCTCTCGCTACCATATAATTTTCTCCTACTTTATTGAATAATAATTCCCTTTAGCACATAGGTAAATAGGTCTTAACTTTAGAAAGAAGGACAAATATCATGTCTTTCTCCAGCCAGTATGCCCTTTGTTTGCTTAGCTTCACAACACATTTTTGTGAAATTTTATTTTCTAATTTTATCACCTCTCATGTACTGTTCTATCCACTTCAGTTGGACCTTCATTGTTACCACTATAAGAAACCGCTCTCATCAAGGTTCCCCACATTGTCAAATGTAACGTCTATTTCTCTGTTCACATCTTACTTGCCTACTGAACAGAATGTAAATAGTGAACCACTATTCGCTGTTTGAATTGAGTTATTTACTTGACTTCTGAGACATTACCATGTACAATTTTCTGGCAACTTACCAGCTCCTCTTCCTTGGTCTACTCTTCCTGTACTTGATTTCTCTTGAGAAGTTTACTTGGATGTCTAATAGGCATCTTAAAATGTTTCCAACATATTTCTAAATACTTCTCATTGTATTTAAAAAGCTGCAACTCCTGGGGCGCCTGGGTGGCTGAGTTGGTTAAGCATTGGACTCTTGATTTTGGCTCAGGTCATGATCTCAGGGTCATGAGATGGAGCCCCAAGTTAAGCTCCCTGCTCAGTGTGGAGTCTGTTTAAGATTCACTCCCTCTCCCTCTGCACCCCTTCCTGCTCACACTGTCTCTCTTTCTAAAAAAATAAAATTAAAAAATTAAAAATTTTAATTTAATTTTAAAAAAAGCTGCAACTCCTCCCTGTGACATACAAGGATTTATATTGATGCTGTCCATTAAAAATATAATGTGGGCCATAGTTGCAACTTAAAATTTTCTAGCAACCACTTTAGAAGAAGTAATTTATTTTTTCCGTTGGTTCTAGTTCCTTCTCTCTATATATTTTTTTTACTTGCTTTAATAGTTTACATACAAATATTTATTATTCATTTTCTTTTTTTAAAAAGATTTTATTTATTTATTAGAGAGAGAGAGTGCATGAGTAGGGGGAGGGATAGAGGGGCAAGCAGAATCTCCGCTGATCCGGGAGCCCAATGCAGGGCTGGATCCCTGATGAGATCGTGATCTGAGCCGAAATCAAGACACTTAACTGACTGAGGCATTCAGGCACCGCTCTTTTTTAAAAAAAATTTTAATTTGTATATAGTTGGCATGCAATGTTACATTAGTTTCAGGTATGCAACATAGTGATTCATCATCTCTGTACATTATGTTATCTATGTTCACCACAAGTGTAGCTACAAACTGTCACCATTCAACACTGTTACAATACCGTTAGCTATACTCCCTATGCTGTGCTTTTTATTCCTGTGACTTATTCATTCCATAACTGGAAGACTATATCTCTCACTCCCCTTCACCCATTTTGCCCATGTCAGCAACCCCCTTCCCTCTGGCAATCATCAGGTTGTTCTCTGTATTTATAGGTCTGATTCTGCTTTTTGTTTGTTTATTCATTTGTTTAGTTTTTTTAGGTTCCACATAAAAATAAAATAAAAAAATTTTGCACAATGAAGATAACCATCAACAGAACAAAAAGACAACTACTGACTGGGAGAAGATATTTGCAATGATAAAATCCAATAAGGGGTTAATATCCAAAAAATATAAAGAACTTTCACAGTTCAACACCAAAGAAAACACAATCCAATCAAAAAATGGACAGATCTGAATAGACATTTTTCCAAAGAAGACATGCAGATGCCAAGAGACACATGAAAAGATGCTCAGCATCACTAATCAGCAGGGAAATGCAGATCAAAACCACAACCTGTCAGAATGGCTAAAATAAAAAAGACAGGAAATAACAAGTGTTGGCAAGAATGTGGAAAAAAGGAACCCTTGTGAACTCCTTGGTGGGAATGCAAACTGGTGCAGCCCCTGTAGAAAACAGTATGACATTCCTCAAAAAGTTAAAAATAGAAATACCTTATGATCCAATAATTCCACTGTTGGGTACTTACCCAAAGAAAATGAAAACACTAATTCAAAAAGATACATGCAGGGTTGCCTGGCTGGCTCAGTCAGAGGACCATGCAACTCTTGATCTCGGGATTGTGAGTTACAGCCCCCTGTTGAGTGTAGAGATTACTTTAAGAAAAAAAGATATATGCACCCCTATGTATTGCAGAATTATTTACAGTAGCCAGGACATGGAAGCAACCAAAATATCCATCAATAGATAAATGGATAAAGAAGATATGGTAATTATACATCTGTAACTTATATGTGTAGTATTTTATTTATATATCATATTATATAAATATTGTATAAAGGAATGATTTATATAGTTATATGTAAACAAATAAAATATAAAATTGTATAAAAGCATATATAAGTATTACATATAAAACATATATTATATATATAATTGAATATTACACAGCCATAAAAAAGGTTGAGATCTGGCCATTTGTGACCTAGAGGGTAATATGTTAGGTGAAATAAGTCAGACTGAGAAAGACAAATACCATATTATTTCATTTAGAAAAAGTAATTTAATGGTAAAAGCCAACAAGTCATTTAACAGTAAAAATACATTTCGTTTAATCCAATATGTCCAAAATCATCATTTCAGTATATAATCAATATAAAAATTATTAACGAGATATATTATTTTTCTACACTAGATCTTCACCTTGAGTGTGTATTTAAATTCAGATCATCTTGATTCAGACTAGCTTGTTCAAGTGCTCAATAATCCATCTGGCCAGTGGCTCTCTTGTTAGACAGTGCAGGTGTATATGGCTTAGCCCTCATTACTTCTGCTACCGCTGTTATTATTATCAGTCTCCACATCTTCAGTCATACTCATCCAACTGACCTCCTTTCATTCTTCAAATATGCTAAGTTTATTCCCATTTTAGGCCTTTTGCATTGCCAGCTGCCCTGTCTGGATTTTGATTCCCCAGAGTGTCTTAAGTTGAACTCCCTTTCATTCAGATATCAGCTCATATGCTCCTCCTTGGTAAGGTCTTGCCGTACATCCGATGTAAAGTAACGCTCCCTCTCCACACCCTCTTAGTCCCATTAATCAAGTTTGTGTTTTTCATAAAACGTATGTGTTTCATTATTGTCTGCTCTCATGCACACTAGACTGCTGTCCCAACCATATGAGTTTATAGAGCTTGTCCACAGATGTATTCTTAGGGCTGAGAGCAGCTCGTGGAATACAGAAAAGTCGGATGCATGTATAAATGAAAGAATAAAGAGATCATTAAAATGTTAATGGTAGTAATCACTCACTATTATTTATTCCATTGCTTTTTCTAAGTTTGCTGTAACAAACACATGTTACTTTTGGAATAAAAAATAACAATAAAAGTCTTTGTAATAAACTAGCAGAAAATATTATGAAGCCACTGGGTTAGACTAGTTGGGCAATCAGAGGTATCAAAAAGTGTGTTACCTTCCTGGTGAAGTGAATATAATTTCCTCTAAATGAGAGATTTAGCTGCTTTGCAATATACATTCGAAGAATGTCCTGACCCTTAATCCTGAGCCGACCAAAGGTGCACTTTACCCCAGATGTTGTACTGGATGGATAATGCTCATTATCTGATTCTGTTGTTTTTGGCATTTGGCATCAGGCCAAATGATAGCACTCATAGACTGTATATAAGGTCACTCTAGGGAGCATGGTGGAAAATATTGGAGAGGTACTAAAACCCCTTGCTTTAATCCCAACTATGCAGTTGAATATGGCGATGTCCCACGTGTTTGCTCCAGGTAAATGGTTCTCATTTCCCAGTCTCCATCTCAGGATTCTCTAAAACATCCATGTTTGACCTGATACCTTGTGAACCTGTGTTCCTAAACATTCATTCCAAGAGATTCTGTTGACCTTAGTTGTGAAACAGCCTGAAGTCAAGGATCTGTTCCCTTTTACAAGGCAAATTCTTCTGAGGGGAATACCACAATGAGCTACTGGCAATTTAAAGGAAGAGATTTGCAGGTCTTTTTACTTTGGCAACTTACGGAAAGCAGAGTTTAAGGAGAAAGGGGTAAAGATTTCTGTAGAGGGTGAGGGCTTCCCCGGGGAAAGAATCAATTACAATAGCTGTCAGGGCTCAGATAGCATATGAAGACTGGGTATGGCTGGTCTGCAAGAAGATGGAAAGGCACCAAAGAAAACCAGTGCCCACCACACAATTTTCCCAAGTTGTGCAATCATACTGGGGGAAAATCCTCTGCACACAAATGGACACACACTCAATTATAAAGGAGAATGAAGAAAAATGTTGAAACATAGGGTTACAAGCAGCACATTCCCTAGACCCCTGTTAGAGGCTTATTTTAGAGACTTACATAACTGAGGTATGGAAAGATAAATTGTTTGGCATGAGACTCCAGCATCCTATCAGTGATGAGAAATGAAGACTGAATCAGGGCTCTTAAGGACTCTGAATCACCTGGCTATTAGCCTAAAGTGGAATAAAAAAACCATTCTATCTCTTCTTTCCCTTTAAGCTTTAGGGTTAGTGAACCAGTTTACACCTACTGCTGATGAATCATCTTTCTAAATGACCCTGCTAAATCATATGCAGTTAATTATAAAGATTTTAGTGCTATGTTTTGTGTGTGGGTTGTAGATTACCATTGCCTGACCACATCCTCAGTAAAACTTTAAACTGTCATCAGACTACAAATAAAGCAGTGAATTTTCATTTCCTATAGCTGCAGAGAAAGAAAAAAAAATGCAGGATAAACTCTCATGGCAAAAAAAGACTTGACTCCAGCCCTTTGTCTCTGAGTGTCTTGGCTGCTCATAGCTGACCCAGACTATATCCGGGACTCTTTGGACTGTTATTTTAATTATCTTCTTTGTGAAGGAGAGTGCCAGTAGAAATAGAACAAACATCTTGTTAAAGAGTAAATAAGTTTTGTACCAGGAAAAGAGAATTGCATAGGGCAAAAGACAGGTTTGTGGGGCCAATTGATGTGAAGGGCAGATTTTCCTTTTAAGTGATAACTTCATTGGCAAAGACAGATTCATCTCAGAAAAAAATTATTTTTCCATATTATAGGAAATAAAAGTTACTGGAGTGTGGGATGTTCAATAGTGCATACCTGAAAAGTCTGATTAGCTTGAGGAAAAAAATAATATCTATGTTTATAA
The DNA here is from genome assembly GCF_002007445.2 of Ailuropoda melanoleuca. Lineage (NCBI taxonomy): Eukaryota > Metazoa > Chordata > Mammalia > Carnivora > Ursidae > Ailuropoda > Ailuropoda melanoleuca. The sequence continues at coordinate 54,044,672 of NC_048223.1, forward strand.
TTGCACTCCTTGGTATTTACCCTAAGGATTTCAAAATGAATGTCCACACAAAACCCACACACAAATGTATATAGTAACTTTACTCATCATTGTCAAGACTTGGAAGCAACCAAGATGTCCTCCAGTAGGTGAATGGATGAATAAACTGTGGTCCATCCAGACAATAAAATACTGTTTGGCACTAAAAACAGATGGATGAGCTACCAAGTCATGAAAAGACAGGGAGAAACTTTATTTTTTTATTTTTTATTTTTTTTAAGATTTATTTATTTATTTATTGACAGAGATAGAGACAGCTAGCGAGAGAGGGAACATAAGCAGGCGGAGTGGGAGAGGAAGAAGCAGGCTCATAGCAGAGGAGCCTGATGTGGGGCTCGATCCCAGAACGCCGGGATCACGCCCTGAGCTGAAGGCAGACGCTTAACAGCTGTGCCACCCAGGCGCCCCGACAGGGAGAAACTTTAAAAGAATGTTACTAAGTGAAAGAAGTGAGTGTGAAAAGCTTTCACCTTGTATGATTCTAGCTATAGGACATTCTGGAAAAGAAAAAACTATGGAGACAGTGAAAAGATCAGTGCGTGGGGAGGGCTGAACAGGTGAAGCACAGAGGATTTTCAGGGCAGTCAAAACACGCGGGTGAATACCACCATGCCCACAGAGCATACAACACCAAGAGTGAGCTGTAACGTGAACTGTGGACTTTGGGTGATGATGACGTGTCAGTGTGGGTTCACCATTGTAACAAATGGACCATGCTGGTGGAGAATGTTGATAATTGAAGGGGGGCAGTGGATGTGTGGGGCATGGGGGTAATGGGAAATCTGTGTAGCTTCTGCTCAGTTTTGGGGTGATCTTAAAATTGCTCTAAAAAAAGTAAAACCTTTTTTTTTTTTTAAAGATTTATTTATTTATTTTTGAGAGAGCGAGAGTAGGAGGGGAGGAGCAGAGGGAGAGGGAGAATCTCAAGCAGACTCCGCAGTGAGCATGGAGCTGGGTCAAGGGCTGGATCTCATGACCCTGGGATCACGACCTGAGCCAAAACCAGGAATCGAAGCTCAAGGGCTGTGCCAGCCAGGCACCATAAAAAGTAAAATCTTTTTTTCTTTTTTTTTTTAAAGATTTTATTTATTTATTTGACAGAGACAGCCAGTGAGAGAGGGAACACAAGCAGGGGGAGTGGGAGAGGGAGGAAGAAGCAGGCTCCTAGCGGAGGAGCCTGACGTGGGGCTTGATCCCAGAACGCCGGGATCACGCCCTGAGCCTAAGGCAGACGCTTAACGACGGCACCACCCAGGCGCCCCAAAAAGTAAAATCTTAATACAAATACTGCTGGCCATAAGTTTTACTATTTAATTCACAAACCAAGAAGTCACATAAAATTTATCAAATTTGTAATTATTTCTATTTTACATTTTATCAAAATGTAATACTGAATTAATGGAAAAAACTTATTTTATGCCATTTCCTGTTAAAGAGACTTTAAACCTGGCTTAGTACATATTTCTAAGTCTTTTTATTGCAGGAAAACCTGAGTTGTTTTCCCCCATGTAGCTGTAGTATAATATAGTTCAATCCATGTAGAGTTTTAATAGCAAGCACCAACATTTCTTAATGGGAAGGGAATGTATGAACTCCTAAGTCAATGAAGCCCACTTTAGTTATCTATGTGAAATGAGGCAAAATAAAATACATTAAAAGTCTAACTTTATTTGTTGTAGAACAGGTTATAAATAGTAGAGCTTTTCTTCTAGAAGAATTTAATTTTTGAAGCTCCCCCCAATTAATTTTATCCTAACTTTTATTATTTACTTATTATGTTTTACAGACTATAATACATGTTAATTATGGAAAGATTTTAAGAGTACAGGGACAAAGAGAAAAATTCCTGTACTTCATCACCTCAAGTGGCTATCTGATACTCCATCTTTGATGTAACATTTGTTTGATCAAACCCATAAGCCTTAGTTATTTCTCCCCAGCTGTTAGCTTCTGTAATGAATGTTACCATAAACACTTTTGTGCAAGTATTACCTGACAGTTGTCAAGTGGTCCAAAAAAATTCTACCACTGTCTAGTGCCATTAGTAATGGCTATGATGGTACTTTCTACTCAATATCACATTTCTCGATGGACTACTCAATAAAAACAAATCAATGTCTGTATTGATCTGCAATTATTTAATTGGTAGTAAAAATGGAATTCTTTTTAGTATTCTTACTGCCTATTTGTGTTCCTTTGCTATTAATTTACCAGCTCATGTCTTAGCCTATTATTAAAAAACTGGTGATGTTTTTTTACTTCAAGTGCATTGAGTTAATTGTACTCATCAAGGGTCTGGCATGATATTGTCACTGTTCTCTGCAAAATACAATCCCATTTTGTTCCTTTGTTTTTGTTTTTTACCTATTTACATATTCTGTTTCCTTTGTTGTATAACTAATCTCCTCCCACATAGATATTCATTCTAAAGTACTTAACGTACATTTTTTTTTGTTTTTGTGTGTATTTCTTTTTTTTTTTTTTTAAAGATTTTATTATTTATTCGACAGAGATAGAGACAGCCAGCGAGAGAGGGAACACAAGCAGGGGGAGAGGGAGAGGAAGAAGCAGGCTCATAGCAGAGGAGCCTGACGTGGGGCTTGATCCCATAACGCCGGGATCACGCCCTGAGCCGAAGGCAGACGCGTAACCGCTGTGCCACCCAGGCGCCCCTTGTGTGTATTTCTATGTTGTTCTTTATGCACTTGTGAATTTGGTTTACATATTCTATTTTATAATTTTCTCATTCTTCACCATATTTAAAAAAAATTAATCCAGATTGTTGGGTGTACATCTAGTTTATTACTTCTGACTTCAACAAAATAATTCTGTGTTCATCAATCACATTTTGTGAGTCTTGTCCCCCAGGGGAGGGCACACTGATTGCCCCTAATGTCCCAGCAGTGAAATAAAAACTTTTTAAAATAACCCTTGCTTAATTTTACCTAGGAATGTAATCGCTATGCATTTTTGACTGAGCACCGTTACATGTGTCACAAATATTTCCCCTCCTTTGTAATTGATTGATTGACTGATTTGGCTGATTGATTATGTAGTCAAATCTGTCAACTTATTCATAACTCCTTCTGGCCTTGGCATCACATTTAGAAGGCGATCCTAACCCAGTAGACATGTCCTATTTGTCTATGTGATTTATTTTATTGTGGTCATAACTGTAATGAATCTGGAATTAATTTTGTTAAAAAGAAGAGGTATAAATTTCACTTAATCTTTTTCAAATGTTTAACCAATATATCAACCTAATTCATTGAGTAGATATTTCTTTCTGCACAGACTTGAAATGATAAACTCATTTTTACTCAATTGTATTTTAATCTGTTTCTGGACTTGCTGTTCACTTTCATTGATTATTTTATTCTCATGCAGATATAATATTTTTCAATAAATATAGAACTATGCTATGTTTTGTTTACCTGGTTGATTAGGATAACTTTTTCTTTATTAAGTTTAGAAATAACTGCTTGTTTTAAAGAAATAAAATTACAGGGGCGCCTGCGTGGCTCACTCGTTTAAACGACTGCCTTTGGCTCAGGTCATGATCCCAGGGTCCCAGGATCAAGTCCTGCATTAAGCTCCCTGCTTATCAGGGAGTCTGCTTCTCCCTCTGACTCTCCCCCATCTTATGCTGTCTCTCTCTCCCTCTCTCAAATAAATTAAGGAAATCTTAAAAAGAAAGAATACCAAAGTTTTTAAAAATAATAATAAAATTACAGTGTGTATAGGCAAAAATTAATACCCATAATTTTGTAATTGCTTGAAGTCATCAGTTGTTAATATTTATATGTCTATTTTGTGATAGTTTTCCCTGTCTCTTGTAACATATATGTATTTCTCCAAGTTTTTTAAAAAGTGAGATTCTAATATACATATTTTCTACAACTTGCTTTCCTCACTGTTCAGTATATCATGAATATATTTTAAGTACAAAAATACTTTTTATCAGTTATGGTAGGCTGGGTTATGCCTCAGTAATAGTAAATATAATAATAATAGTAATAATAAACCATTTCTAAATTTCAGTGTTTTAAACAAAGGCTTATTTTTTGTTCGACTACATATTTATTGAAGTTGCTGGGACCTGTCTTCTGTCATATTCTTATTCAGTGTGTTGGAGCAATTATATCTATGCTAGAGGGAAAGAAAACATGAATTATAAAAAGGTTTTAGCCTTATACAGCAATGTCATTTCAGTGGCCAAACCAAGACACATGACCATGCCTAATGTTACGAGGATCAGAAATTGCAAAGTATACCACATGCCCAGAAAGGGAGAAACCACATATTTTGAGCCATTCTAACAACGACTACAAAACATAGTTGAATTCATATATAAATGCGATGTCATTTTTTCAGAGATTTTTCACTGATAAACATTCAGAATATTTCCATTTTCCTTTTGATATACAATACTGTGAGAAATACAGTTTACTATAAGTGTTTAAAATATGTTTGTGGATTAAATATTTTTATGAATGCATGATGAATTTTTGAAAGTTATGTTGCTGGATCAAACAATTGTCAAATTACTTTTCAGAAAGGTTAAGGCAATTTGCCATTCAATGTCCCATGAACAAATTTATTTCCCTCTACCCGTGCCAACATTAGATAATATCAATCTTTCGATATTTTTATTTTGTTTTTAATTATCACACTTTTAATGCTAGTGAGGTGGAAGATCCATTCACGGGTTTATTAAATGTTTATATTCACTGTTTTGTGAATTGCCTAATAATATTCTTTGACTAATTTAAAAATACTCTTTAAACGTAAGTTTATACTGAAGCCAAAAACCTAAGTACCTAAATATACACCATATTTGTCAAAAACTCTTGTGTATTCCTGAAATCTTAGCAAAAAAGATGACTTTGGGGGCGCCTGGGTGGCACAGCGGTTAAGCGTCTGCCTTCGGCTCAGGGTGTGATCCCGGCGTTATGGGATCGAGCCCCACATCAGGTTCCTCCGCTATGAGCCTGCTTCTTCCTCTCCCACCCCCCCTGCTTGTGTTCCCTCTCTCGCTGGCTGTCTCTGTCAAATAAATAAAATCTTAAAAAAAAATGACTTTCTTTATTCTTACCCCCTCCCATTTCAAAATGAAATAAATGATTATATTATTTAATGGTTTTACAAAATTCTTTGGCTAGGAGTTAGATTTTTTTTTTTTCCTTAAAGCTATTCATAGCACCAACTGCAAGGGGAATGCGGGGAATAGTTTATGTAAATACTGTGTCAGGAAGCTGATCAACCAACAGCCTGTTTTTAACATTCTAAATTATAAAAGACAAGGACTAGATTGTATTTGTTTTTTTCTTTGCCCCCTGCACAGTGATTGCCATGTAGTTTATTAGTAGTATTGTCATAGTGTTTGATGAGATGCATGAATGTGTTACTGGGAAAGTCCAGGCATTTATTTATACTGTGGTACTTGACTTTTTAGATCATTCAGCTACAACTCCATAAATACTACATACATGCCGGGGTTGTTTGGGGATTTTTTTTTTTTAAGACGGAGAAGTGTTTGCTTAAGTTCCCAAGGATTAAACTCTGGGGTTATGGAACATGTTTGTTCTCTTTCCTGTCAATCAGGACGACAGTAAATCGAAAATCATTTAGGGAACCTGCTCGGAGGGCCAGGGGCCCTATAACGTCATTGCTCTTGATAATCCAATTACGGCAGGTGGCGAGTCCGGCAAATCTCCCAGAGCTGCTCAGGGCTCCACAACTACAAAGAGATGTCAGGCGGGAGGGATTTACAAGGAAGTTTATTTGAGTGCCAGTTATATTACTCTGCAAATAAACACCTTCCTACATTATTACCATGTCTAATCATTAACATGTAGGTATCAACTTTCCAGTTGTTCGCACCTCATTCAGTTCACAGCTCAAGGGGACTAGGATTCACCTTCTCTCTTCTATTTACCAATCTTTCCCCAGGGAATAAGTTGTGCCTCTGTTTCTCAAAACTTTTCTATTTTCCTTTCTACTGACTCTCACAACAAAACTGCTAAAGTCACTGCTGCTTAAAATAATAAAAAACGAACAAGCTGACAAGTCTTCTCTAAAGTTGCTGCCTCTTCCCACATGGCCCGTTTCTCCTCTTTCTTTTGCCAGGACACGACTTCAAGAGGAGAGCATGCTCCCGGATCCCCATTTGCTCCCCTTTTAATTTTTTTTTTAATTTTTCACTTTTCCAGTTTGGGTTTGTCCCTCTCTTATTCCTAAAACTTGTCTCTGAGTACCAAATCCAGTGATTTTCTTCTCAGTCTTCATCCTTTTTAAACTTTTTTTCCACCCAATGACAATGTGGCCGCTGTCCTCTGGGGTAGATGGCAGCACTCACGGAACCTGATGACTCATGCCTGCCTCCAGTCTCCTGCCTGTGTGGTCCTTTCCCACGTTGCTTCAGTGCTTGACCAGTACAGCCAATGGATTCTTGCAAAGGCAGTTTCTTCCCAGACTGGGGAACATGCTTCCTCCTGGAACATCATTTCTTTAGCTTACTTTCATGTTCTCCTATGCTCCTGGTTCTTCATATCTTCATATTACTCCTTCAGTGATCTCTCTCCCTCGTTTCCTTTTTTTTGGATTCCTTTCCAAATGTAATAAGAAGTGAGGATATATTAACTTTAGCCAGACTAGGTCACAAAGTAGAAATTAAAAAATCATCAATATGCAGGCAGTTCATACATATACCTTCTATCCCTGTGAAAAAATGCAAATGACTAGTGGCTTTTGGGTAATTAGAAAACTGCTCTTCTTTGCGTCCGAAGCTTGTAATCAGAATGGTAGTTGTCATTATCTGTATGCTGCTTATGGACATCAGACCTTCCTAATATTCTTTGAATGAAATCACAGAGGTGGTTTTTTTTTTAATTTTTTTTAAAGATTATTTATTTATTTATTTATTTATTTATTCGACAGAGATAGAGACAGGCAGCGAGAGAGGGAACACAAGCAGGGGGAGTGGGAGAGGAAGAAGCAGGCTCATAGCGGAGGAGCCTGACGCGGGGGCTCGATCCCATAACGCCGGGATCACGCCCTGAGCCGAAGGCAGACGCTTAACCGCTGTGCCACCCAGGCGCCCCAATCACAGAGGTTTTAATGTGTCGTCGGTCTGAATTATTGACACTCTATGCCATATCAAGAAAAAGTGAATCATTTAGTTTTTTATTTCCCACGTGTATTTTTCATCATTTGCTGTTATTCAAGTGGCAAATGTACCTATATTCTGTGCATAATCAAAGGTTATTTATATACCCACAGTGAGTCACTATATAGCATATTTAATTACTTGTGCCATCTTCTTTATGGTTATTTATGTGCAATAGTAAAAGCCAAAGTTTTGTGTATTAAATAATGGTTTAGTGCAGACATATAGTTGATGAACAGCATATTTAATTAAACAGGAAGAATGTTTCATTCCACTTTTACTGCTGTGTCACATTTCTGACTTCAGACAAATCAGATGACAAAACTAAATAATATGCTTGTACGTAGACCTGCCCATAGATTTTTTCAGGTATGAAGTGAAGCTATACTCCTTTGTAAGCATAAGGTCTTCCTGTTCATTACTCCAGTTGGCATTTCTTCCTGACATTATCTTATGTTGAATTAAGATGTAGAGACCTACTGTTTGGCTGGCCCACCTGAAACTAGTTTGTGATCACTCTTTAAAGTGCCCAAATCTTTAGTATTCCCCTTAGTTTATTAGGTACTGACAGTGCTTTTGAGTTATTCTTCCAATAAACAAAATACAGTAAATATTTATTAAATTACAGAATAAGAACATGGTTATGTTAAAAAAAAAAAAAAACCCATCGCTCACTTAGCTTGTCCCTGATATATGCCTGCCTGCAGGACAGCAGAACATATTCTAGCTTGTATTGCATAAGGAATAGTAAATCCAATTTAAAAATACCATTGAATGGGAAATGTGTTTAATTTCCTATGAGTTATTGTGGTCCATTTGGTGAAAGGTATTTAGGAGAATTTACTTTTATGCCTTGAACTTTTAAAGCCCTGCATATCAGGTCACCCAAGGAGAACTAGTTTCATGGTATTCATCTTAAGCCAAGAATAACACAAATGCTGTTTAGCATGAAATATATTTTATTACACCAAATCAAAAATACATTCGTGAGACAGTTTTTTCTTGAAGTCTAGAGGACTTCAAACTTTGGATGTTTTTGGATTTGGATTCCTTTTTTTCTCAAATAAAAGCAAAAAAAAAAAATTTAAACAGTGCAGACCACAAGGCTTAGACCAGTCAGTACCCAGGTTTCTCCTGTCATCTGTGACTGTTCCTGCATACGGGATTGCTATGTCCATTGCGTTTCTTACTTGTTATGGATGTCTTCTTCATTTTAGCCCTGTCCTGAATAATTTCATTTCTTCAGAATCATTTTTGGCAGCTTTGTTTACTTTATTGACTTGTTTTCTTTGTCTAATTTCAATAGAAGTCATTGGAAATAATACTAGCAATGAAGCTTACATTGGCCAATTGGATCATTTTTCCCCTCTTTAGATTTGAAATAGTTTAGTTCAAGAATTCAAACCAGAAAAGACAGGGACACCTCAGTAGAATTCCAGCTTGAGCCCCTGAATTAGTGATGACCAATATGGATTCTTGAATTAAAAGCATAATGTCAAGTATTCTACTAAAAAATGCAAATAGGTTTGAGCTAGTTTGAATTATATTCTGTTTCAGATTTATAAAGGAGCTATTCTATTGATTGTATTAGAAAGTACAAAGAAACAAAACCTGAAAAATTAGGTGTTTATGAAAGTGCTTATAACTGTACATTTTGGAATTATTTTAAAATTAATTTTCTAGTTGTGAGATATTTATGAAAAGAAGCCAAACTGTATTTTAAAAGCCATAATGTTACAAAACACTTCTGATCACTTCTTTACCCTCAAAATAAGTAAAAGTCAACATACTCATTTATTTTTTTAATGTTTACTTTATTTTTAACTTAGAATGCCAGTTTCAGAGTTATCCTGCTGTGAAGGTGAAAAGTAGTATTCAGGCCTTGAAAGGCTGGCTAATGATTGTTGAAGCTGCCCCTTGCAGCCTCATCAGTGGTCATTCTAGAATTTGAGCCTGAGTGTCGGGGTTTACACCCTGACTTCCCCATGTCCTTGTGTGACTTTCGGAGTTCCTTACCCCTCTTTTTCTTGACTATTACATGAGCTATAAGTACCAACATGCAACACTACCACACATATAGACCAGTACACTGAAAATGGTATGGACTAGAGAGCATTATTTTGCTATTATTTCTATTTTGTCTAATGATTTAAGATTAACACTTGTAAATAGTAAACTAGAAACAAACTTATCAACAACTTTGAGTTAATATTCTTGTTTCTAGATTAGAAATGAAAAACTGGGTCACTAATAGGAACTGTGTAGTTTCCACTGTATCAGAAAGGTCCGAAATAGAGTTACGTCTCTATTAAATTGAAAACAATGTTATTTCCTTGCATGATCACATAAAGGTTGAAGGCTTTAGTAACAGTGATACAAAGTACAGAAGGGAAGTCAACATCTGTAAATGAAACTATTCACTACAAGGAATACACTGCTTGTTTTTTTCTTGCTGTTTTAGATGGGAAAGAAGTGTGGTTTCAAATATATATTATATTGCACTCTGTAACAAAGACTGATTACTTAATCAGCAGATAAAGTAATGAAAGAAGGAAGGCTTTAGATGAATTACAGGGAAGGAAAACTTCTCTTTTAATTCAATTCTCTTATGTAATTAAAGAGATATAATGAAAGTTTATAAAATAGAAAAAAATCAAGTCAGGGTTCTGACTGAAACCCATATCATTTAAACCACCAAGAATTATATAAAAATCTAATCACCATTTACCTAACTCCTAGGATTTTCACTAAAACCTACAGTTATATATTTGGTCTAATACATAAGGTGAATCCTGTTAGTCTGGTTAGCCTTCAAGAATTCAGCTTATAGTCATCAGTGAATATCATGGAAACATGCCCACCTTCATATTTGAGGATGGTCTGAACCATTGTAGTAAGAAAGTACCACTGGGTCGATACTCTAGCAATGGAAATAGATTTGATTTTGTGCAAATGCATTGTTGTTCCTCTTTTTTTTTTTTTCTAAGATTTTATTTATTTATTCGACACAGACAGCCAGCGAGAGAGGGAACACAAGCAGGGGGAGTGGGAGAGGAAGAAGCAGGCTCATAGCGGAGGAGCCCAGTGGGGCTCGATCCCATAACGCCGGGATCACGCCCTGAGCCGAAGGCAGATGCTTAACCGCTGTGCCACCCAGTCGCCCCTCTGTTGTTCCTCTTAACCAATGGTAGAAGTGTCATAGTTATTCTAATGAGCTGAGATCATGGTTGCAAAGCATGCTCGCAAAGAGTCAACATAATGTATTCAACGTTATCAAAAAGATAATACTAATTGAATATAAAATACTAGATAAAAATTCTTCTAATACTAATATTAAAAGATAATATTCATTCTTTTTTCTATTTCAGTTGCTACCTTTGATTACTAAATTTTGCTATGGCTGTTATACAACCAAAATTTTATTTTTCTTTTCTTTACTTATTTTCCCTGCTAATTTTCCTTCAAAATCTCTTTAAGCCATGCTCAGAGAGCACTGACATTTCTCCTTGAGGCAATTTTAGAAACATCTACAGCATTTTCTTAAGTCCTCAAGATGTCAGTTCTGTTCTTAGAGGGTGAAATTCATGGAATTATTGTGATTTTCCCCCCTCATTTTATTTCAGCTTTTCTTTGAATTTTAATTAGCTGCAAAAATGGGTTTACACTTTGGGAAGAAGTCTGACTCTTATAATTTCTTTATTTATAAATTTTTTTACTCTAGACTGTGAATTTCAGTGCTTTGGTGACTAATTCATCAGCTTTTCCCCTATGCTGTCAGTCATACAATGTCTCTTTCTGAGTGGCATTCACCATTGATAGGAGCAGATTTGCCCAGAAAAACCACTGATTCTATAAAAAAAGAAAAATACTTACCCTGAAATGAGTGCTGTTTTGGTTGTTCAATTGCCCCAATCACATATGAAATTTAACATGTTTCATAATTTACCTTTCTCATCTTCCAGTTATTTTCCTCACCAGAAGGGGAACAATGCTCTGAAAAACACTCCTTATTTGACATCTCTCCATACTTGTTTCTGTGTTCTACATTTGTTAGAGTATAATGAATCCCTATGTGGGAGGCAGGGACCCAATTATTCAAGAAGTATTTGTTAAACATCTAAGCCAATCATCATTGAAATGCACCTATAGAAGGATCCTTAGGTCTTTCGAGATCTTTTAGCCTTTTCATTGACTTGGTAGGGATATTGTAGCTTCTTAGCTATCTTTTAATCAAAGTCTTCCATTGTTTAGGTGGATGCTCTGAAGGCCGGTGGGGGAAGTGACTTTTCCAGAGCCATACAAATACCTCCCCAATTAGGACAAAAGCAGAGCAAGAAGGGCAGGAAGGGATGGAGAGCTGAAGTATTTGACACATTTTTCTTTCTAATCTCCTTGTTCACTCAACCACCAAGACTTGCAAAGCATTTCCTTAGTTCTGTTCCCCTCCAGGTCAGCCTGTCCTTTATCTCATTACTACTATCAAACATACCCTTAGGTTTAAAACTTGAGTTCAGTTATTCCAGTGCTTACTTCTGGGGCTTGATTTCTGGTACTAAGGCTTCTCAACTGTGTGAAAAGGACCTTCAGTCTACTCTCAGGATGGAGTGGGGGCTTCATATTTTTGCTCATGCTTAGCCTTCCACCCCCCCAGAATCCTGTCTATAGCTATTTTCTATCTATTTGTAAGGGCTCCATTTAGGTCTCTCTCTCTCATTCTCTTCATGTCTGATAGCATTTACTGTTAAGTACAGCTCATGGTTTAATGAGAAAAAAAGCAGGACTGCCTCCAACAGACCTGGTCTTCAATTTTGGCTCTATTATTTATAACTATTTAGCCTTAGGCAAACCAAGTTATCTCCTGAGCTTGTTTCTTCATCTGGATTATTGGAATATAAAGGCTTATTTTTAAAGGTAGAAGTGAGGATTGAACAATATAATATTTTATTTTTATTTTTATTTTTTTTAAAGATTTTATTTATTTATTTGACAGAGAGACAGCCAGCGAGAGAGGAAACACAAGCAGGGGGAGGGGGAGAGGAAGAAGCAGGCTCCCAGCGTAGGAGCCTGACGTGGGGCTCCATCCTGGAACGCCAGGATCACGCCCTGAGCCAAAGGCAGACGCCCAACGACTGAGCCACCCAGGTGTCCTTGAACAATGTAATATTTTAAAAACTTCTAGGACCACTTATCACATAGAAAGCACATTACTGTCTTGTATCATTATATTTTTCTTTATGTGAGTGCATTATCTCCAAACTTGAGCCTAGAATTTTATAGGTTTTATAAAAATTTTTGTATTTTCACTCTTTGAAGCTAGGGGACCAGATAAAAAAAGCATTAATATTTAGGATGGGAATAAAATACTAAATTTCCAATTTTGGTAGTGTTGATTTAAATTTTCACTTTTACTATCACTTTTACTATGAACTGCTTCACCTCAAGTATAACTTGGTTGCCCAGCTAAGAAAATTATTTTATGAGCATATTTATTTAGGAAAAATTTTAATTACATCATTTTTATTTTAAGATGATTACATTTACAAAGAATTCTTAGAGCCATAATGACTACATTTTAACTACAGTTCCGATGTCAACTATAGTCTTGGCAAGAATCTCTATGGCTTTGGATAACATTACATCAGTACCTTGCCAACCCTGCAAGATGTACGTAAGCACTGTTGTGCCTCCTGCCCCCTCACAAGAGAATGTGAGAATTATTAATTCTATGCAAAAGTGTTTGAGTCTTGAATGCAAACAGGTCTGAGCCAATGTTGAAAGCATGTGGGTTTCAGATTGTTGAATGCCAGGAATGTGCATCATGTTCTATTCCTAAATTTCACAGTAGAAGAGTAGGTGGGGTTTTTCCTTCTTCTTCTTCTCCTTTCTTTCGAACTTCTTAGTTTAGGAATTGGTCAAGATTAGGACATCTATTATTGTAATGTCTAAAACCTAGTCTGCAGAATAAAACTCAGCTCCCAGGGCACTTTGATCCTTTTTCATGTCTATCTCCCCACATTTCGCATAAGCTTTGTAGGCATGGTGTGAGTTCTCTTTTCAACTTGAATGTTGGACGTACTAATGTTTATAAAGTTCTGGAGAAAGAATTCAAGAATGTTTTACTTGCTTCCTCTGTTATTTAGAATCAGTCCACTCAAGTAGATGCTAATCTTACATTTTCAATTTTAAACAAGTTTTGTTTCAAATATTTTGCAAAAACACTTACCTAGAGTATAATACTTCACTAAATGAAAAAAACCTTGTGATCTTTATATATTGCAAAAGAATTAATCTACTTTAAAAAATAGTATCATGTTTTAGGATGTGAAAAGCAGTAGTATTTTTAACTCTGCCAAGATACCCAGAGAGAGGTATATGTAGGATCTCTGTGTATTCTCTCTTTCCTCTTGCTCTCAATTCTTATGATAGTCTTGCAATGTAGGTATTATATCATTTCAAAGATGAGAATATTGAATCTCATAAAGGTGGAATGATATGCTCCAGGTCCTGGAGCTTATTACTGACAAACTTGGTATTTTAATGCAATCCTCTGATGATAGATTCAATTCCTCTCCTTCATCATAATTAATAAGAGTCTTGAAACTGTTTTGCCATCCTCTTGCTAATTACTCATGCACCGTTTTTTTGGTGAAAATTATGTGAAACTATTTCGAAAGCCATACCTGCTCTACAAATATTAATGAGCATGTTTGCTCTTTCTATTCCGTACTACATGTGTAATGAAAGCCTAGGAAGTTAAGGCATTTTGTACCTCCCTAGATCTCCAAAGGGAGGATAATAACTTCAATAAGAAACCTATTTTAATCATCTTTTGGGTAGGAAACTATTGAACTTGGCATAGCGGTAACGGAAACTGTATTGTAAACTATTCTGCAGTATATGCGACTTACTCCAAACAGAGCTACGAAGCTCTACTGCAACTTTACTTGTGAAATCAGTGCTCAGTCAAATCCTGACTGCATTTAGAAGTACGCATCTTATCCTTAGCTTTCTCAGCTCCTTTTGCAAGGCTCTTTTAAAGTTTTTTCCTCTAGTATATATCACATTATAATTTATGGCTTAATTTCTCATTGAGACTGTGAAATTTTGGGCGGCAATGTTCAGTCTTGCTAACTTTCCCAATCAACAACATTTATTACAGTATCATAGCACAGAAGAGGTGTTGAGTGAATGTTTATTGAAATGAATAAACAGACTTTTATATTATAAATTGTTTCTCAGGAAAGTTAGATTTCTAAGATCATTGATCTAAAATTCACTTAAGTGCTGTTTGCTCTGAGAGAGTCCCATTAGTTTTCTAAATTGTACTCTGTAACTTAACAATAATGATGTGATTGTTTCAAGGAAGCAAATGGGCAAAGTTGGCCTGTGCTGTCCGGACCCAGGTGTGTGCTTTGCTATATGAACCTCCTATCTATGCTCTCCCAAGGGTCCAGGTGTACCAACCAATCCTATACCCCCTTTGAGTTTTCACATTTACCTCATTCTCACTATTGGTAAATACAAAAGAAAACTCTATTTTTGTTGTCATAACTGATTTTTTTTTCAAAATCAAGTATATCCCATGGGTGACATATCTGAAATGCAAACTTATGGGTCCTAATACAAACATAGATCTGTGCTAGTTTTATACCAAGTTCAGGGTGAATAAGGATGGAATGTGGATGTGGAGAGAAGATAAAAAAGTCTCTCAACAACAACAAAAAAATCCTGAGTTCTTTATTTATGTGCATGTTTATATGCACTTGCGTGAAAGCACATAGGCACACACACACACACACACACACACAGGCATGCACATTTTTAAATCACATAATTTTATTTAATTCCAAATGTTTTTAACTCAGGTTTTATCAGGTGAGATGAGAATTTTTCCCAGATTAAAGCCTATCCTATTTGTGCACTTAATGAATCCTAAGGCCACATTTTAATTTTTTCCCCACTCCTTTCTTCACAGTATAGAATAATGGTTCACTGTCAATGGGTGAATTAATCCAATGTGTGTGACAAGACCAAAGTGCTACTAATTGTCTGATAAGTCACAAGCTGACACAGTCTGCACTTGTGAAATCTTAGAAATGTTGAATCCTCTCAGATGTGGGAACATCCAACTACTGATTGCATTTTTCCACTATGTGTAAGTGTGTAAAAAAAAAAAAGAAGTTTCAAATACGTGAATTGCATTATAGATCTCGCCTGCTCCCCACAGAGTTATAGAGCTGGTGACAATTGCTAGTGGGGGAGTACTTTCTGAGGCTCTTTACTGGGCTCAATTAACAAGCCAAAGCTTGGGCTTTAGAGTAGGGCTGATTTGAAGCTAAGTCTTGGCTTCCACACTTAACCACTGTGTAAGTTTGGGTTAATGACTGAATCCCTCAGAACCTCATTGTTTTCAACATAAATTTTGAATAATGACAGTTTACCTAGTTTTAGAAAGGATTGTTGCAAATATATGGGATCCACTCAACAGATGAATGACAAAGTGATAGGCAAAGAGGCATGACCTGTCTCCCAGGATGTTTGTAGGAAACTGGGAAATGGTCACTCACCCACATGAAGCAGTTAGCAAACCATACAGGGTAATAAATACATAAATGAAATCTTAGATGCCAAGTCTAAGCTCTTAACAGTAATAATTATCTGTGATATGCTGATCATTAGTTGAATAGGATTTTGGAAGAGTGACATGATAGATAACAAGAATCATTCCTAGAAGACTATGGAGAAGGGGGTTTTAAAATAGGCATTTAGATGTCTACAGGAAATAGGAGAAAAATTTCCAAGAGGAGAAACGTGGAACCAAAGCTATAAGCAAAAGGGACAAACATGAAACTTTTTTCCCCCAGGGCATTTAGGGAATTGGGTTTAGAAGTGCAGAGAAGTAAAAGGGAATGGTAGAGAATGTTCACTATGGGTATACTAAGCCCAGATTATAAAGGGAATTGAATGTGAGAAAACAGAAGTAATTTCAATGTCTTAAATAAACAAAGTTCATCAACTTTTTAGAAGAGCAAAGTACTGTGATAATAACAAGATGGACAGGAGAGAGTGTAGTCATGAAGGAGACACAGAAGCAGGAGAAGGAATGATGGCACCAACTGAAGAGGAAAACACTAGGAAAGAGGAAGCACTTAGTTTTTAATCATATTGGCTTGAAAAAAAAAATCAGTGGAACATTGGGTGAAAATGGCCAGTCAGAAGGATATGAGATGCAGATTTTAGTAACTACTGAATGCTTTAGAGCTAACAGTCGCCTTATAGAAAACTATTCATTGGCAAATGAAATATTAAGATCTGAGAGGTTGAGAAATTAGCCTGTGAATAGGGTTCAGAGATCTGTCCCAGCTCCAGTCCATTTCCATCAAAATGACATTTTAGCAGTGAGAATGAATGCACTCCCCAAAGGGCAGATAGGTTGTCTGGAGAAGAACTCAGGAGGCTTAAATATGTGGAATGCAAATGTTTAGAGGAAAGTAAGTCAGTGAGGAACATGACAGGGGTGGTTGGAGAGATTGAGGCAGGATCAGTATATCTTAGCTCCTGGGAAAGAAGGGAAGGGAGGAAACCATTCTGTGGGGAAGATGAGTTTCACCGGATTCTGTGCTTAAGAAGGACACGAAGAAAATAACGATAGGCAACAGTGAAGGCAGAGAAAAAGGATCTAAACGAGAGAGAGAATTCACAGGAGTGGTATGTGAGAGCTGTGGAAATGAATGCCCTCTAGGATGGGAACTAGTGATGTTAACACAGATTAGCTTTAGCCAAATAAAGGGGGGGATTTATTTCAAGACTCATGGGAGGGATAGAAGAATATGTACAATACAGAACACAACTGTTAAACTAGAAATAAAGACCAAAGTGAACACATATCAAATTTATTTAATAATTGGTTCATTTGGGGTAGAGTAAAAGTCAAACTCCGAAATATATAATGAGGACACGAGGAGTAGTGAATTGTTTTTTTCAGAAAGAACAGAATTCAGGGGCGCCTGGCTGCCTCAGTTGGTAGAGCTTGAGACTCTCGGTCTCAAGATCATGAGTTCAAGCCCCACGTTGGGTGTAGAGATTACTTAAAAATGAAATCTTAAAAAAAAAAAAAAGAAAGAAAGTAGAATTTCTGCAGAAGTTGATGTATGGAGAGTGGAATTAAAGAGATAAATAAAAAATATTGTATTAGAAATGAGTTGGGGTAAAAATACTAAAATAGCTGAGTCACTGTGGCTTTAGACATTTGGAGACCTCCATTTATAAAAAGTGTAGAGAGAGGTAATTCCTGAATTGGTTCAGCAGCTCAATAATATCAGGGTTTTGTGTTAGCTTCTGTAGATTTTTCTTGACTTCTCTCCCATTCCAATGGACATCTATTTGTAGGACAAAAAAGATGGGAGGAAGAGTGTGAAAAAAGAAAATCTCCCCATGCATCTTTTTCTCTTTTATTAGAAACAAAATTTCGACCTTGTTCAAATGAAATGTGTTTTATCTACCTCTTGTGAAAGAACCCAGGCGAAAGAATGAGTTAACAAAGATGGGTGGTTGCCAGGTGCAGGGGGTGGGGAGCTGAGGGAATTGAATGGAAGTGGCCGAATGTACACACTTCCCGTTGTAGGAGAAATTCTGGGGGATGTGAGGTCCAGCGCAGTGACTATAGTTAACAACTCTATTGTATATTTGAAAGTTGGTAGGAGAGTAGATCTTAATCTCATCACAAGGAAAAAAAAATAACTATGGGAGGTGATGGAGGTTAACCAAGCTTATTTGGTAAGCATTTCACAATATTTACACACACCAAATCATTATTTGTACGGCTAAGACTAATACAGTGTTATATGTTGGTTGTATCACCATAAAGCCAAAAGAAAAGATAATTCCAATGATGTGAAAATGTTGGGGTTCAGAGAGAACAGTCAAGAAAGAATTCTTGAGGTGTCTTTGGTGCAAAAAGGTGGTTTTATTAAAGCCCGGGGACAGGACCCGTGGGCATAAAGAGCTGCACTGGGATCATGAGGATACTTTCAACTTGGGAGTGAGTTAGAGAGACCATAAGCCTTTAAGGAATTTTGGAAGCAAGGTTTCCAGGACCTTGAGGGGCTAACAATTGTTAGGAAAATGTCATTTATTACTGTCTAGTAAAACTTTAGTCATGAGACCCTTCAGATGTATATCAGGGGGCCATATATTTGGAGGGGGATGATTGCTAACATATATCTTGGTGGGATGGGTGGTGTGGTAAAGATAGAGGAAGTTTCCAAAGTAATTTTTATATGTTAAAGGAGACTTGCAGGATCCTGGAGGTCGGACTAATGTTAAGCTAAGATTGCCTTTTGCCCTTAGCAAAGTATTAACTTCAAGGCAGTTGAGTTCCAAGAGGAAGGTCACTGTGTCTGTGTCAAGGACTTGTCAATGGGCTGTAAGTTGTAAGGAAATTTAACTTTTTTCTTTTGTCTTTGTTCTCCACAATACCAGAAGGTTTTCTGCATCTGTTGGTATATATATATGGCTCAGTAAGCGTGGACTAGTCACTCAACCTCTCAAAATAAATATATAGAGAGATATAGATACATATAGATATATCTTTATATATTACATTCCGACATAGTATTCAAATAGTATGACAAACACTGCAAATCAGCCAAACTTCTCTTAATATTTAAAATGTTCCTCATTTGCAATTGAAATTCTACCTGTAATTGATATTCACATGAAGGCTTTAAACAATAGACGTGCTGCATTGATTTAAAAGTGGCCTGCAATGATACATGATCTTTCCAGTTTTCTTTATTATTATTGCTTAGATCCTGTAATAGAAAGAAAAAACGGCCCCGGCGTTGGTACTGGTGGTACTGGTATTGGTGAAATTTGTCCGAGATTATAAAACCACAAAGGAGCCTCAACATAATGCATACTTTATTTGAACTCCTAGTGGAATAAATAAGTCAGTAAATAAACAACATAAATATATTTGATCAACCTTCCATTCCATTACTTTGAAATGATACATGGAAAGACCCAAGAAATTATCCTATGTCTCTAATCCATGGGAGAGATCTAGTGTATTAATTTTCTATGAAGATAAGAATTAGATACATGGTTCTCGTTCATGTAGACTGTCACAGGAGGCAGCAGTACTTAACTGGTACTATACACTGAATAGCGGATATTCTGAATATATGTTGAATAGGGACAGCTGAGTTAACACATAGCTGGGTTCCAGACCTGCCTTTGCCTCTGTGTAAACTTGCGGTTGTTTAAACTCTCTGACCCTTAGTTTCTCTCTGTGTAAAATGGGAATAGTCACAGTAAGTAAGTGACATGATACATACAAAATACTTTGCCTGGTGCTTGGTATGTTCTAAGTAATCAGTAATTGTGAACTGTTAATAATATTAATTTGTTATTAGTTTTTACACATAAGAAAGAATGCATTCCTTTAAAAAAATTTGCTTAGAAGAATCAGAAACTGTTTCCCTAAGAGTCCAAATTTAACCTATATAGCAAATTTATGCAAGAAGTCGGTAAGAAGAGAAGTAATATAAAAATTCTTCCATGCCGTTTACCTGATAGGATGCTTCTGGAACGAAGATGTTCTAGCTAATCAACTATTATAAAACAGTTGATCTGTTAAGCTAGGGCCAGAGAAGAGCGTCCTTCAGCACCTCCTGCTTCACTGCAAAATGTAATTTAAAGTATCCTTATTTCATGTTTTTTGGTTTTTTTCTTAGTTTTCCAGGGCCCCTTTCCAGTCAGTCCCCCCTGCCCATAGAAAAATATGTTGTGATTTCTGTCACCTTAGATTGGTTTTGCCTGTTCTGAAGTTTAGATAACTATATGGTATGTACACTTCAATGCCTGTCTTTTTCACTCAACATAATAATTATGAATTTCTTTGGTGCTGTGTATACCAGTGGGTTTTTTTTTAAATCTTTTTTTCAAATACACATAAAAGTTGTTAAGACAAATGTTCAAGAGATTTCTGTATGACACTCACCCAAGGTGCTAATTGTTAATATTTTACCACATTTGCTTTCTCGTTCCCTTTCTGAGCCATTTAAGGTAAGTTGTAGACTTTATGTCCCATTAACCCTAAGTTCTTCCATGTATAGTTTCTCAAAACAGCATTCTCCTGCAGAACATCAGTATAATTATCAAAGTCAGAATATCACATTGATCTAATACTAACAACTAATCGAGATGCCTCATTAAGATTCCACTAAATGTCCCTATATTTTCCTTTATGGATACAAAAAAAAGTGGTTGTTTTTTTTTATTTTGTTTTTGTTTTTGTTTGGTTTGGTTTGGTTTGGTTCAGGATCCAATCCAGGATCAATTATTACATTTACTCTTGAGGTCTCTTTGGGATCATTTAATTAGGAGCAGTTCCTCAGTCTGACATTTTCTTTCATAACCTTGACATTTTTGAAGAGTGGAGGCATTGTATAGTGTCCTTGAATTTGGGTTTGTCTGATACTTCCTCATTATTAGATTAAGGCTATGCATTTTTTGGCAGGAAATACCATAGGAGTGATGATGTATCTTTCTCAATTCATCACATCAGGAGGCTTATAATGTCAATTTGCCCCGTTAGTTGTAATGTTTACATTGGATACCTGGTTAAGTTAGTGTCTGCCAGTGTTTTTCTTCTGCAAAGTTATTGTTTTTACCTTTGTTATTAAGAAACACTTTGAAGGGGCACCTGGGTGTCTCAGTTAGTTATGTGTCTCCCTTCCCCTCAGGTCATGATCTCAGGGTCCTGGGATCCAGCCCCATGTTGGGCTCCCTGCTCAGCGGGGAGTCTGCCCCTCCCTCTCCCTCTGCCTGACACAACACTCTCTCTCTGTCAAATAAATAAATAAAAATTTTAAAAAAAGAAACACTTTGAAAACAGTTCATTCATCTTATTTTTAAAACATTTTTAAGTAATCTCTGTACCCAGTGTGGGGTGGAACTCACAAGCTGAGATCAAGTCTCATCCTCTGGGACGCATGGGTGTCTCAGTCGGTTAAGCGTCTGTCTGCCTTCAGCTTAGGTCATGATCCTGATCAAGTCCCACATGGGGCTCCTTGCTCAGCAGGGAGCCTGTTTCTCCCTCTGACTGCTGCTCCCCCTGCTTGTGCTCTCTCTCTCTCTCTCTCTCTGACAAATAAATGAAATCTTAAAAAAAAAGAAAAGAGGGGCGCCTGGGTGGCACAGTGGTTAAGCGTCTGTTTTCAGCTCAGGGCGTGATCCTGGCGTTATGGGATCGAGCCCCACATCAGGCTCCTCCGCTATGAGCCTGCTTCTTCCTCTCCCACTCCCCCTGCTTGTGTTCCCTCTCTCGCTGGCTGTCTCTATCTCTGTCAAATAAATAAAATCTTTAAAAAAAAAAAAAAAAAGAGAAAAGAAAGAAAAAAAGGAAAAAAAAGAGTCACATCCTCTGAGCCAGCCAGGCGGCCCAGTTTATTTTTAAAAAACAAGTATTCCCATCCCACAAATGGTCAATTTGTTAATCCATGTATCTGTTGATGGGAATTGGGTTGTTTCAAGTTTTGTGTTATTATGAATAAATCTGCTATGAACATTCTTGTGCAATTGTTTCTATGGACATATGTTTTCATTTCTCTATGTAGATACTAAGAATGAAATTGCTGGGTCATGTGGTAGATGTATATTCCTTCCTTTCTCCCTTCCTTCCTTCCTTCCTTCCTTCCTTCCTTCCTTCCTTCCTTCCTTCTTTCTTTCCTTCTTTTATCTCTCTTTCTTCTTTTGTTTTCCTTTCTTTCCATTTCCTTTCCTTTCCTTTCCTTTCCTTTCCTTTCCTTTCCTTTCCTTTCCTTTCCTTTCCTTTCCTTTCCTTCCCTATCCCTTCCCTATCCCTTCCCTATCCCTTCCCTATCCCTTCCCTATCCCTTCCCTATCCCTTCCCTTCCCTATCCCTATCCCTTCCCTATCCCTTCCCTTCCCTATCCCTTCCCTTCCCTTCTCTTTCTGGCTCTACACCTAACGTGGTGCTTGAACTCACATCCCTGGGATTGAGAGTTGCATGCTTTACTGACTGAGCTGTCCTGGCACTCATGGTAGATGTATATTTCACACACACACACACACACACACACACACACACACACACACGGATACGAAGGTTTCCAAAGTGGTTGCAACAGTTTACATTCCCCTCAGCAAAGTAAATGTGTTCCTGTGGCTCCAAATCTCGGAAGCGGTTGGCATTGACCTCTTTTTAAATTTTAGCCACTTGAGTGGTGGACAGATGGTATCTCATTTTGATTTTAATTATAATTTCCCTCATGACTAATGATAGTGGGGATACTTTAATATGATTATTGGCCATTTATTTATTTATTTTAAAGATTTATGTATTTATTTGTCACAGAAAGAGAGAGAGAGAGCAAGTGAGCAAAGCAGGAGGAGCGGCAGGCAGAGGGAGAAGCAGGCTCCCGCTGAGCAGGGAGCTGGACATGGGGCTCGAACGCAGATGCTTAACTGACTGAGCCACTCCGGTGTCCCACTTATTGGCCATTTATATATCTTCTTTTGTGAAGCGTCTTTTGAAATATTTTGCCCACTTTATATAGGGTTATTTTTCTGTTAATTATTATTCTGTAGGAATTCTTTATATACTCTGGATACAAGCTTTTCTTTTATTATTTTTTATGGGTTCTTTATATATTCTGGATTAACAGTCTTTCATTAGACATATTATACAAATGGTATCTTTTCATTAGCAGAAGTTTTGATTTTAATGAAATCAAATTGTCATGAAAAACATTATAGCTAATAGTTTTCTCATAGTAAGAATTTTTTTGTCTGACTCAAATTCAAGAAGGTATTCTTGCATGTCTTCTAAAAGTATTATGGTTTTAGCACCTACACTCAACAGTTAGAATCCATGATGGAGTAATTTTTGCACATGGTATAATGCAGAGTTCAAGTTAAATTTTTCCTGTATGTTAATTCAGTTGTTTTTGCCCCAATTTTTTGGAAGACTTTCTTTTTCATTCAATTATGTCAGGTGTTGAAATCTTATCAATTACACATGTGTGGTGTATTCCCAGACTAAGACCATTTTGTTAAGATGTTTATTCTTGTACAATATCGGTTGCCATAATTATTGTAGATAAATGAAAGAATTTGAAATTAGATTATGTAAAACCTCTGAATTTTTTAGAGATTATTTTGGCTATATTTGAGTATTTTAAATCATATTTATCTTTTTAAAGATATTTGGCTATTTTCATTTTTATATAAGTTTTACAATCACGTTTTCAATTTCTACTGAAAAAAAAACCTATTGGGATTTTGAATCAGTTATACTAAGTTTATACATCGATTTGAAGGGAATTGCCATGTAATCTTGAGTTTTAGTAATTTTAGTAATCTTGAGTTTTTCAATCAACAGGCATACTATATCTATTAATTTATTTAGGTCATAAAAAATTTTTTTGCACCATTTGATAGTTTTCAGTGTAGTGTTCTGAACATCTTTGTTAAATTGAATACTAGTGCTTTAAATATTTTATGTTATTCTAAGTGGAATTGTTTTAAAATCTATTTTTCAATTTTTATCACTTCTAAATTGAGACAGTTGATTTTTTTGTAAATTGAAGTTGCATATCCAGTGGCAGTTCTCTACTGAGTGTGAACTTAGCTATATGTTTTTCCTAGATGCCCTTTACTGTGCTGATAAAGTACCTTACAATTTTTAGTTTGTTATGGAGTTCTTTTTTTTTTTTATCTTTAGTGAGTATAGTCACCTGCATTATCTGATAATCAGTTTTTAATTCTTTATTCGATCCCGTGGTGTATCAAATGATTGATTTTTCTAATGTTAAACTAAATTACATTTGTGGAATAAACCTCACTTGGTCATGATGTGCTTCCTTTTTATATATTGCTTGTTCTGGGTTGTTTTGGCCGATGGTTTTATGGAGTTTTGCATGTATGTTCCTGAGAAATACTTGTCTACCATTTTTAAATGCTCTCAAATATTTGCCTTAACTTAGTATCAGGGTAATTCCAGCATTATAAAATGACTTGAGAGGTCTTCTCTCTTCCTTTATTTCCTGAAAGTTTGTGTAATACTGACATTAATTCTTTACTATGTTTAACAGAACCACTAGTAAAACTATTTGTGCCTGAAGTTTTCTTTGTGGGTTTTTGTTTTTTTTTTTACTTAACATATACTTTACTTTTTTTTTTTTAACTTAATACAAGGCTATTTAAATTTCTTAATTCTTCCTTTTCTAGTTTTGCAATTTATCTTTTTCAAAGAATGTGTCCATTAAAGTTTGAAATTTATTGACATAAGGTTACTTTTGTGTTGACTTAATCTTTTTAATGCTTATGCAGTTGAGCCTTGAACAACATAAGTAGGTCCATTATATGTGGATTTTTTCTCTTTTTTTTCTTTTTTTATTTGTATATGGGGATTTTTTTTTACAGATTTTATTTATTTATTCAACAGAGATAGAGACAGCCAGCGAGAGAGGGAACACAAGTAGGGGGAGTGGGAGAGGAAGAAGCAGGCTCATAGCAGAAGAGCCTGATGTGGGGCTCGATCCCATAACACCGGGATCACGCCCTGGGCCGAAGGCAGACTCTTAACCGCTGTGCCACCCAGGCGCCCCAATGTATATGTGGATTTTTTTTAATAGTACAGTACTGTAAATGTATTTTCTCTTCCTTATGGTTTTCTTAACATTTTTTCCTGTAGCTTAATTTATTGTAAAAATACAATATGTAACATATATAAGGTACAAAGTATGTGTTAATTGACTGTTTATATTTTCTGTAAGTCTTCTGGTCAACAGTAGCTACTCATAGTTAAATTAGGGGGAAGTCACAAGTTATATGCAGATTTTGGACTTGAGGGGGGGTCAGTACTCCAAACTGTGCATTAGTCAAGGGTCAACTGTAGTGTGGTTATGAGTCAGATTGTGTCCATAGAAAAGATATGTTGAAGTCCTGTGAATGTGACCTTATTTAGAAGTGAGGTCATTGCAGATAATAATTAGTTACGTTCTGGCGAGTTCATATGGGGGGTAAGATGGCCCTTCATTCAATATGACTTTGTAAGAAGAAGAGAGAGACACAGAGGTATACAGAGACACACAGGGAGAAGATGGCCATGTGTAGTTGGAGGCAGAGATTGAAATCATGCTGTCATAAATCAGGGAATGCCTAATGGCCATCAGAAACTGGAGAGATGCAAAGAAGAAGCCTCCCTAGAGAGTTCCGTTTTTGGAATTCTATACTCTAGAGAATAAATTTCTGTTATTTTAAGCCACAAAGTGTGTGGTCCTTTGTTATGGAAGTCTTAGGAAACTCATATGAAGTTATATTATTTTTCCAATTTAAATACTGGAATTTCTGTTTCGCTTTCTTTGAGGAGGCAGGAATGACTCTTATGAAAACTTTATTAATTTTATTAGTCTTTTCAAAGAAACAAATTTTGACATTGTTTTTCTGGTTTTTATTCATTGAAATTTGTTCTCATCCTCATTCTGTTTACTTATTTTGGGTTTAATTTGCTCTTTATTTTCTAAATTCTTTTTTTTTATTAAGTTTTTTGTTTTTACTCCAGTATAGTTAACATACAACGTTATATTAGTTTCAGGAGTACAATATAGTGATTCAACAATTCTGTACATTACTCAGTGCTCATCGAGTTAAGTGTACTCTTAATCTCCTTTACCTATTTCACCCATCCCCCATCTACCTCCCCTTTGGAACCATCAGTTTTTTCTCTATAGTTAAGGATTTGTTTTTTGTCTGTCTCTTTTTCCTTTGCTCATTTGTTATGGTATTTGTCTTCCTCTGACTGACTTACTTCACTTAGCATTATGCTGTCTGGCTCCATCCATGTTGTTGCAAATGGCAAGAGTTCATCCTTCTTTATGGTTGAATAATATTCCATCATGTATATATATACCACATCTTCTTTATCCATTCATCTATCAATGGACACTTGGGCTGCTTCCATAACCTGGCTACTGTAAATAAGGTAGCAATAAACATAGGGTGCTTATAATGCTTCAAATTAGCATTTTCTTTTTCTTTGGGTAAATACCCAATGGTGTGATTACCTGATCATAAGGTAGTTCTATTTTTAATTTTTTGAGGAACCTACATACTGTCTTCCACAGTGGCTGTAACAGTTCCCAATCCCACCAACAGTGCACGAGTGTTCCTTTTTCTCCACACTGGTTGTTTCTTATTTTCTAGATTCTTAAGGTGGGAATTTAGATAATCAATTTAAACCTGTTTTATAATAGTACAATAATTAAAAAGTATAAATTTTCCTTTAAGCATACTTTAATCTTCATTGCAGAAAACTTGATATGTTGTGTGGTCTTTATTATTCAGTTAGTATTTTCTGATTTCTTTTGTGATTTCTTTTTTGGCCAATGGGTTATTAGTATGTGATTTAATTTCCAAATATGTGGATAATTTTCTAAACATATTTTTGTTTATTTGATTCCTAATTTAATGTTATCATTGTCAGAGAACATACTTTGTTAAATTTTATTCTTCAGAATTTAGGGATATATTTTATTTCTATTGTGTGGTCCATCTCAATAAACATTCCACGTACAGTGGAAAAGAATGTGTATTCCATAAACATTGAATGTAGTGTTCTATAAATTAATTGGTTATTTCAAATTGGTTAATACTTTTTTTTAAGATTTTATTTATTTATTTGACAGAGAGAGAGAGCACAAGCAGGGGAGGTGGGAGAGTGGGAAAAGCCCCCCTGCTGAGCAGGGAGCCCAATGCGGGGCTGGATCCCAGGACCCTGGGATCATGACCTGAGCCGCAGGCAGAAGCTTAACCACCTGAGCCACCCAGGTGCCCCTGGATATAATGTTTTTGAAATCTTCTATATTCTTACTGACATTCTTTCTAGTTTTTCTATCAATTATTAAGAGAGGGATGTCAAATTGTCCAATTAAAAATTTATCCACTTCTTTATTTCTGAAAGTTTTTTGCTTTATGCATTTCGTAGCTCTGTTAATAAGTATTTACACATTTGGAATTGTTAAACCTTCCTGTTGAATTGATTCACTTTTTATGGTGACATATATGTGTATTTTATAAATTATACATATTTACATGTTATAATTTTACAACAGGTATAAATTTTACAATAGAATTTTGATATAATATATTGACATGTATGTATAAGAAGAGGTTATTGATATGTATGTGTATATATACAGACACACAAAGGTGGTATATATTATTTTATGTGTATATGTACACATGCATAAACACTCACACATACGTATACACCATATTTTACACATACACACACGTATGTGTACATATATGTAAAAACTGGTAATCCTACTTCTTTATCTCTGCTAACATTCCTCATCTTTCTTTTTAAAACATTTTTTTTAATACTTTATTTTTAAGTAATCTCTATACCCAGAGTGGGGCTCGAACTCACAACCTGGAGATCAAGACTTGCATGCTCCACCAACTGAGCCAGCCAGGATCCCCAATATTCCTTGTCTTGAAGCCTGATTTGTCTGATAATAATGCCATGTCAGTTTTCTTGTGCATACTATTTGTATGTAAAATCTTTTCCAATTCTTTTATATTTTATGTATCTTTATCTATATAAGGTAATTCTCTTACCATAGAGTTGATTCTTCCCTTCTTAACCAGTTTGACAGTCTCTGTCTTTAGTTTGAGTGTGAATTTCTTTTATAGTTAATGTAGTTATTCATATGTTTGGGTTTAAATCAACTCCCTTGCTGCACGATCCATTGAATTTTTGTTCCTCTGATTTTTTTTTTTTAAGATTTTATTTATTTATTTGACAGAGAGACACCCAGCGAGAGAGGGAACACAAGCAGGGGGAGTGGGAGAGGAAGAAGCAGGCTCCCAGTGGAGGAGCCTGATGTGGGGCTCGATCCCATAAGGCTGGGATCACGCCCTGAGCCAAAGGCAGATGCTTAACTACTGAGCCACCCAGGCGCCCCTGTTCCTCTGATTTTCTGTTCCTGCTTTACTTAGAATTAACTAAATAATTTTAAGCACAATATTTTAATATCTCTTTTGGCTTTCAACTATACTCGCTTCTTTGTATGATTTCTAGTGTGGTGAATATGGGGTTGCAATATGCATTTTTAATCTATGAAAGTCTCCTTAAGGTTAATAGTGTATTATTTCATGCATAATACAAGAATCTAAAAGCCACAGAAGTCTATTTAATTACCATTCATCCTTTGTGTTATTTTGTCATATATTTTACATCTATAGATGTAATAAGCCTTAACATTCAAAGTTATTATTTTTGTCTAAACTATCAGTTGTTTTTCGAAGAAAATAAAAGAAGCTAAGTTATAATCTATGACGTTTACCCCATACCTATCATTTCAAGTAATCTTTATTTCTTACTGTAGATTTGAGTTTTCATGTGGTATCATTTCCATTTAGAATGAAGAACTTCTTTTAGTATTTAATGTAATCACTGTCCACTGGTAACAAATTATCTCAAATTTTCTTGACGAAAAATGTTACTTTTTGTAGTGTTTTTCCTCTATAGGGAATTCTGGGGGCGCCTGGGTGGCTCAGTCATTAAGCATTTGCCTTCAGCTCAAGTCGTGATCCTAGGGTTCTGAAATTGAGCCTGGCCTCGGGCTTCATGCTCAGTGGGAAGCCTGCTTCTCCCTCTCCCATTCCCCCTGCTTGTGTTCCCTCTCTTGCTGCCTCTCTTTCTGTCAAATAAATAAATAAAATCTTAAAAAAAAATTCTGGATATGTCTTTTTAAAATTTTTATTTAAATTTTAGTTAGTTAATATATAGTGCAATATTGGTTTCAGGATAGAATTCAGTGATTCATCACTTACATACAACACCCAGTGCTCCTCATCCCATGTGCCCTCTTTAATACCCATCACCCATCTAGCCCATCTCCCACCCACCTCCTTAGAATTCTGGGTATTTTTTCAAATTTCTTTAAGTACTTAGAATACATTGTTTCAATGCCACATTGTTCCCATTGTTCCTAATTAAAAACCAGTCATTACTCATATTTTTGCTATAATGTGCCTTCTCCCCCACTCCCAGATTCTCAAAGATTTTCTCTTCATCTTCAGTTTTAAGCATTTTAACTATGATGTACCTGTGTTTTTATTATTATTATTGTTGTTGTTGTTGTTATTTATAGTGTTTGGTGATTCCTGAACTTTTTGGATATCAAAATAGATTTTTAATATCATATTTTCAAATTTAGGTAATATTTTTTCATAAGTTTTTATCCCATTCTCTTTTTCCCTCTTTCCAGTGGGACCCAACTTCATATGTATAAGACTTCGATATTTTCCTCCAGCAGAGGCTCTGGTTGGTTGTTTTTAACTACTCTGTTATTCAGATTGTATATTTTCTCTTGACCTGTTTTTAAGTTCACTGACCCTTTCTTCTGCCAGCTCTCATCTACAGAACTCCACTCAATTAATTTCTGATTTCAAACAATGAATTCCACTTTTTCATCTATAATTTGCCTCTGTGCATTGTGATTGTTTGTTTCTTCACTGTGACATTCTTTTTTCTTTTTAAGGTCTCCAACATATTCAGTAAAGTGGCAAAACTCTTACTAGTTAATTCAAATATCTGGGTCATATCAAGGTCAGTGTATATTGGAAAGCTTTTTGTCCTAGATTGGAGGATATATTTTCTACTTTGTTGTTTTATTTCCTGGTAGTTTTGACTATGTGGTATATATTGTGTGTAACATGCTGTAGGGAGTTTGAATTAGGTAATCTTCCCTTAAAAGGTGTTGAATTTTGTTCAGTGAGGCAGTTACATTTTTTTATTCTATCAGGATTGGTTTTACTCTTGGTTTGATGGAAATACTTCAGTTTTTATAAAACTTAGTCTCTAATTGTGACCCTTCTTATGAGACATTTCCCTTTGCCTAAGTCTTGACATTTATAAAATCTTACTTGAATGTCACAGGAACTCACTGAAGTTGTATTATTCTTGCTGGACTGGAAACCCAATGTGTCCCAGGACTTTTGTTTCCCTTCAGGCAAAGATTATTGTCTGATGCTATGTGTGGCTTAATTCCTGAAACAGTTGAAACAGTAGTGTCATTTATTTAACCCGTTAGATAGTAGTTACTGTCAAGGATGGAAATGGAGTTCTGTAAATTTTTTCTTTTCTTTTTTTAAAAGATGTATTTATTCATTCCAGAAAGAGACAGAGAGAGAAAGGGGGAACACACAAGCACGTGGGAGTAGGGACTGGGGAGAGGGGCAGAGGGAAAGAGAATCTCAAGCAGATTCCCTGTGAAGTGCAGAGCCCAAGGGAGGCTCCATCCCAAGATCATGACCTGAGCTAAAGCCAAGAGTAGGTGGCTCAACCAACTGAGTCACCCAGGCGCCCCCTGTAGATTCTCTTTCAAACAAAAACTTTAAACACTGAAGGTTTTGCTATCATATATAACATACCTTTGCTTTCTTTCAGCAAGATGCAGCAGTGTATTAATTTCCTATTTCTGCTGTAACAAATTATGGCAACCTTAGTAGTTTCACACAACACAAATTTTTTATATTTGTTTTAAATTTAGTATATAATTATGTATTATACATATATTTATGTAACGATATATTTATTATATGCTTATATATTATATGCTTATATACAATATATTACAAATTACACAATATAGTATATAATATCCTATTATATTGTATTAGTATATAATGATATAACCTATATTTATTGTATAGTAACATATTATTATTACTTATTTGTTATGTACTCATCTCATGGTTCTGGAAGTCAGAAGTCAGAAAGAAGTGTCAGTGGGGCTACATGCTTCTACTGGGTCCAGTGGAGAACCTATGTTTGAGCCCTGACCCATCTCTGGGGGCCATGTGCACTCCTTAGCTCTAGTCTGCTTCCTTTGACTTGTATGTGCCTCACTCCAGACTCTGCTTCATTTTCCTGTCTCCTTATCTGACTGTGGCCCTCTTGCCTCCATCTTATAAGGCTCCCTATGGTTACTTAGGTCCGTTTGATAATCCAGGGTAATTTTCCCATCTCAAACATCTTCCCATCCTTAATTTAATCACATCTGCAAAGTTCCTTTTGCATATACAGTAATGTTTTCACAGGCTCCAGGATTACAATGTAGACATTTTGGGGAGACCATTGTTCTGTTAATATATTACACATAAATATTATATATATTATATTATATTATATTATTTTATTTTATATTATTTATTTTCTTATGAAGCATAGTCAACTCTATAGCCTTCATGGGTTTGGGCAGAAGGCATAAAGAGGCTATAGGATGATCTGGTCTGAAAAGAAAATATACAAGGAAAGTTATCTGGGTCAGTGTTCAGGGAGAGTGTACGTTGAAGTTGACCTTAAAGAGGGTAAGCATTGGTTCCAATTGCTGAAGTTTTAAGGGGATGATTTGAGTTCCAAGCTAGCCCATCTGGTGATGTGATGAGGGGAAAGAGTTGAGGTACTTAATTCTAACTCAACATCAGGTGCTACAGATGGAGCCCCAGGGGAAGGAATGGCAGTGGGTGAGCTCAGAGGACCTGGGATTTATTATGCAGATTGGGAATCAGAACAGAAGTACCGTTTGAAAGCTGGGCATGACATTGAATTCAGGGGGAAGCATATGAGCAGGAAGACTCTGGGATCTCATTTGAAAGTGAGACTTAGTATTCTTAAACCAGTTCCCGGGATAGACCCTTAACTGCTTGAGGCCTAGCATGTGCTGTATTTGCTGGCTTCAGGCTTTTAAGAATCACCACTGCGAAGTCCTGGGCAGTCAGAATTTAATAATCCAGAAATATAACTAGTATTAACTGACTTTTGTTTGTTGCATGATGGACAGCAGTGGACGAAGTGCTGAGCAGAGCTTTACACCATATAAACGGTTCCTAATACCCAAGTTGTGAAGATCAAACATAGACTTTATGCCCTGCACATGCTTTCTGCCTAATCCCTAAATGTAGTAGACGCTCATAAATGCATTATCTATATTGCTCTTACTATTAGCTTTCTTCGTCATGTGACAACTCCTTCCTGCTTTATCTCCTACCACAGTCAACATGAAACATGCTCCAGCCACGCCAGCCCTGCAGGAAGCCTCAGATTGGGCTTTTCAGCATCTTCTGCACTGGCTGAGGCTGCGACTTCCCATGCCTTGCAATCTCTTCGCCTTCTAATCCACTCTGGGTGAAGGTTTCTCTGACTTTCCTAAGTCAGGTTTGCCCCTCTGTCTCCCCATAGCACTTTACATGCCTCATAGAACCCTTCTCACATTGACTATGATTGTCTGTGCCTTTGCCACTAGACAGAAAGGCTATTCTCACCAACCATCTTTGTGCTCCCAGGAGCTAGAATCTAATGTCAGTGCTTGGCACCTGCTTGGTGACTTTTTATGTATTTATTATTTATTTATATTTAATTTATTTTGTTTTTTAAGTAATCTCTACACCCAACATGGGGCTCAAACTCTTGACTCTGCGATCAGGTGTCACGTGCTCCACCGACTGTGGCAGCTAGGGGCCCCTGTTGGTGATTTTTTAGATTTAAGTAGTTTTTATATATTATATGACAAATCTTTGATGCAGTATTTCATTATTTAGTGTGTCATTGTAACTGCATTAGTCTTACTGTAATTAATATATTGGTAAGTTAATTTTAAAAAGATTTAGGATCCTCTACCAAGTTGCAGTGTTAGGTGCCACTGATATAAAAACGTTGATAAAAAACAAACTAAAACATACTGCTTATATATTTAAGGCATTTACAACTGAATGGATGACTTGTGGCAAACTATTCTAACACAACGTGGTGATTACAATACAGATTCTGTGGACTCACAGAACGTCCACTGTTAACTGCTGTCTGGAAAACCTGTTACTTGAGCTCCCGTTTGATCCCACATCTCTTCTACATTTCACGTGCGCACATTTTGCATCTTCTTGCCTCTGTTGTTGCTCCTGCTGGTCGCTCTGGTAGCCTTTCTCCCCCCACTGCTGTACTTAGCCTCCTTGCAAGGCATTGGACTTTCTCCCAGATACAGTCCCAGAGCTCTCAGTCTGGTCCTAGGGGTCCCACTGTGAACTCCAGGATAATCCTGTCCATACCTCTACTATTGTAATCAGCACATTGTGTTATAATTGTCTGCCCAAGTCATCCACTCAGTTGTAAATGCCTTAAAGCATAAGTGGTATGTAAGAGGTCATTGTTGGACATTTGGGGAGGCTATTCTGGGTACAGGCGACTAGAGTTTGGGGGTGTTTCCTTGGCAGCAAAACCCGCCTAGAGTTGAGTGCAGTTGTTTGGTAGTGTGGATAATGGAGTCTGGGGAGAGTCAGAACCTGGTAGGAGAAGGCAAAGACAGTCCCCAATTTCCCTCAGGGCTCAGTCTGATTCATAAGATTTCCAATAGGCCTACAGTCATCTGTGAAAAGATCTGGAAGCATGAGCTTCCATCCCCCATGAGGGGCCACCCATGAGAGGCCACCCATCACAGTGGAGCTCTGGCCCCAGAACACCTACGTGGAGCCACTTCTGCAGTGGGTTTCGGGGGGGCACCCATGCTTCCCTGGACACACATGGAATGCTTCCTACGTGGAGGCCAGCTTTGGCTGCTGTCCAGGCTGGCGCAGCCAGTCCCAGGCATGGAATGAGGTTTGACAGTAACGGCAGAAGGCAAAGCACCAGCCAGACCACATACTCAGTGTCTCTCTGTGAGGGAGGACAGTCCCATAAGCCCACTCGCCTTTTCCCACCAGCAGCTCTTGTGGAAAGGGACCCCAGCAGCCTGAGAAAAGGAAATAAGAGCAGGAGGTGAAGGCCTTAAGACAGGAGGGAAGCAAGGGGCTGTGGCTAGTGATGGAAATAATAATACTTGAATTTGACTGAATATTTACCCAAAGGAAGTGAAGTTTTAAACTAAAAGAAAAAAGAATACCTGGAAATGTCATGATTTTGTTAACCCTTGGCCATTGAGAAAGAATGAGGCCTTGAGAAAGGAAACCCGTTTTATATCAAAACAAAGAGAGGTTTTTTTTCCCCCGGCAAACATTTGATTTTACAGTCTCATTCGTACCTGTTAAAAATTGCAGTTATGTACGACTTTGATATTCAGAGCACCTTCCCAAAGAATCAGCATGCTTTCACTCCTGTGATTTGTAGCACGAATAGCGATCGGTGAATACTGTGACCATAGTTTATTATGTTATTTTAACTTGAGAATAACTGAAATGGGAAGGATAGAATTAATATTTCCTAGTTGGAATAATCAGCCTCAGAAAAGTTGTGCCTTCTGATGTAGAGACCAGGGATGATTCAAGCTGCCTGGTAAACATCAGTGATAAGCATTCTCCAAGCTTCCTTCAGGGACCCTCTGCAACAGAATTGATGGGAATACTTGTTAAAAATGGAGATTCTTGGCCACACACCTGATCTGTGGAATCAAAATGCTCGCTAACATCTGAGAGCTACTGAAGACCACGTTGCTTCTCCAGCTCATGTGTCATCTTGAAATGGCCTTAGGGTTTGGTAGTGAATAGGGCTGAAAATATACCAAATTCCATTTTTTACTTTTTAAATTCAGGATGCATGTAGAAGCCCTTTCCTTTTACCTCCAAAACATGCACAGTAAAAAAAAAAAAATAAAGACTGAGACCTTCACTGTAAGAAATTGGGATCAAATCATTCAGATTCTGCAATGCTGTAGCTCCCAGCTTTGATCTGTGCAGTCATAAGTCTGTGAAGCAGAGTGTGCAATGACTTTTCCTCTACTTGTTAGGCCATTAGTTTTCCTGTTGGTTATTCTCAGCTTCCTTTCTTCCTTCCCTTGAATCTTTTAAGCCATGCTGTATCTGGCAGTGGACATCTTCGTACCTTCTTCATGTTCTGCTTCTAGGAGCCACTGCTGTTTACTCAGATAGGTGAATAAGTGATTCCCGTGAGTCCTGTTTCATTTTTGGTTTCATGAATGTTTCTTCATTTTCAAGTTAAAAAACACAGCAAGCATCTTGAGAAAAGAAAAGGGGAGGATTATGATATGTGAGCCTGTGTGTACATGAATTAAAACACACACACATACACAGAGGGATGTCCTAGACCTATGCAGAGAAGACCACGTGTGTGGGCTTCAGAATTTGGGAGTCGGATATGAACGCTGCGAGGGATTGACTTTCTCAGGCTCCTTCGTTTTGGAGGTACATGGTCTCAATCTTCCCTTCTCCCTGCACAACAGCTTTATCCTTTCTATTTTGTGGACGATGGACATTCAAGCCCTACTACAAGGGAATCTTGGCTCATCTTCAAGACTTCTCTTAAACCATTTTTCTATGGTTTCATCAAAATAGGTGGCTTCCTAGTGAGTTACTACACCTTGTGGTTTCCTTACTTTGGTTC
Organism: Ailuropoda melanoleuca; assembly: GCF_002007445.2. NCBI lineage: Eukaryota > Metazoa > Chordata > Mammalia > Carnivora > Ursidae > Ailuropoda > Ailuropoda melanoleuca. The sequence continues at coordinate 54,080,308 of NC_048223.1, forward strand.
CACTGTTTGCATTGGGTTCCCAACTTTTAATCTCAAATGTGGAAGCCCTAAACATCCTCTCCCTCAAATGCCATATCCTTGGGGCGTCTTCTTCAGATCCTCTATCTAGAGGATATATTTTCCTTCTCTAAGGGTACATTATATTTTGGATTGGAGGCAAAGAGTTTGTATCCATAGTTTATTTTCCGTGGTAGAAACCATGTTCATTGAAGTTATATAATTTGTATATTTTAGAGTCCCTTGTACATAGCAGACACACAGTAAATACCTGAACATGAAAAGCGGAAAAAGACAGATGGTCAACAGCAACAACACAAATGTAAACAACAACAACATTACACATCTAAGAAATACAGTGTACCTTCATTTCCCTTTTGTGGGATTGTCACATGATACTTTCAATGTGAGGTTTAGGAAAGGAAAGGGTCAGTGTCAAACAGTTACAAGACTTCAATAGGTTACCGATGAGAATACTTTTTATAAGAACTATGCAGCTCTGGAACACCCTATGGGGTAGAAATTGCTGTGGGAGTAGTGGGTAAGGGTGTATAGCAGCTGTTTTTCAAAGTTAAATAGTCTGTTTTACAAAAGGAATTATTCAGATATAAGAAAAAGCTTTCACTTGTAGACTTCAGTAACTAAAAAAAGATTATTCTCAAAAACATCCTTCCTTTTGCCGCTCTTAGGGGAAAAAAAAAAGACAACTTAAAATAAATAAAATGTCATCCAACTTCCCCTCCAACATGCATAGCAGTTAAAAAAAAAAAAAAGAGGAAGAACAAACGTGTATCGAGCCAGAGCCAAATTGAAGCAAATGCAAATGGGAACACTTTCCTAATAATACCCTTCCCATAAACCCTTCAGAATGGCCTCACGCTGAAATTGTTGACATACTGTTCAGTGTAACGAAATTCTAGGGCCAACATAGGTGCCCTCTCTGAAGTGTGGCTGTATAAGGAACGAGAGGATGAGAGAGAGAAAGAGGAGAGAGAGAGAGAAAGAGAGGTGTGCATGTGCTGCACGGGCACACACGGGCGCACACGCACACATTCAGACTTTACAAGACAGCCAATAAAAACTGCCAGATCGGGGGCATCTAATTGAATGCAGTTGCTCTTGTGGTAATGATAACTGAGCCACAAAGTAGGTCATACAGCCCATTTGACTTCTTCCCTGGGATCAATCAGCCCGGAGCTTTGGCATTCCTTGAACAAAAAGGAGGAAAACGATCAAGGCAGACATCTGAACAAACACATGCTGTTTATATAGCGCGGTGTGTCTTCCAGACCTGATCCCTTACCTGGTTTGGCATATCAGTTATTTGTACCTTCTGCCTCCTCTTACGTAAACTCAAAGCTGTGCCATGCCTTGCTGATCGACTCTGATAAGGTCTCAGTGCTGCCTTCACAGCAGTCTGCATGACCTTAGGTAATGTGTTCACCTCGTCTCCATATCTGACCTAGTGTGCATTAGGAACAGTAAGTTACACAATTGAGTACTCAAATATGAATGTGTGTGTTCTAAAATAACAGTGAAGGAACATTGGTAATTTAGAGCAAACAAAGAGGAAAAAACAGATCTATAGTACATGGAGACATAAGTAATTTGGCATATCTCCATATATACTATAATTTATAATATTTATAAAATTAAAGCAGAAAAAAGGCTTACAAATCAAAACAGAAAACCTCAAGTAATTCTAAACCACTCCCTTAACTGCATATTTCAGATTTTCTTTCACAACATCTTTCTTTCATGAGAGCAGATCTGATGCCAATATGATCAGGGAGATTCGTTTGACTCATGGAATGTAAACAAAGAGACCTAGGCAACGTTATAGATAATAATTAGCATCACTGATAGCATACATATGTATTATTGATCTGGTAATAATGAAGACTCAGAGTCAGAAGTTTTAGCAGGAGGGAAACCTTAATGTTCTTTATCAACATGCTCATTGTCTAGAAAACACAGTTGTTTGACAGAGTCTGGACTAACATCCAGGTATTAGCTATCACTGTCCTGTTTTTATTTCTATTTTGCTTTCATATAAAGGCTACAGCTTTGATAACAGAAAGTGAAATAGCTCATGGTGACATACATTGAGGATGTATGACTTGCTTTGTAGTGCAAATAAATGCATGTGATAACACACGTGAAAGCACGCTGGTTCTCACACTGTAGGTGTATAGTAAAAGTTTATTGAATGAATGTGATAATTCAATATATCTTAAACTATAATTTGGTTATAACCTTCATAACATAAATGTCCAATATCTCTCAGGGCAGCCAGCCTTTCAGCAGAATTATTTTACTGGAAGATGGATTTAAAGCAATATAGACATAGAGTCAGTATTTCATGAACACCCTCAGTTCCAGAAATGTAATCATTGCTGATTTAGTGCAGCACAGATTATTTATATTTAGAATGTCACTTCTTTTTTTTTTTCTCTGCAGGTAGTACTAGAGAGAGGTTAATTGAGGAAATCACACTTTAAAAAAGCCTATGAAAATCAATTACGAGTGGAGAATATTTCTTTGTGCTTTCAGTTTGTTGAATGTAATTTCATTAATCATATACTTAAAATTATTCAATGTATAAGCAAAAGAGTGACACTATTTTGGACTTAAAGTTCCTAAATTTTTAAAATTTTGTGACTTTATCAATAGCTAAACCTATTGCATAGTGAGTGGGGTTTTGGAAGGCCATATCGTTCCCCAAGTTTCTCACATTTATGAGAATTTATCATCAGAGTATGTCATTCCCCACCACCATTCCCTTGCCTGTCAAGTGGCTTTGCAAGTATGGTAGGTCTGCCCACTTGAGCAGTCCCTGTTTCACACACCTTGTGTTCCCTACCAAAACCTTCTTGACTTTTTGTCCTGTGACCTTTCACCTCCCATTGATTGGTCTAACCTCAGCTATCGACTCATGTCATTTCTTCACTAATGTTCTTTACATGATAGCCAGGACTCATTGATAAGGTTGAGCAAAGTAAGTGTGCAATTATTTGGGTAATTTAAGCTACCACCATGCTTACCTGGTGTCTCTATTACCTGGACAATTGACTTGCTAGGAAGTAAAGAGATTATTAACTTGCAATTAGTCAGGCAATTCAAGTCAAAGCAATGTTTTTGCTTGAATTATCCAGATAATTGCTTCAAATCTGTATTTTGTTTTGCTAATTGAGAGCTAACCTTTGGAAGCATGGCTTAGGCAGCAGATAGCCCCAGAGATTCTAATTCAGACATTCATCCCTGGAATTTTTATTGGTGGCTGATTTCATTATACTTTTATAAGGTTAATGCAACATCTAACTTCTTGGGCAAGGAGCAAGTAGGTAAAGTGCCTTGTGTGCTGATGGATAAACATGAAGCTAGGTGAGTTTCATAGACCATTAACAGAACTCTGCCACTTAACCTGTAATTGCCCTTGCTTAAAAGCAAGAGAAGACTATGGATGACATTCCATTTTCTGTAGTTCTGTCTACAATTAGGCAGATTATGTCATGGTTCTCTCGGGTTCAAAGAAAAGTGGTCTACCTCAATGCCTAAAGAAAATGGAATTTATTTTTAAGATATACAAAGGCTGGAGCTGAATTGGGAACGTGTCCTCTTCTCTGTCTCCCTCTTAGGACTCTCCTAAAAGCTCACTCAGGAATCGCGGCATCTCTCAGCACATTCGGTCATCATCCTACTCGTTGCATTTTGCTTGCAAGACACCTAGAATGGCTGCTCCTGCTTCTAGTTTCTTCCAGTCATCCAGCTCTGTTTATTTCAATCTCAAAGTTTCCTATTTCTGAACTCTTGAGATGAATACGATTGGTTCTGCTCAGTTTTTCAAGCAGGTGGTGTGTGGGGGCTGGCCATGAATCTATTGACCACAGCTAAGTCAATAAGCTGCGGCAGGCCATTAGGTTCAATGCAGAACAGTCCCTTACCCTGAAAGCTCATCTGCAGGGGTGTAGGCGTGATTCCCTTGGAAGTGTGTGTGGTGGGTCAGGTAATGACTCACTTCTATAATGCTAAATGTATGCCCTACAGGTATTGTTGAAAAATTGCAGGATTCAGTTAGTCTTTTTCTTCAAATGATGGTAATATATAAAAATCATAGATATCAAACACATAATTGTGTTAAAATTGTGATTAAAAAGTAGGGATCTGGAGACTAAGTGTTATATGCAAACTTCTATTGAGTGTCCATTATATTCCAGGTGCTGGTACTTGGAACACAGTACTAAGACAGATGGCATGTCCCGTGCCGCTTACTTTGTAACAGGGGGAGACATATTATAAGCAAATATGCAAATTCTACAAAAGGCAGGGTCTGCAGAGGTAATTGCAATGAAGAAAAATGAAGCTTGTTAAGGGGACAGAGAATGGCTAAGGTTAATAAGTAGATGAGATGTCAGAGAAGGCTTTTCTGAAGGGGTGACATTTGAGCAGAAATGGGAAGGGAGCATGTGACTGTCTAGGGGAAGGGTGTGCCAGATAAAAGGAAGAGCATGTGCAAAAGCTCCCCCCCCGCCCCCACAGTGGGAATGTGTTGCCTGGTGTCCTCCAGGAATATGAGGGAGGCCACTGTGGCTGGAGAGCAGGGAGCTAAGGGGCAAATAATCATACAAGAGGTGAAGGCAAGGGTCAGGTTCATATCATTCTTTAAGTCATGGGATGAAATTTGGACTTTATTCTAGGTGAGATTGCAGGGCTTTGAGCAAGACAGTAGCATTAATTTTTTATGTTTTAAATAGTAGTTTACGCTGCTGTTTGGATTATAGACACTGGGGGTGAGAGAAAGCATGGAGAGGCTGTTGGAATTTGTGGATGTGACTAGCACAGTAGTGCAGGAATGGTGAGAAATACTACACTCACAGCTCCAGGATATATTTTGATAGGAAAGCTGATAGAATTTGCTGATGGTTTCGATTTGAGTTATGAGTGAAGCAAAGGAGTTAAAAATGATTCCAAGCATGGTAGCCTAAGGAAGGGGTAAAATGTAGTGCCATTTTCTGAGATGGAGGGAGACTCGGGGTGCCCAGGTTTTGAGTGCAGGGAAGCAGTGGTTCATTTTTGGACATGTTAATTTTGAGTCATGCAAGTGCAGATACTAAATAATTAGTTGTCTAATTCTAGAGTTGAAAGGAAAGATTAGACTGGAAAACAGATGAGAAGCTATCTTGAAAGTGAAGGAAAGATCACCTCATTGAGCCAGTTGTGTGGAAGGGAACTACCTCTTACTCAATTCCTGGATTGTCTTGCCTTGTTTTCTTATATCTATATGCAGAAGTTTCCAGCCTTATCATCATCATGAATACGCACCTTAATTATGATACTTCAGTTACTGCCTGATTCCTTGCACATTATCATTACAGTTCCCTGCTCATAAGTACTCCTGCCAGTTTTGATTTCGCCAATGCTAACGATTTTCCTTATGTTGTCTTCTCCACCAGATTACGAAGTTATATCGCTCACCTTTTGAAGAAATTACGTAATACTCACTTTCCACATGAATTTCATGAGGTTCTGACATCCTTTATTCTGTACCCACATTCCACTGTGCTCTATTTGTGCTATGTCGATTTTATATTTCATTCAAAAATACTTTTGAAGAATTATTATGTGCCAAGAATTGTGCCCTTATGCTTTATAAATGTTCTGATTATTTTTCGTATCCATTACAATGTTTACACATTGTCTTTTAATTTTTTAAATAAAAAAATTTTTAAGTATTTCATTTCTAGAGAGAGAGAGAGGTGGGGGGAGGGGCAGAAGGAGAGGGAGAGAGGAACTTGAGCAGGGTCCACACCCAGCCAGCCCAGCATAGAGCCCTGTTAGGGGCTTGATCTCACAACACTGAGCTGAAATCAAGAGGCGGACGCTTAACTCACTGAGCCACCCAGGCACTCCTATAGCATTGTCTTTTAAATAATAGTGTTAACATTTGTAATCGTAATAACAATCCATAATGTGTAAGTAGTGCTTTACTTTTGACAAAGACTGGTCACATATAATAGCTCACTTAAGCTTCTCAGTAAGACCGTGAGTGTGATATTACTGTTACTCTTGATTTTATAGGTATTTATGTTGAATATCTATTATGGCACCTGCTCCAGGAAATAAAGATGTAGAGAAGGATGGGAAAATGACACCTCGTTCTATTGGCTTGTAATTAGAAATAATATTTACATTTAATTAGATAGAAAATGAAAACAGATCAAAGGTACAGTCATACAGCAATTAGAGGTGCTGTGGCCTGTATCATGTGAGCAAACACCGTTAACTGTGAGGACAAGAAGCTGGATTCCCAGTGGCTCCAAAACCGTACCTGTTTTCAGAGTGTGTTAAATAAGCAGCCAGTCACTTTTTATTGTTGTTATTTTTGAATATAAAAATGAGACCAAAATGCTGCTGGAATTTGGATTATACCATTTTGAATTATTTTAAGTCGACCTACACAGAGTCCTTTGCTTAAAGAGAAAAATCATTGTTGTGGAGTCAAGAGAAACAGAAATAAATTACTCTATTTTCTTCTGTTTTCTACATTCTCAAACAAAGCAATGAAAGGCTACATAAAGCTACAAACCATGGGGATTTTCTTTTTCTCTTTCTCTTTTTGTCATTGTCATAAGCACTGTCATTGTGTGGTGGGCTCCAATAAGGGTTTCATCTACTTTGTCAAGTTAAAACATCTCTTCCTTATTATGAGAAATTGCATGGTGTAAGGAAGGGGCCCAGTGGATTCCTTCATCTAATATACTAAGACATTATTTTAACATACTTCAATGTCTTGCGACCAGAAGTTGCTGCTTTTATTCATGGTGAGTTTCCTTAGGCTACTCTGTTGGTCTTGACGAGGAACCAGGAACCAAGTTGCGCACCTTTAAATAAGTCACCTAATTCCTCAGTCCATAATTGCCCTGTTTATGGAGTGAGGAAGTTGAATTATATGATGTCTGTTCTTCTAATGTAGAAATTTTGTGAGTCTATGATATGCTTAATAAACTCAATATAATACCCTGCCTGTCCTGGAACTGGTGGTGTTCCTTTGCAAAGTTCCATTCTTGTCTGTCTTTTGTCTGTGAACAATCGCATATAGTCAAAAGGATTTACTATCCCATGAATATTGGTTACTTCTAAACACAGATCTACAGCCCAGCATTCCCCAAACTGTGTTTGTGGGACACTAGTGTTCCTCAAGATAGTAATAATAATCCAGTCAAAAGCCATTCCATTGGATGTAATTTTTAGGATTTTGCTTACTCTGTTCCTCACCTGGAGATAAAGCACCCAAAGCATATTAAGTGCTTTGAAAAATCTTGCAGTGCAGAAGGCTGCTGAAGACGTTTCATGACCTGTTTGGGGTACCAGCAGATACCTTTGTTTACCTGTCTTCTCTTGAACCCTGCAAACCCTCAGTAAGCAGAATATAGAGCTCCTGGTACTTGAGTAAGTCATCTGAGGTTAGGATCCTTGCATGTGTGCTCATGTGACTCATTGAAAGACTAAGATCTCACGTTTTTATTTGTCAAACTTCACATACTTTTTTTATTGCATTCATATTTTCTGCAGTGCAAAATCACTACACTTCAAAATATCCAATTGATCAAAATCTGTTTGATGGCTCAAGTCAGACCAATAGAAAAAGGGAAGAACACGGTGCATCAGATTGTGCATTTCCGTTTGCTCATCGAACAGACGCTGCAATATTTATTATGATATCCCTCTTCTATTTCAACGGTAGAAAGAACAGAAATGCTTAAATGAATACTTACTGCGGAATGCAAAAACAGTTGATTGTTGGGATATAAAATCTTGGAAGGCCAGATATTTCAGATATGATACGAAATTTAAAAGACAGTGTTCCTGAAATCACAAAGACTTATTTTAGCTCACATAAGGAAGTAAGTCAGATGATACTATTTCATGAAATCCAACCATGTAAAATAAACTTCCTTATGACTGATTCTGTCATTGAAAAATAAAATTTCTTATAGATATTAGAATACGGTTAGTAAACACTGTAATTATTCTGTGCACACATATATTAAGGCATACTCTAAGCCTAGAGCTACTTAAACCTCACTGCTCACCTGTGAACTGTATTATTAAACAAGGTCATTCTTATCACACGTCACAGTTGCAGCTTACCTTAGTTAATTGTTAATAGCCCCGACCTATGGCTCTCAGTAACCAAGTTATCAGGTCAGTACCGTGGGACAGTTACCTGAAGTGAAACTAATTCCTCACTAATTTATTCTGGGCATTAGACGAATTATCTTTCATGAGATAAAGTTAAATGCATAAATTTAAGTGTCAAAAGGGTATCTCATTCCTTATGAAGGTAATGATAGTTGTCTTACAAAACAGGGTTAAATCTTCAGACATTATTGACAGTAAAAACTCTCCATTTGCATTCTATGACTAAGTTTTTGGTTGAACTCTAAGGGGAGAGTTTGTTATTCTATTAGTTTCCTTGCTTCTTTAATCTTTTCAAGGAATGAGTTTTCTACAAGGAGAAAGATTTAAGAAAGCAAGTAAGATGTTGATGCTTGTTAATAAGCAAAAGTGAGACATTTAAAGAAGTTGAGCTTTGCCAGTCTTAACCCAACAAATCCCCAAAACAAGTTTAGCATTAAAGATTAATTTGGCCAGAGGAAAGAATTAACAACAGGAAACCAAATCAAATGTATTGTAGCTTTCCAGCAAAAGAAAGAAAAGATGTTTTTATATTACAATTTCTTTCCCCCTCTCCCAAATATATGCTTAAATAGTGAAACTTTGTAGGAAATATGATGGGTTCTTATAATTTTTAAAATTCTCAGAGGAAGATGGTTTATTTTTCTTCCTGGTGTGAACTGTATAAACGTAAAATTTTACATGTAAAATTGTGGGATTTTCAGAACTAAAAAAAGTGATTTTCATTAAATGGCCAAACATTTCTTTGGAGGTCAGAAAACAAACTCAGTAAAGGAAGAATAGTAACAGAGCATCCCAAATGTGTATGAGGCTCCTGGCATTTCTAATTCATTCTTCTTAGACTCCCAATTTCCTTTCCTCCACTCATAACTCATCAGGCATACGATTTGCTCAAATGATGTTCACTGATACTGACTATCCACTGATAATTACTCTTGGGGTGTGCTCTGTTCTCAAGGTAAGTGTGACCTCTCCTGCTCAGGAGGCATCTTGGTCTCAGTCAACCAGAGATGATCCGAGGTGGGTGTCCAAGGAGAGGTCTATTCCAGGGTCAAAGTAAAGCGGACCTTCAGCTTCTCTGCAAGCATCTAAATTGTATGCATTTCACCTGTATAATGAAAGGGTTTTGACATTTAGCTAATAGACCCAGAAATTTGGGTATGATACTTGCTCAGGCTGAAAAGCAGCTGGACTTCTAAGTTAAACTAAGCCAATCATTGCAGGTAATGGACAAGGCAGCACAAGATGGATGTTTGAGTCCATTCTCTTCATTTTATAAATTAAAAACCTGGGGCCCTGAAAGGTCATGTGGCTTGGTGGAGATCTCATGGGTTGTAAGTGTCAGCTAGGAGTTTAATCAGATTCAAATCCAGGTGCACTACCTGACAAGCTTTCTCTTTTGAGAGATTCAGTCAATAAGCATTGACTGTTTTTTTATAGTAAACAGAACACTGAGCTCCGACTCTGGAAATATACCTAACCAATTAGACCCAATGTAGGTATTTTTCAAAAATTTAACAAGAAATAATATTTATACAATGAGAAGTAGAGTGCTTATCCCATGAGTTTAACATTATTGCAAGTTAATCTATGTAATTCATGACAAGCTGACACAAAGAGGCAAGGAGGGATGAAGGAAATGATAAGTAATTTCAGCAACTATTTATGTTCATCCTGTACTTGCCTACCCTTTGAGCTATTTGTAAATAAGAATTTCTTAGAATGTATTTGTAAGCTAAGCCAGAAAGAATCAGTGAGAGGCATTACAAATCTCAACTCCACTCTTGGACACCATCTCTGTAATGATTTTTTGATTTTTTAAAGGTTTTATTTATTTATTTGAGAGACAGAGAGTGCAAAAGTAGGGGAGAGGAAGAAGAAGGCTCCCTGCCAAGCAGAGAGCCTGATGCGGGACTCAATCCCAGGACCCTGGGATCATGACCTGAGCTGAAGGCAGACGCTTGACCGACTGAGCCAGCCAGGCACCCCTGTAATGATTTCATGATTGTCTATATTGATATTTAAGAACTACTCTAGTACAACATTCTGAACATTCTCTTTTATTCACTGTATTTAGACATGGGGCTAGATGGGATGTTATTCACTTTAATGTTATTGGCATTGGTCTATAAGGAATAGATATAAGATAGACCTGCAAACAATTACCCAGAAACCCCTACTGAAGCATCTTTAAGTTTGATGAGAAATTCTGTTGTATCTGCCCTCACTTGGCTTCAGAGATAAGGACAGCACTTTATTTTTTCCTTTCCATCCAAAATGACTTGACTGAGAAGTTCTGACAACATCTCCCCTTCCCTAAATATCTCCGCCTTGTTTGATTTCTGGGTTGGGATGATGCTGAGTTTAACATGCCTCCTTCTTTCATTTCTAAGTAAGCTCTTAATGTGTCAAATTCCAATTTGAGGAGATCTCTTTAGAAGGCGGGAATACTTACCACTTCTGTACACTCTGCTTTGGGCCTGTTAAGAATTGCTGAAAATCAGGAAAGGGCTCATTTACCATCTTACTGTGTAGGTTGTTGATATCAATCCTGCTAACAGTGGTGACTATGATTTCAGAAAAAGAAAGGCTTAACAATTACGATCCAGTTTAAAGTGAGAAATGCCAGGAGTTTGTCTTGAGGTTGTTCTCAATCCTTAGCACTTTGGTCTTTTGGTCTACTTTGGAAGCTGATGGTGGGAGTTGTCATAGAAATTAAGCAAATCGTGAAGAGTCTCCAAGTTTCTTCAATCCCTTGCTCCAAACACCTCCTTCCCCACCCAAGCCATGCTTCAGCTCCTGGTATTGTGGTTGGCACCAATGAAGAAATGATTCTCTGGAATGACCACAAGCCTGCTGCTTCTTGCATGACAAGCTCAGCTCCATTCTGGGAGGGACACTAAGATACCGCTGTGCTGACCCCGCAAGGGCCAAACAGGCTACCAAACCCCAGAATGTGGACAGGGCTACTTCCAGTGTCTATGGGAACATGGGTAATTTTTTGTTTTGTTTTGTTTTGTGGGGCTTTTGTCTTTATAAACAAAATTCATGGGTCCATGTAGGATATGGTGACTTACAGATTTAGAATTAGACTTAGAAGGATTGGTGGAGATGAGGTATCCAGTTATTTGTTTATCGTTCAATCAGTACATGAGGGTCATTTCTGATATTTAGGCATTATCATCTTGTGTTCAGATCTAGGAACTATCGATCTCCTCATGGACTTTATTATTAAATGCACCTTTCTTGGCTAATTTCTTATGTCTACCACAATAAAAAGGTAGCAATTCTGTTACTACTTAAAATGGCACTGCTCCTCAGAATCTGTTTCTGTTGAAATGGTATAGATATTCTTCCCTTTGCTGTTGCCTTATATCCTTTGCCTAATGCTGAATACACGATACCACATTATCCATGGAGCCTTCTGTGAAGGTTAGATTCTGTCTAATCATAGGTTGTTACTGTGCTTTGCTGAGAATGAGCTATGATGCAAATCTTATCCAGGATATTCAGAATAATGTGAAAGATAATTCATTTTCTTGTCATGTTAAATTTACTGTTGGGATTTTATGGTGTAAACACAGGACAACACGTCATCCAACCATGTCTTCTCTTGAGCTCTTTAGGCCACAATCACTGTACTCCTAGCATGTGGTCTCTTACAGTGTTGTCCCTGCCTTCCACATACCAACACAGGTGGGGAGGACGGTTAAGGGGCAAAGCAAGAAGCATGGTCCCATTCACACAAGGAATGTCAGTCCCTCATCTGGTATGGCTTAATGTCCAAGAAGAGCACATCATTGCTGTATCTATTGGACTCAAGAGAAGACATTGATTAGCATGGCCCATTTCTGTTCTGGAGCAATAATCTCCAAATCCCTTGAAAAGAATGGGCACAGCCACCCCTGAGAACTGCACCATATGTGCTGGGAAGTTAGTGGAGGAGGTCAGTTGACTATTTTGGGGGCTGGTGGCATGGAGAACACAGGGTAAGCGAATTCTGCTGTTCCTCCACTACTCTCAGGTATAGATCAGAGGCAGTGATGTATGGGTGAGAGCTGATTAACTGCATTGTGTCAAGCAGGAAGGGGTCCTGTACCAGACGAGACAGGAAGGGGAGCCAGAGCAATCTGGAAACCCAATCCAAAGCGGAGACAAGAATCACAAAAGGGATAAGGCTGAAAGAGATTAGTCCCCAAAGTGGTGATCCTGAGAGGAACATCCCCCAAAAAGATTTTCAACTGAGAGTAATTGCTTTTAGAATCATTATCATACCTAGACCGACCCCAAAACCACATGCTTCAGCATCCGTGGTGTGTTTGGCATTGCTCCAAGCCAGCAGCCTGCATCCTGCTAAGATGGGTGAAGCTGTGAAGGAAGGTGGGGAATCTAGACCGTCCTCCAGAGCAGGGAGCAGGCTTTCCACCTGCAACTCTGTTTCCTAGCCAGGGGCAGGCACACGGATTCAAGAGCCTTAAGTCCTAGCTTACTGTGAATATATGGAACTGATTATTTTACCTTCTCTCAAGATGAAATGGGTTTTTTTTGTTTGTTTTTTTATGTTTTGTTTTGTTGTTGTTGTTGTTTTGTTGTTGTTGGGCTACAAATCAAGAGATAGCAAAGTAAAAAAAAAAAAAAAAGTTGCAAGTTCCCCTAAATTTTTTTCTTACAAGCATTTCCAGCCTGCTGCTGTTCTTGGAGAAAACAAAAATGGGAAAACAAATCATGGAGACTTTTTTGGAAAAGATTCTTTTATAGGAAAAAAATTAGGGCACCTGAAATATCAAAATAAAACTGTGAGTCACAAACCAGAACTCTGATTAACATCGTATTATGTAATATGCTATTAAGACCTGGCGAATAACAGAGTATATTATATGCAACAACATTTATGGGAATGAATATAATCATCCAGTCCCTCTCTCTTAAAAATCTGTACCACTGTTTTAACCTTTCAGACAAAATTTATTTTTCACCTGGTTGTTTCTTGGTACAAAAAATAATGAATTAAGGGACTGCTAAGGCATTTGAACTTTGTTATATTCAAGTGGCAATATATTTTTCCAATTCTCTGAATATTTAATAATTTGATGGAAAAAGACACTTCCAGATATCTATTGGAAGTGATAAAGGAAATTAGAGCTCTCTACATTTCTACATTATAAAAAATTAAACCAGTTGCTCAGGTATTTGGACAATAGCATTACTTTGCCTAAATAAATCTGTGTTGCTTGAGACTAAATAATATAAGAGAAGCATGTTTTTATATATTTCAGATTTGCTTTTCCCTAGCCATTTATATAATGAAAATATGCAGTTTCACAATAATTTAAACTATTTCAAATGCAAAAAATATGGCTTTCAATTTTTAAATATAGAAATTGTTTATCTCAATGAGCATATATTCCCTCCTTGGGAATTTATCATTTTTTAAAAAGGTTTTATTTATTTAGCTGATGGAGAGACAGAGAAAGAGAATGTGAGAAGGAACACAAGCAGGGGGAGTGGGAGAGGGAGAAGCAGGTTTCCCACCGAGCAGGGAGTCCGATGTGGGGCTCCATCCCAGGACCCTGGGATCATGACCTGAGCCGAAGGCAGACGCTTAATGACTGAGCCACCCAGGCGCCCCATCGTAGATTTTTCCAAGCAGATTTATGTCTCGGGGTCACCATTAGCACTCCTTCTTTAAGACAGTTTGTTGTAGAGTTCAGTTTTTCAAACCAAGCACAGCATCCTTCTATTTCAAGAGTAATGAGTCCATTGCCCTGTGACAATGGGCTGTTATATGTTCTTTGAACAATTATCTACTGAGCACCTTACACAGGCAATGTTGTACAGCATGAAGTTTCCTTCCCACAAGAAATTTAGGATCTTAGAAGGTATATCCTGACACAAACATTCATAGTGAAAACAAAGAACAAAGTCTTAGAGAGTCTGAAATGAAACTCAACCAAAATACAAAGCTTAGAATAAAAATATTTTGTATAAAATCTTTTTTTTTTTTCGGCAGAGAGAAAAACTGTAAAACATTTTAGTCAGAGAGAACAGAATGGACAAAAATGTTGAAGGAGTGAGCTGTGTTTAGAAAATGGCCAACAACTTGTTTGGTCTGAAGCGTGGAATAAGATAGGGGCTAAATGGTGTAAGGAGTTTGCAACTGATGGCGAAGAAAACAGAATCTGAGCTGTGGGTGAGACATCTGGGAAGGCACCAACTCCAGACGGCTGGAATGGGGACCTGGGGAGTGGAGGGGAGAGCAGGCTGGACATTCAGATCCTGTAGTTATCTGCATAGAGAAGAGAGAGGGAGCTACCTGAAGGCATGACCTCAGAGAGCTGGAAATAATACAAAAAGTGGCAGAAAGAAGCCAGGACACTACTCCTCAGGGGATGTTGGGAGAAACAAGAATGATTGGCGGGATAGAAAACCAATGTTATAGAGCACCTGTAGAGGCAGGTCAAACAAAGGATAAGCAACGGGGGCAAATGAAGGGAAAATCTGATGAAGGTGTAGGCTGAAAATGGGGTTTGGAGATGAGGAAATTACCAGCGATATTTGAGCTAACAATTCAGTTGACTGCTCTGGCAAAAACACTTAATGTGTATCCATTTAAAATGCAACAGTTCTTTCTGAAATGTTTCCTTTGTGGCATGAAAGAGTTATTGCATTTTTTTTTAAAGGGCATGATTTACCGTTTGTTTGGACACTGACAAATCCTCTTCATGTCTGGAATTAATCCCCCCACCCCCCAAATCTGCACAAGCAAGGTCAAGACAGTGAGACAGACAGTAAACTTAAATCCTTCAGGTTTTAAAAGAAATCAAAATCTGGGGTACCTGGGTGGTGCAGTTGGTTAAGCCTCTGACTCTTGGTTTTAGCTCAGGTCATGATCTCAGGGTTGTGAGATCGAGCCCCTCCTTGGTCTGCAGGCTCAGCATGGAGTCTGCTTGAGATTCTCTCTCTCTCTCTCCCCCTGCTCTCTCTCTCTTTATCTCTAAAATACACAAATATTTAAAAAAAAGAAATCGAAATCTAAATTGCTAGGCTGAGGTATGCATCGCTATGCTGAGAGAGACATGTTGAACAAAGCTAGATGTGAAATAAACTTCTTCAAACAGCTGAACTTTTTTTAAACTTCTTTCTTAAGTTTCATTTCAAAAATGAAAAAAACGTTCCTAGGAAACAAATGCACTGTACTCAAGACGAAAAATAAAAACCTAACCAAGGTTAAAGCCAAAGATTTAAATATAAGGAAACAGTCATTTTCTTCTAAATAGTTAAGAAATGTAATGCAAACAAAGATGCATATTCTTGGAGACGAAGTCTTATCTGGGATAAGCATTCTTTAAAAGCCAAACGTCCAAGTTATAAGCAGCTGGCTTCTTTACCCCTTTTGGCTCTTTGTTCTCTACTGTAAATATACTAATTGTTCATCTGTTTAACTAAAGTCTGCAGGGCCGAGAGCACATCAAAGGTATTTGCCGCTATTGATTGTCATGAACTACATACAGATCTGTACACGTGTAAGAGGCCGCTTGGACTTGTACCAGAAATATATACATATTAGCTTTTCTCCTTATGTGGTGGTTTTTCAAAATGACGTTTGCTAAAATGAGGTATACCTTTGTGAGATTGACGACTTTTCAAGGAAGCAGTGTGAATATGCCTCCCAAAATAGGCATAGAATTCGATAGAGACTGCTTAATTAAAGAGACATTGTTCTGACCTCAGGGTTGGAATATTTCTAAGTTTAAAAGAAGATTGATAGGAATTTAATGGTCTGGATCTTTTCAACCCAAGATTATACACATAACAAAAGTAAGCAAAAAGTCTAGCGTGAAGTTGAAAGCATTATTTTTAAAAATCTAATATAATAATAATTTCTTTGATATTTTGAATGCTACAAACAAAATCACTGATACCACCACTAAGATGATTAAATGACTTTTTACCATTTGGTCTTAACATCTTTCTAAGGTTAAGCTATAATTTCTATGAGTTGCATACATAGATTCATATTTCTTTTCTGAGTACATACCTTTTTTTTTTCTTGAACATAAGACTAAGGTAAAGGAGTGCCATATCATAAGAAGACTAAAGGAAGGAAGACAATTTCATAGTTGAAAAGTTAATGTTTCCAATCTTGATGTAACTGAAGAACAAAGAAATGAATACTCTATGGTATTGAACATTTTCTATTTAAAACTTGGTGGAATTTATCCAGTTTTTAGATCATTGAGGTGGGTTGCATTTAATCTGTTACTTAGCAACTCTATAAATTTAGTAAATATCTTACCATCTAAGATCCAAATAAATGTACTCCAATTCAAAATCATTATAAGTTTGTTGGTAACAAGTATTTATCCTAAAATGCTGGGTTTTTTTCCTGTTTGATTCATAGCAAGTAAACCCAAAAATCGATGTGGTTTGCTTGAGGGATATATATGCTTTCTACTTATGTATATGTGTTTCCAATTTAACCACTCTCAATGATATTAATGTATCATAGTGTCCTCTGAGGAAGGAATTCAATAGTTGCCTACAGTAGTTTAGGATTCAAGCAGATTTTGTCCAAATCTGAACTCAGTATGTGATCTTGGCTAAGTTGCTTTCCTTTCTGAGTCTCCCCTCTTGTATAAAATCAGCATAGAATACCAGATTCATAGTTGAGAGGTGATAGAGTAGTGGTCTGACCCAATAGCATAACACCTTTTTGTAACTTAAAACCTCTGCGCACACCTTCACCGCCCCTCACCCTGTGTTTTCATGTAGGAACAAAGCCTTTGTTTGACTAGATGTCCACTGTTGGATATCTCTGAGTCTTTCTTGAATAAGCCATATTCATAAGACTTTGACTAAAGTTTCAGTTCTCAATTTTTAATGCCAAGTGGTTGCTTACATGCAAACATGAAGTACATTCAGGAAAGTCAATATTTTTACATTTTAAACTCATATTTTACAGTTATTTATCCCACATCTAATTCCACAGATGGCTTGAGGGTTAGGAGCAAGGAGCAACCACTTACCTTTACCGAGTTTCCAGCTATTTATCTTACTTTTCTTTATACAACTATGTACTGTTGGGTTTTCTGCTCTCTAATAAAAATACATAGTGAACACAATGAGTGAAAGGTATAAACAGATGAGATCAGAAGGTTTCCCTGATTAAGAGCTGTATCAGCATTTTTACACAGAGAATGGAGAATTCCTGTAAATTCCAAATTAACACCGTATACATTAAAACTCTTCTGTAGTATTAATGATCTCATGCCCTCTTCAAATACGTGTTTATTAAGGCAAAGCCGTCATCTAATATTTTACACAACCTAAATGATAAGTAAGGCCATTCTGATTATTGCGCGTGCACGAACACTAAATTTCCCACATTTTCTTTTCCCTCACAGTTATTTTGTACTCAATACACAGAGCCGAAGTATAGTGCGGCGACCCCTTCTGCCATGGACACTCTCCTTCTATCTGTGCCTATTTTTTTTCTAACTCTGCGTTGATCTGAGTCTAGAGTTTGGGGATGGCTATGCAGAACATTAGAGCTGGGGAAAGATGCTGGGAATGCTTCTCTGACAGTCATGAAGGCCACACAAGGAGTTTACATCACAAGGATGACATATTCTGTTTTATTGTTTTTTTAAGATTCCTCTATTCATTTAAGATGGCAGGGGGCAGAGGGAGAGAGGGAATCCCCGAGCAGACTCCACCTCATCATGGAGCCTGACACAGGCCTCCATCTCAGGACCCTGAGATCATGATCTGAGCCAAAACCAAGAATCAGCTGCTTAGCCGACTGTACCACCCAGGTGGCTGGAGGACTGCCATATTCTATCTACCCACCTATCCATGTACCTATCCATCTATCATCTATCTGTCTAGTGTCAGACTGGATACAGTTGAGAGGTTGGTTTCATGGGTTCCACATGAGCACTTTTTTTTTTTTTTTTTGCAAAACCATACTGTTCTTCAACAGTATATTTGTTCATTTCCTCCTTTTAAAAAAAATGTTATTTATTTATTTGACAGAGAGACACAGTGAAAGAGGGAACACAAGTGGTGGGAGTGGCAAAGGGAGAGAGGGAGGAGTTGGCTCCCCACTGAGCCGGGAGCCTGATGTGTGGCTGGATCCCAGGACCCTGAGATCATGACTCAAGCTGAAGGCAGACGCTTAACAACTGCACCACTCAGGCGCCCCTCATTTCTTCCTTAAATTTCACATTCAAGTGATGTCTATTTGATTATTAGCTTTCTAGTTTTAAACTTACAATATTTTAAATTTAAATTTAACAGTGCTTTTAAAATTTTTGTGTTTATTGTTAATTTATTTATTTTTTAGAGTTGTGCCTTTTAATTAACGTGCATATACAATTTATTAACCACAGATTTCAAGCTCTTAAACATCACCCGATACAAATACATTTTCAAATTTTATCTGTCTTTCCTTTCTAACTTTTAATGGCTATAGTGCTGATGATTGTGCTGCTTATAAGTTTATCCTCAAAAACAGGGATTTAAAATGGGGATAAAGTCTAGCATTTTCATCCTATTAGAATTCTGAAAAACTTATACTTATGTGGCTCAAGTACTATGGCCACTTGCTGGCATTATAAAATTCACTAAGATAGACTGTGCTCATTGCAGTAGTTAGGACAGTGCTCAGCCATGAGTAATAGGAAACCAAACAAAAAATCTCTTTAAAAAGAGAGGGGTTTGTTTGTTTGGTTTTTCAACATATCAAGTAGTCCAGAGTAGGCTGCGCAGGACTGGCATTGTGGTCCAGGACTCTGCTTGGGATTCAGCCTGTCATCCAGCCATCCTTCACATGTTGTACTTGTCACCTCCCATTGGCCTCCAGGGCTCCACTGAGTTTCAGGCAGGAAGAAGAAATAAAAAAGCCAAAGGGCACATGAATGCAGAATCTCCCTGATTTAAAAGAAATTTCCCCAAAGTCCCACTCAGTGTCATTGATGTACCTGTCATTAGCCACATTCAGTTAATCTCTAATTGCAAAAGGGCCTGTATGTTGAAGCTTTTTATCTGAGCGTGTTGTAAACCTGAACAACTGGGAGAATAACCCCCCCCCCCGAGGCTGACGTCAGCATCTCGCACAATGCACAAAGACCCATGGGCTTGCACAGCAGAGAGTTCCCCCGAAAATGGTACACTCTGAGGTTTCTATTTCCTCTCTGCCTATGTGTATGTTGAGATGGAAAACGAGGAAGGGTTAGCAGGGAGGTGCTACATTCTGAGGGGAAGCCTTGGAAATCCCCAGATCTGTGCTTGTGAGCAAGAGTAGTTTGCTAAGTGACAGAAAGTATGTTATACTTTAGCACAAGCTGTGACACTGAGGGGAAGCTGGGAATAAGGGCAGATGCTGGGTAGATAGATACTCCCAGACGGATCCAGGGGAAATCATCTGGAGTTTGGTGACAGCATCAGATTTTGAGAAAATAGCAAATTCTCTTTCAGACAAAATTTGAAAGATTAAAATGCCCATATTTTCATGCTTCATTCTTTGAGTCTTGTAGGCTGGGTGATATTGGTTCTTTTGATGTTACAATGTAGTCTAAGCTTTCAATATGTTCACTTAAAATGTTGTAAAACTTTTATGTAGCCAATGTGTCATTCTTTAACCCTTGGTGATGAACATTTAAAAAAATTATATGTGAAACCCATAAGAAAGAAACAAATTTCACATAATATGATATTATCTTTTTTTTTTAAGATTTTTATTTTTTATTTATTCGACAGAGATAGAGATAGTCAGCGAGAGAGGGAACACAAGCAGGGGGAGTGGGAGAGGAAGAAGCAGGCTCATAGCAGAGGAGCCTGATGTGGGGCTCGATCCCCTAACGCCAGGATCACGCCCTGAGCCGAAGGCAGACGCCTAACCGCTGTGCCACCCAGGCGCCCCATAATATGATATTATCTTGAAATACATGTGATATACTTTTTAATGAGAAGAGATGCATTATAAAATAGCATTTTCTACTTTTTTCATAACATTACTTGAAATGAGTAATTTCCTGTTTACATATGTATTCTAACTTTGTGTTTGGAGTGGAACTAAGGGCACTACTTTGTAGTATTTTTATGTCAATATAAATGAAATTTATTGAAAGTTTTTTAAAAAAAGATTTTGTCTATTTCTTTACTTATTTATTGAGTGAGAAAGAGCGCGTGCATAGCGGTGGGGGGGGTGGAGGAAGGAGAGGGAGAGGGAGAGGGAGAGACTCCCAAGCAGGCTCCACTCCCCAAGCAAGCCTGACACGGGGCTCCATCTCACGACCCTGAGATCAAGATCTGAGCTGAAATCAAGAGTTGGATGCTTAACCAACTGAGCCACCCAGGCATCCCTAAAGATTTTATTTTTAAGTAATTTCTACACCCAATGTGGGGCTTCAACTCACAACCCTGAGATCAAGAGTTGCATGCTCTACCAACAGCCAGACAGGTGCTCCTGAAAATTTTCAAAATTATTCCAGTTTTGAGAAGGGACAATTAAAAACTAAATCTTTTTCTAAAAGATTTAAAAAAAATTTTTTTTAAAGTAATCTTTATGCCCTACATGGGGCTGGAACCCATAGCCCTAAGATCAAGAGTGTCCACCAACTGAGCCAGCCTAGAGCCCTTAAAAACTATGTTTTCTGAGAAATTGTACCTCTGGGCTTTGATTTTTGTCCAGATGCTGTAGACCCCATCTAAAACAACTTGCTGTGACTTTAAGAAGTATTCACTGCAGCTTGAAGCTGCACAATATACAAAATGTTTATAACTAAACTTTTCATATGGGCCTCAGCTAAAATTCGATTTTATTTCCTCATTTTCCTATTTCTAATCATACCTACAAGAAAAACAAAGACTAGTTCTGTGCATATAATAGCACAAATTCAATTATCTTTTGAAACTAGGTTTCTCTCTTTGTAAATTGGATTAGTTATAACCTCATCATTTGTGAAAGGAAATAAAATTGTCCATAAGGAAAAGGAAAAGAGGGTTTTTTTTTAGGTTTTAAAGGTTTTCTCCTAGTATTCTTATATTTTTATGAAATTGTGTATGTATTGAAGGGTTTCTTTTATTAACCTACAAAACTTTTTTTTTTTTAAAAATTATGTTTAACTTTCTCTTCTTCCATCACTGCCCGAACAATAGTCTTGTTCAAGTCTTTCATTTCTTTGCTATGTCTACTACCTCCCTGCAGACACCTGGAGTTCTCCTTAAGTTCTGAGAATGTCTAAATTAGTCCAGTGCTGAGATTTCTCATGGTACTACCTTGCGTCAGGCCTGTCTTTTCCTTTTTACCCAAACTTGCTTACCTTATCTCCTAATATGACGGACATGGTATTATTCGTGCCAATATTGGACAGTTTATCAGAGAGTTCTAATAAATTAATGTCTTAGTGCAAATTTATACAAGGTCCTTTGGAGACACTGCTATTGCCCAATATTTTATAAACTGGCTTCTGCATGACAATACTGCCAAAAGATGTTAATACATGCCCTATTAAAATATAGAAACATTTTAGAAATGGTGCATTGCAGGTATGCGCTCTATGTTTAATTTTCTCCAGTTAATTGTAATCCAATCTTTTCTGAATTGAGAAAACATTCCTTTATAGCATTTCTACAACTATAGGCATTAGTTTATACCTACCTATAGTTGCCTTGTAATTCCCACTAGGGAAATGTCGGGTTAACCCGACAGCATAATTCTACAAAATGATAATTTTAAGGGGCACCATTTTCGCCAGGAAAATGGATAAATGGACCTTTGAGAATGACAGAGAAAGAACCCAAGGAAGTGTAGTATTCAAAAGACAAACAGAAGGAGAGGAGAGAGGAAGTGAAGTGAGAAGGAGCAAAGAGAAGGGCAGTGTCACACAAACCATAGGAAGAAAGAGAAGTCTAGATGATTAAATACTGCATAGGCTGAATAAAATTCACAAGGAAGTTACTTGGCAGGTGACTAGAGATCACGGAAAAGTCAGTTTTGGTGGGAAGAGGGGGCACAAACCAGATAATACGGAGCAAGAGGAGACAAATGAGAAAGTGTGAATTTAAGTAACCTTCTGTGGAGTTTGGGTATGAAAGCACAGAGGCGAGGAGAGGGGCACACAGAAGAAGGTAAACATTTTGCTTAAGGGTGAAAAAGACTTGGACTTTTCTTAATTTGAGGAGATGAGTGGAAAGAGCAGAGAATCCTGGAGAGAGCCGGGCTGAGGTGCAGCAGTCAGGAGCAGGTGGGATCCCAGCACAGGTGAGCTGCCGGAACAAGACTTTGTTGTGTGTGTGGAATAGGAAACTGAAGGCATTAACCTATGGTCGATTCCATTTTCTTTGTGAAATAAGAGAAGAAATTATGCTAACCATGAAAGTGGTTCTTTTAGGACAGTCGGCCTAATAAAATCAGTTAAAATCAAGAATGATCATTGAGGAAGATGGGCTAACTGGTGATGTGTACAGACTTTGTTTTGAGTCCAGCTAAGTGTAGCTTCGAGTTAGCATTCCCTGTCATCTCCTCTCCCAACTGACTGCCTTACAGAATAGCTAAGAAAATGCTGAAAAGACAAAGTGGGGGGAGGGGAGACGGAGGTACAGAAACCACAGATTGTATTGTATTGTTAAAAATGTACCAGGACTTTTTTTTTTTAAGATTATTTATTTATTTATTCAACAGAGATAGAGACAGCCAGCGAGAGAGGGAACACAAGCAGGGGCAGTGGGAGAGGAAGAAGCAGGCTCATAGAGGAAGAGCCTGATGTGGGGCTCGATCCCATAACGCTGGGATCACGCCCTGAGCCGAAGGCAGACGCTTAACTGCTGTGCCACCCAGGCACCCCCAGGACGTGTTTTAATCAGGTGTGGCAAGACACACAAAGAAATAACTGTCCTGAGGAAAGACATTTAAAAAAAAATTTTTTATTATATTATGTTAGTCACCATACAGTACATCCCTAGTTTTTGATGTAATGTTCCATGATTCATTGTTTGCGTATAACACCCAGTGCTCCATGCAATATGTGCCCTCCTTAATACCCATCACCGGCCTATCCCAATCCCCCACCACCTTCCCTTCTGAAGCCCTCAGTTTGTTTCCCAGAGTCCACAGTCTCTCATGGTTCATTCCCCCTTCTGTTTACCCCCCCTTCATTCTTCCCTTCCTTCTCCTACTGATCTTCCTATTTCTTATATTCCATAAATGAGTGAAAGCACATGATAATTGTCTTTCTCTGTTTGATTTATTTCATTTAGCATTATCTCCTCCAGTGCCGTCCATGTTGTTGCAAATGTTGGGTAATCGTTCTTTCTGGTGGCTGAATAATATTCCGTTGTATATATGGACCACATCTTCTTTATCCATTCGTCTGTTGAAGGGCATCTCGGCTCCTTCCACAGTTTAGCTACTGTGGACAATGCTGCTATGAACATTGGGTGCATATGGCCCTTCTCTTCACTACGTCTGTATCTTTGGTGTAAATACCCAGTAGTGCAATGGCTGGGTCATAGGGTAGCTTTATTTTTAACTTTTTGAGGGACCTCCACACTGTTTTCCAAAGTGGCTGTACCAACTTGCATTCCCACCAACAGTATAAGAGGGTTCCTCTTTCTCCACATCCTCTCCAACATTTGTTGTTTCTTGCCTTGTCAATTTTTGCCATTCTAATTGACGTAAGGTGGTATCTCAATGTGGTTTTGATTTGAATTTCCCTGATGGCTAATGGTTTTGGTTTTTGGTTTTTGGTTTTTTTTTTTTTTTTATTTGACAGAGATAGAGACAACCAGCGAGAGAGGGAACACAAGCAGGGGGAGTGGGAGAGGAAGAAGCAGGCTCCTTGCGGAGAAGCCTGATGTGGGGCTTGATCCCAGAACACTGGGATCACTCCCTGAGCCGAAGGCAGACGCTTAATGACTGCGCCACCCAGGCTCCCCGAGGAAAGACATTTTTATACTCAAAGATCGCTCCTTACAAACAGGAGTCATGGCAGGCCATGCACGGCCACATGGGGAAGCACTAGGGTCAGTCAGGAGGCAGAAGGAGTAAGAGGAAAATCTGGCCAAAGCTTTTATCATGGTTTCTGTGAGAGGGATTGGGTGAGGCAGGGTAGGCAGTTTTAGGATTGGCTAGTTGGAATAGTTTCAGTGGGCTTTGGAATGTAGGGACTGCTGCACATCGTTTGATACCTAGCCCTGAGATAATTAGAGCAGATGGAAAGTGGCTAGAAGTGTGAGAGTTCTAGACAGGAGGTGGTTGGCTTGTGTGGGCTTTGGGTTGGTTTGCATATGAAAGGCATGCTCCACAGAGGAATTGTTTGCTATCTGTGAGAACTGGCTAGCCCTGGAAGGGGCAGTTTCTTTCTTTCTTCTTCTTCTTTTTTTTAAGATTTTATTTATTTATTTATTTATTTATTTATTTGACAGAGAGAGCGAGCATAAGCCTGGGTGGGGGGGCAGCAGAGGGAGCAGGAGAAGCAGGCTCCCTGCTGAGCAGAGAGCCCCACATGGGGCTCCATCCCAGGATGCCAGGACCATGACCTAAGCCGAAGGCAGATGCTTAACTGGCTGAGCCACCCAGGAACCTGGGACAATTTTTTACCAGTCAGTAAGACCTCAGATGCCAGAGCAGCAGAAATATTGGGGGGGGTATATATATATATATATATATATATA
>NC_048223.1:54105252-54245266 GCF_002007445.2 Ailuropoda melanoleuca
TTATATATATATATATAATAGACTCATCAGGGCTATATTTGCTGGATTGAGAAAACAATTGGTGGTCTATTTACTATTGTCCTCTTCTATACCTTAGCGACACCAGCTAAGAAGGAGGTGGGTGGAAAGATTCAACTCAGTTGACAGCCTGTGAATCAGTCAGTGTTCACCAACAAAACAGAAACAACACTAGCTCCTTCTGAGTAAAATAATTTAATATAAGAAATTGGTTGCGCAGCTGGAGAGTGACCTGACAAGATAAAGAGAAACAGCAAGTCATCCTAAACTTAGCTACGACGTGAAGCCACCCTCAGCCTAGGAGTGAAGGATCAAGCAGAAGCAGGTTCACAGAGCTCAGAAGCGAAAGGACCAAGGCAAGAGCAGCAAACAGGCCATTGGCTCCCTGCTGGGAATGGTGGCATGAAGGGAGGTCCCATGCAGTGGGAGCTAAAGCTACCCAGGGGATGCCGGGAGGCTGAGCGGGAGGGACGCACGGTACGCAGGCTTCTCCCTCCCTTCAGCCCTGCTCCCTGTGGACTCAAAATGCCCCAGAAGCCAGAGGACAAGGCATGTGGAAACTAGTTTCCTGAGATGCAGAGCAGGCAGGAGGCCGTCAGGAAATGATCTGAGAGCAAACACTCAAGAGACTCAGGCTCAGGACCAGGGAGGCAGGATGCCTGCTGGGTACTGGTGCCGGGTGCCAATTGCTGAAGCAGGGGCATCCGGGTCACCCAGCTGCTCTCCTCAAATCTGTTATGAGAAAGTGGAGCCAGAAGGAGGAAACGGGCCGAGTTCCATGCCCTGAAGAACCCCCTGACTCTTGGGTCTTGCACACCACAGGGCTCATGACTAGGGGCTGTCAGGAGCCCGAATTCCTCAGCGTGGTCCCTCAAGGGAACTCCTTCTGCAGTCTCTGCAGCCCGGTTGTTTCTGCAAGACAGACTGCCCTCCTCTTTCCTTTTGCGAGAACGTAAATGCAGACTCTTTGAAGCTTCCTTCGACTCTGCTAAACCTTGTTTAAAATTTGCATTTTAGGCTGTATCCTCTGTGAATGACTTTGAACATGGGTGGGAGGGAGGGCTGGTTTACACACTGCCCTCTCGCTTCGCAGAAGCATAAATTGTCTTCTGATCCCTGTGTTAGCAGCAAACACACTGAATGAGCTGTTTTCCTTCCGGTTCTTTCCTAACTTGATTGGTTTAGTCTACAACTCCAGACTTTGGGCAGAAAGAGACATGCTGTCTCACCGGCAGTTGAAGGGCCACCTGTTTCATGCCTACATGTATGTGGGTTACAGTGGCATGCCTGTGAGTCTGAATGCTGTAACCTCACGTGTGTATCTGAGACCTCAACTGGATCATTCCCTTCTTGGAGGCACAGGCTCTGCTCAATAAATAATTACTGATTGACTAGTAATTTTCCTTAGTGCTTTGACAGTGTCTTCAAGCTGTTGCCAAATGGGACACAGCTGATTACAGAAATTACAATGTCCACCTAGCTACAGAAAAAAGCAAGAGTTTTGCATAAAATATGCCTCTCAAAATGGAGTGGCCATTGTATTGATAATATGAGTCTGTACCAACCACAATGAATAGGCACAGATGAAGTCATTGTCACTTTTTTTCTGTTAGAACCCTGATAAACTGAGTTTTGTGAGGGGCGCCTGGGTGGCTCAGTCAGTGAAGCATCTGCCTTCGGTTTGGGTCATGATTCCAAGGGTCCTGCGATTGAGCCCTGAGCTGAGTTGGGCTCCCTGCTCAGCGGGAGTCTGCTTCTCTCTCTGCCTGACGCTTCTCCTGCTTGTGCTCCCTCCCTCTCGCTCTTTCTCTGACAAATAAATAAATAAATAAAATATTTTAAAAAATAATCAGTATGTGATTGTGATCCATTTAAAAAACCTGACTTTTGTGAAGTGAGGGAGAATATTTGGAAATGTTCCTGACGTACCTTGGCTGACATAGGATTATATATAAAAGTAAAGAGAAGAAATAGGTACATAGACGACAGTTACGTTTCCACTAACATCTACACAGTATTTTACTTTTATTTCCTGAGAACCAAAATACAGTCTCTCCTGAAAGGAACTGACATATCCTTTTTGACTTACCTAGCAGTTTTAAATCTCAATGTCTTCTCAGCATGGTAGGGCAGGTCACACAGCAAAGTGAGACTGGAACAAAGGTCAGGGTGGCTGACAGAAGCCAGCTGAAAAGGTGGATCATCATTATTTACAAACATAAAGAAAGTAGGGGGTAGGAAACTTGAAAAGGAAAATTCAATGCCTGTGCTAAAATAAAGAGCAGCACAAGCTGTCCAAAACAATTCCCCTTTCCCTAAATCAAATGCGAAGACCAGAAAAAGAAAACAATATTGTACAGGGCTCATGCCTTTCTCCATTTGTCTTCACTGTCCTTTTTCCCATTTTAACTCTGTCCTATCTGCCCAAGCTCTCCTTTTAGCTTCACTAAATGTTGGCCATGTCGGTTATCTGTAATAGAAATGAGGTTTGGTCATGGGAAGTATTCATTCATTTGTTCTTTCATTCGCTTGTTCACTTGTTTCATACTTTTGCAATTTCCACACATACTTTTTGAGTGTCTTCTGTGTACCGGGCACTAAGTGCTGGGAAAACAGTGGTGAGAAAAGCAGAAAAAAATCCCTGCCTTCTGGGTTCTATATTCTAGTGAGGGGAGAGAGACAATCAATTAACTAAATAACTAAAGCATTAAACAGACTACACGGATAGTAAGTTTTATGGAAAGAAATAAAGCAGGAAGGGAGATAGAGGTGGTCATGGAAATTTCACCTTCTTGAGAGGATTAAGGGGGCTGGTCTAGGAAGCTGACATTTGAGTCAGAAACCTGAAAGAAGTGAGAGAATGAGCCATGTGGCTATTTGGGAGAAGAGCGTTCTAGACAAAGGGAAGAGTCAGTACAAATACAAAGGAGTTTGCAGGAGGTATTTGAACAACAGTGGAAGAGGCCATTGTGGATCCGAGGGAGCAAGGGAGGGAGGAGTAGCATAATGGGCTGATGGTGGGGCGACAAATCCTAAGAAACCCTGTAGCGCATGGCAATAAGTTTGCCTTTTACTGTGAGTGAGATGTGAAGCCAGGGGTAGGTTTGAGCAGCAGATTCCTTTAGCTGTTGTGTTAAGAATAGGTTGAAGAGAATGAGGGTATCAGTCGGGAGATAGACTTGGAAGCTGCTAGAAGAAGCCAGGTAGGAGGTGATGGTGGTTTGGGCCAGGGTGTTAGCAGTAGAAGAGGTGGGAAGTGTGTGGATTCTGAATAGTACTGAGCACAGAGGTAAGAGAATTGGTTAATGGACCATTTCTTGTAGATAGGAGACAAATGAGCAGAGTCAAAGATGATTCTAGGGGTTTTATGTTATTTTACTTTATTTTATTATTTTTTAAGTAGGCTCCATGCCCAGTGTGGGGCTTGAACTCACGAACCCAAGATCAAGAGTCGCACACTCCACCGATGGAGCCATCCAGGTACCCTGATGCCAGGGGTTTTAGCCTGAGCAATAGGAGGGATGGAATTGTCCCCACTGAATGTGAAAGTCTGTGTTAAGAAAGGATTTGGGAGCAGGGACAACTCAGGGATCACTTTAGGACAGGCTGGGACTTGGAGGTCTATTAGATATGCAAGTGGAAACGTCAAATAGGCAGATATAAGAAGTTGGGGTTCATGGAGAAGTCTGTGGCTGGAGATGATAATGCAGGGGTTGTCAATATACAGATGGTTTTTAAAGCCACAGAACTGGAGAGGATAGTGAAAAGAATTAAAATAAGTAGAATATAAATGCTCAAAGGATTGGTTCTGGGAACAGGGCTCCCATAGCCAACAGCACAACCAGGGGCTTCATGACTCTTTCAGGAGCCATTTACCTTGACTAGAAGGAGACAGAGACGCAGGGGTGGTGTAGGCTCAGAAAAGCAAAGAGTGTGGTGACTTGACAGCAAACAAAGCATGGGCTTCAAGGAAGGAGAATCGACTGTGCCAAATGCTGCTAAGTGTTCTCATATGCTAAGGACTGAGCAATCACCGTTGGCTTTCCCATACGGGAGAAGTAGGACATGGCCATTCCCTGGGAGTAATTCAGCGTCTAGCACACTCCAGCAGGCCAGGTTTTATAACACAGCTATAGGCAAAGTGCCAGAAGTACAGAGGGGGTAGGTAACAACTCTGAAGGAGGGCAATGGGAATGAGTACAGGGAAAATGTGATATAACCACATAAGTGTTGATATGAAAACTGTTAAGAGCTAAGGCAAATATTTGAAGATATTAATGCAGTAAGTGACCAAGAATAAATTATTTCTGTTCAGTGGAGGAGCCTTATCTTAGTGAGACTTGGTCTGGAAGATGTTCCTTTCTTGTGATAGCTAGGGCTGACCTCCCACTCTTATTGATACTGTTTTGGGTGCCCCCGAAGGCATTTCAGGGAAGCAGAGACAAACATCATCTTGGAAGCACCTGACATGAGGCATATGGCCGAAGCAGCGTTGGGAAGTTTGGCATTATATAGACCTACGCATGGTCAACTAGAGACAGGGTGTCTGCAATAGTGTGAATGCAGTTGATGCAGGATTTGTTTGAGCAGAGATGTAGAGCTCTATGGAATCTGTTTAGTAGCCCAAACACTAAGAAGAGTTCATTTTATCCCATATTTGTAAGACAAGAGAAAAAACCTTGGGGCAATTAACTAAAATAACTTTTCTGCATTAAATGAAATAATACACCTGTAGTGTCCAGGGTAAAATAATCACTCCATACAATGTATCTATTATTAGTAGTTTATGTATGCCTAATGTAATTTTTTAGTAAGCTATGACCATTCCCTCCTAGTGTTTGATTAGTCATTCTCAACTAATATTTTTATTGTCTATAAATTCCAGAGTAAAGAACCCTTGAGTTTTGGTTATTGATTGGTTGGACTTCCTCTGGTTTTTGACATTAAGATTTTGTCACTCACTGAAAGTAAACTGAATAAGACATACCCACCAAATACTATTTCCTTGTTTTTGTGGTTTTGATTGCACTCTGGTGTCAACGGCATTTGAATTGTATTTTGAAAGATATTTAGGTATTTTCAGTGAAGGGATAAAGTCTGCTCTAGAAAGAAGGCCTGGATATTAAGGCCTGGCAGCCTGAGAATGGCTCTTCAAGCATGGTAGGGAGTGTTGCAGTGTGATTGCCGGACAGGATGCGTGCATACGGGAGCTAGGAATTAAGGCTATGAACATAAAAGCACTTTTCATAATATGCTGGAGAACTAGGACATTGAATTAAAGTTTTCTCACAGGGGTTTAATTAACGTACAGTGCACTAGACATATTTAGAGTGTACAATCTGATATATTATGACATATGTAGACACTGATGAGACCATCACTGTAATAAAGATAATGAACATATCCATCATCACCAAAAATTTCCTCATGGCCCTTTTGTAGTTCTTCCTTCCTGCAATGCCCACATCCCCACTCATTTTCTTCTGTCATTATTGATATACATGCAATTTTAGGAATATTCTATAAAGGGAATCATAAAGTACTTTTTGATTTGGCTTCTTTCATTCAACATAATTAGGTTGAGATTCATCCTTTTTTTTAATGTATCCATAGTTCGTCCTTTTTATTGCTGAGTAGTATTACAATGTGTACATATACCACAATTTGTTTATTGATGCAGCTGTGGGCGGACATTTGGGTTGTCTCCAGTTTTGAGCTATTATAAAACCATTATAAACAGTCATGTACAGGGGCCCCTGGTTGGCTCAGTCTGGAGAGTGTGCCAACTCTTGATCTTGGAGTGGTAGGTTCGAGCCCCATGTTGTGTGTAGAGATTACTTAAAAAAATAAAATCTTAAAAAAAAGAAATCATTCAGGTATAAATGTATTGTTATATGCTTTCATTTCTCTTGGGCATACCTGGGAGAGGGAAGGTTGGGGCACATGGAGTCTATTTACAATATTAGGAAACTGCCAACCTATTGCCCAAAGTAATTGTACCATTTCATATTTCTATCAGCAGCTCAATTTTGCTCCACATCCTTGTCAACATTTGGTATAACCAGTCACTTAATTTGAGCCATTCACATACATACTTAGTGGTATCTCATTGTGGTTTTAATTTGCATTTCCTTAATAACCAGTACTGCTGGACAGCTTTTCAGGTGCCTATTTGTCTTTCATACATCTTCTTTGGTAAAGTCTTTTGCCCATTATTTTAATTGGGTTGTCTGTTTTATTATTGGTGGGTTTTGGGAGTCCATTATATATTCCAGATATATTCCTTTATGAGATGTGATTTATTTTTAGTTTAATTCTACTGTGATCAGAGAACACATTTTGTATGGCTTGAAATCATTTAGATTTGTTGGCATTTTTTTTATGGAAAATTTTCTAAAAGGTTCCATGTGTACTTGACGAGATACGTGTTTTACACCGTTTTGTGGACCGGTCAAGCTAGTTGGTGGCGTTGGTAATGCTTCTATATCCCTTTGATTTAC
Organism: Ailuropoda melanoleuca; assembly: GCF_002007445.2. Classification (NCBI taxonomy): domain Eukaryota; kingdom Metazoa; phylum Chordata; class Mammalia; order Carnivora; family Ursidae; genus Ailuropoda; species Ailuropoda melanoleuca. The sequence goes on from NC_048223.1 coordinate 54,111,771, forward strand.
TGTCTATATGTTGGAATTTGGTATCCAACTATAACTATGTATTTTTCTATTTCTCTTTTCAGAACTATCATGAGTTTTTGTCTCATAAATTTTGAAGTTCTATTATTAAGTACACAAAGATCTAAGCTTTTTATGTTCTCTTAATGCATTGACCTCTTTCTCATTTTTGAAATGACCTTTTTATGCCTAGTAATATTCTTTGCTCTGAAAGATACTTTGGCTGTAGCAACTGTAGCTTACTATGGATTAGTTTAGTATGCGATCTATTTTTCCATCTTTTACTTTTAACTCTTTCTGTTTTTATACTGAAAATTGGGTTACCTGTTGGTAGCATATGAGTTCTTTGTTGGCAGAAAGCTGGGTCTCATTTTTTATCCAATCTGAAAGCCTCTGTTTTTTAATTGCAATATGTAGACCCTTTACACTTCACTTAACTGTTGATATCTGTTTCCTATTTTGTCCTATGTGTTCTCTTTTTGATTTTTCTTTCTTTCTTTTTTTAAAATATCTTTTGAATTCATTGAGTCTTTTTTTTTTATGATTCTATTTTATGCACTCTCTTGGCTTTTGAACTATAATTCTTTGTTGTGTGATACTAGTAGTTCCTTTAGGATTTAGCCTATGGATATTATACCACTTTATAGTATAAGAAATATATATATATACACATACATATATAGTATGTATATATACATATATATTATATATAATCTTATATATAAGGTAATAAGAATATGTTTCTATTTATCTCATCTTGTCCTTTGTCTGTTTTTCTTATACATTTTACTTCTGACAAATGTTACAAATGCCATAGTACGTTGTTATTTTTGCCTTAAAGAATCAATTATCATTTAAAGAGATCTAATTAAGAAAAAAGTCTTTTGCATTTACCCATGCAGTTACCATTGCCTGTGCTCTTCATTTCTTGGTTCAAATTTCTAGCTTCTGTCATTTTCCTTTCTCCTGAAGGACTTCCTTCAGTATATATTATGGTGCAAGTCTGCTGATGGTGAATTCCTTCAGCTCTTCTTGGTCTAAAAAATGTCTTCATTTTGCCTTTGCTTTTGAATGTTAATTTTTGTTTAATTTAGAATGCTGATTGGTAGATGGCTTTTCTTTCAGGGCTTTTAAGTTTTGCTTTATTGTCTTCTGGTTTACCTTATTTCCAATGAGAAATCTGCTATAATTCATATCTTTGTTCCATTGTATGTATTTTGACTTCTTCTCTAGCTGATATTAAGATTTACTCTTTATCACTTCTTTTAGGTAATTTTTTTAAAGTAAGTATAGTTTCCTTCATTTTTTGTTAGGATGGTTAGAAGGTTGTTGAGATTCTTAGAAGTGTTCATAGCTTCTCATGAAAGAGCTATAGACTTCATCAGTTTTTTTCCTGACCTCTCTCATCCTCTTTGGACTATAATTAAATATATATTAGACCACTGAAGACCTTAGAATTATTACAATTCATAAACTATTTTTAAAAGTGGTTGGATTTAGCATGTTAACAACTTAGGTAACATTTTGGACCATGACCAATAAAAGGGAGAAATTGAAGACTGAAGAGACCAATTGGGAAATACCATAACAACACTGGTGAAAAATACTGAGGCCCTAAATTTAACCAGTGGAAAAAAGTTAGAACCATTGGAATGATATGTGTGATGTAGAATTTACTGTTTGGACATTGGGGTAGTATTAATGAGGCACAAAGAAAAATCTAGAAAGTTTCATTTGCCTCTAGTTTGGACATATGAGGGCTATTTATTCCTGTAAGCAACACATAGAAAACCATTAGCAATAGATTTGAGGGTGTAAGAGAGATGATGATTCTAGATGTTCATTCCAGTGTCATGCAGAATATTCGGGTTGAAATGCATATTTGACGGTTGATATGCTTGGCAAGGTGGTTTGATGGGGAGACAGCAGCCAAGAGGAAATTATTCTTTTATATTTGAAACAAGGTAAACCATTACAAGTGGGAACTTACAATATTGCTCTGTTAAAATAGAGTACACAGGGTGCCTGGATGGCTCAGTGGGTTGGGCAAACAACTCTTGATTTTGGTCCGGGTCATGATCTCAGGGTTCTAGGGCTCCATGCTTAGTGCAGTTCGCTTGTCCCTCTCCCTCCCCCAACTTGTGCAAGCTCTCTCTCTTTCTCAAACAAATAAATAAAATCATAAAAAAAAAATACAGCACACATGAGACAAAGAAAGGGTTGCTGGAACATACTGGTATAAGAGCGGGAACTAAAAGTAGGGCAGCCATGGGGCGCCTGGGTGGCTCAGTCGTTAAGAGTCTGCCTTCGGCCTAGGGCGTGATCCCAGAGTCCTGGGATCGAGTCCCACATCAGGCTTCTCCGCTGGGAGCCTGCTTCTTCCTCTCCCACTCCCCCTGCTTGTGTTCCTTCTCTTGCAGGCTGCCTCTCTCTCTGTCAAATAAATAAATAAAATCTTTAAAAGAAAAAAAAAAAGTAGGGCAGCCAATGAAGGAGACTAGACTCACCATGTTAGAAGGAGAAAATAGTCTTATATCATCTCATGTCAACTTACCAGGAGGTTGGAGAAGTAGGATGGGGTCTGTGGAAATGCTGAAATTGGCAGCTGGTCACTGTTAGTCTTGTAAGCAGAACTTCCAGTAACATGGTTGGAGTTTGAGGCAGCTTACTGTAGCTAGAAGGATGCATGGAAAGCTAAAGAAATAAGGACAGGAAAAAATTTTTGAGCCACACGGTTAGGAGAAGAAAGGTAGTAAGGAAAGAACGTTTAAGTTTAGGATAGAAGACGTAAGGGTGTGATTTGGGTAAGAATGAGATAAAAAAGGAAAATGAGAGACCAAATATGTTAGAAATGAGAAGGAAAGGAACTGTCACTCATCGAGCAGCAACTAAGAGACAAAGACAAGTGGGGTCTTGGAGAATTTTGAATTTAAGAGAGAAAAAGCAGAGGAAGAAAATAAAAAATTTTTAGGACCTGTACATTGCTAATTGCTTAACACATATATGTAATTTATAATGTGTGTAACTATCACTCTATAAGGTAGTGCTTATTACTTCCACTTGACAATTGAAAGAAAAAGAGACTCAGACAAATTTAATAACCCATTGTGTCATGGTTAATAAGTGATGGAACTGGGATTCATATTCAGGTATAACCAAAGCAGGTATATCTAATATTCCTTTTCCTCCACCAAGCCAAGTTGGAGAAGGCTTTGAGTTTGAAAATGGGATACTTTTTTTGAACTTCCAAGAAGGAAAGGAAGTAAATATAAGCGAATACCGAGATCTTTGCATCTGGAGGCAGAAGGAAATAAAAAGTTTCATATCTGATGGTTTTATTTTATCTGCAGATGAATGTCCCTGCAGGTATGTACCTGGGGACTTGGGGTGAGTGATAAAGATTTAGATCGTTTGGGGTGCCTGGCTGGCTCAGTGAGTAGGGCATGCAACTCTTGATCTCCACGTTGAGTGTAGAGATTACTTAAAAATAAAATATTAAAAAAAAGATTTAGACAATTTATTATGGGAACAGAAAAGATGACAGACAAGAAATAAATCAAGAAATTATGTTTGTTCAACTTCTAAATATATTTAGGAAAATTTCTTTGAAGTTTCATCTGTATTTCTATTATTAGAAAATGAAACATATGAAGTTCTTAGTAAGAAATTAACACTTCTATCATTGGAAAAGTAGATGTAAACCGTAGTTTATTATAATTTTGGCTCAGTGCTTCATTTTGGGGTATGAACTATTTTAAATTTATTAGAACTATCCTGTAAGTCATTAAATTTATTGTACTTTTAAAGTTACTAATCTTCTGAGAAAGCAGCAGATAACATATCCATTTGGGATTGGGTATACAGATATTTTCATCAAATTCAACAGCTTTTCCCTCAAAACTTCTTTTGGATCATAAATAAATAAATTATGGCACAATAAACATGAACCTTTTTTGAAGTCACTTGAAATGAAAGGAAAATTGGCTTGAAAAGATAGATGTGATATTTTCTCCTTTATTTAGGATGACCAATGATCACGACAAAGAAGATTGTTTTAATCAAATGGCTTAAATAAATATTTTAAATGAATCAAGACAGTGAGAATTAATTCCACTTACTTGGAGAAAAATAAATCTATCCATAAATGAAGTGGTTCCAAGAAGGTATGAGAAAAATTCATGATGATTTTTTAGTGTGTGGTATGAAATTAAATAATAAAGAAACCACGTGTGACGTGTTTACTAAGTGAATAGAATGAAAGGAGTTACTAATGTTTTGTGAATTGTGTTGGGGAAGGAAAAGGGAAATGGGGCTATAAGGAAGGGCTTTGAGGAAGACCTAGCATGTGTGTGCTGCCTTGGAGCATGGCTAGGATTAACCAGCTGTTAACAGGGAAACATGCTGATATAGAACGAAAAAGAAATAGTGGCAAACACCAGCTGTGTAACGCTTAGTATGTGTCAGGTTCTTCCTAAAGACTCTAGATATACCTAAAATAGATACTGCTATTCTTGTTTTATATGAAGAAACTCAGGCATAGGGAAGTTAAGTAACATGCACAGGTTTTCACAGCTTATATCTGATGAAGCTCGGAGTCAAACTGCAAACATAAAACGTGAAAGAATGAATTAATGAATTCTTCCAGAATATTCTTGGAGGGAAGGTTTCCGTTAAGCAGATATCAAGTCTAAACATAAAGCAGCAACCTGTGAGGTAGACAGGCTAGATATCATTCTCAGATTATATAATCTTATACCAGAAACAGAATTGAAACAGGAATTCTAGCTTCGAGTTCAGTGTTCGTGCCTTTCATTTGAATGTTTACCGTGTGCCCTTCAGCAATCATGTATTTGGCCAACAAATATTTATCTTGAATTTATTATGTTCCAGATATTCTCCTAGGAACTGGGGATTCAATGAAGAATGAAGCTTCCCTTTTATTAGGGACAATAAATAAATGCATAACTAAAAATAAACTATATAAACAAAAATATATGACAATGATAGTACAGGGTGACTGGGGCAAATTTAGACTGGGTTCCCAGAACAGGCTTCTCTGAGGATGTGATGTTTGGTCTGAGAGATGAATGAGGAGCAAAGACAGATGAGCAGAGTGGTCCAGGTAGGGAGAGCATAGATATTGCTAGGGCAAATGTGGTCAAGGAGTAGAGAACAAGTCAGTGCTACCAGAGGTAGCGAAGGGAGGCGAGAGCGGATAGAAATGGGGGAGCAGAGTTATTCTTTTAGATTATGTATAGAATGGAGGCCACTGGAAGGAGTTCGGGGTTTTTAAAATGTTAGTGGGGACACTGGAAATTAACCATTTAGTGTGCAGGTATAAGCCACCATTTCCAAAAGCATACATGCTGAGTTTTACATAATCCATGTAGACGATTTTCTTCATGGCAGCATTCTTTATAGACTTTTTTTTTCCTGAAAAATTTCAGAAAATTCCAGAGTCATTCACATATCATTATATTCAGCATATGGAATCTAGTAACCAAAATGCCGCTAGTGGGATTTCTCAGGACTGGAAAAATTCTAGCGGAGAATCCAGCAGGAGAGCAAGAGACAGAGATACAGATGTGGATACTTCTGGGAACAGAGAGGGATTTTAGGTTTTAGTAAACTGTGTGGATATAGATTCATAGAATCATAATGTTAGAGCAGGAATGCAGCTCAGTGATCATCTCATTTTATAAATGAAGAAATTGGAGGCCAGCCAAGTTATTCACTTGCTCAGGGTCATAAAATTCATTAAGCAGAGCCAGAATGAAATTATTCCTGTAAGTAAGATGCCGAAGAAGGGAAATAGAAAAAACTCTCCTTTATATTCATTGACTTTGCCAAAGCATTTCATTCTGTGCTATAGTAATTCATTGAGGTTGAAGCCAGTATTTTGTGCAACTCAATGATTGCCCCATCTATGATGCTTTTCTGTCCTTCCTCTTGCCCTAGGGAAACTGCTCATCCCCTAGTTTATTTATCCACTGAGAACCAGAGATGCTGCTATTCTAGCTTACATGAGACATTTTTTGTGTCCCACCTCGCTTGCCCTCACCCATCTCTTTACTCTAGGTTTGTGTGGCCACCACTGTGTAGTTGCAACCTGAAATACCGTGCCTTACCTCGGTCACGTATTTTTTACTTTTTGCTCTGAGAATTCTCTGTTGACCTTGAAGGTGCCATGGGCACCCTTAAGGGAACCACTTGCCATTCTAAGGTAAGATAAACCAGGAAAAATGAGGAAACCCTTAACCAAGGAGGAGGGAGGTCGATGGATAAGTACACTCTGCTTCGGTGACAAATCCCGAGGACCATAATTCGTGGCTTCTTAGAGAGTCCCCAGTGGAACTGGGCCACCACTGTCCACAGCAATAACCATGTAGTCTTGAATTTGTCTTCAGTCTTTCCTTGTTTCATGCTTCTCAGTCCTCCACTTTTGTGGAGTAAATCCTTGGAATTCCTTACCAAAATAAGCTATGCGAGAGCCATCCTTTGTTGGGGAACTTACACCACGGTAGCACCCATTTGCTCTACATGGCAGTTAGATGAAAACTCAGGTGAGAGATGGGGTTAAATAATTTTAAGTGATCCTTATTATTTATAAAATTATATTTTAATTTATAAACCAGTATAATCACTGTATGGAATATGTGATCAGTGGAGAGAAGGAAAAAAATGACGTATAAATCTTAGCATCCAAGCACAACTTTTTTCAGAATATTACTATATTTCAATCAAACCTTCTATCTGAAGCCTATTTATTTTATATACATGTGATCACAGTTTGCTAATGTTTGGGTCTGTGTTCAAGCATTTATATATTGGTACATAGAGTTTATTAGAATAGTAATGATGATTATATAACCAGTTGGCTTATGGTGGTGCCTCAACAACTTGGGGGATGTGAACATAAAACTTTTTATTTTTGTTTCAATCCTTGCTTTCAAAGTACGACGTCAAATCTCTTTTCCTGGCTGCCTTTCAAGTACCTGATGACATCTAGATCTGATTGTAACTCTTTTGTCATTTTTTATCATTGAAATTAGTTCACTCATTTAAAATTCCAATTTCATATCCAATTCAAAGCCCTTCTCTTTCTCTTGTGAGGGTCAGATAGAAGTGTGTGGAATGGAGTGGGGGCCTGGCATCATCTTCACAAGTCCCTTTCCGTTTCAGGCTAAAGTCCTTCCCATCTTGGGGGTCATGGAAGAGGGTTTTGAAAGAGCAGATGTCTCTACAGAATGAGTGAGGTCCAGTCCCCTGCTTGTTGGTTGTCTCTGTCCCTCTGGTTAATACTGGCACACTCTGCAGCAGATGCCCGAATGGCAGCTCTAATACGGGATCTGACTCTGGCTCTCCATTTCCACCTTATTTCATTCCAGTGCCTGAATTCTGTTGCTGGCTGGATCTCCTTGCCATTTGGGCAGCACTCTTATTTGGATTATGAAAAATCAGTTGAAGCTCTACTACATAATTGTCTTTCAATTCACTGAAAAAATCTAAAAGACAAAACTTCAAAATAAATGCTTTCAAATATATGGTGCTGACTCCGTGGAACACAGTTAGTTACAAATTGACCTCTCTGGCTATATCAGCTTAAAATCTTTGGCTGGACTAAGCAACAATATATTTTAGAGGAAAGTGGATTACCTAATTTGCATGCATACATGGAAGATTTCATGATATCAAAGTCCAACTGAATGAGGTTCACAGGGAAGACAACAATGATGGGTTTGCTCTGATAGTCTAGGGTCAAGACACACAAACAGGTAGCAGGGAACAAAGCTGCCCTAATATTAAAGGCAACACCCCCCATGGGCAGGGAAAAAATCTGAGGTTGACTAGAGCTGAGGCTCTTCTGACTATCCTGAGACCCAGTCATAGATCACGGACAAAAGATAATTGAGGGTGATGGTGTCCTTTCGTCCCTGCTGGAGGGAAAGTAAATGATAGCAATAGCTGCCATTTATTGAATACCATGTACCAGGCATTTTCTGTACATAATCATTGAATTACCCTGCAAGATAGATATCATTTGCATTTCATTGATGATGCTCAGAGTTAAATAATTTGTCTAAGACTACAAAGTTAATAAGGGCCTTTAATATTTCCTTCTCAGAGACTACATGATCTGGGGAAGAAAAAGTCTTATTTGAATTATCATAATTATTGTCAAGTGTTAGTTTTCCCGTTGCCCAAATTTCAAGACATGTTTAAGGAAGAGATGATAAACATGAGTATTAAAAAAATAAATGTGCCTTCAAAATATTTTGTTTCAGAGTGTGGAGTATTTAGGGCAAACACATTTGCTTCTTTTCAAAGACAATCGAAGGTTCAAGTGGCGGAAGTAGAAAGAGGTGCCCTGGGTGGCCTCCTAGGAAAGCAGGCTAGACTTAGTGCCTTTTCACTTGAAAGACCAGAGGCTTGTGGAGAGATGAAAGTGCTGAGGGAAACAGGCGCCCTGTCCTCCAAGGCCAGGATCAAGGTGATGCAAACAACAGGGAAAGCCCAGGGAGTGGGAGTCAGTGCTGAGAAGTCCAGCCCAGCCCAGCCCCACTGCTGTATTCAGACAGGCAAGCGAAGGCACAGGCGGAGAGGCGAAAACGCAGAAGAGAACCATGAAGGGCAGCTCTATGAAATGTGCACATCCGGGCTTGACATTATTCTAGGATCAATTATCTTTTCTTTCTTTCTTTCTTTTTTTTTTTTTTTACAAGGTAAGCTGAGGCTTTTCTTTTGTCTGACATCCTCCACTGTGTCTTGCATATTCAAACAGCAATACTGACATTTCAAGAGAATAAACCATTGACAGGCTGCTTTAATCTCCCCAAGGGGCAGTGGAGAAGGGGTTGTTCTGTTGAGGTGGTTGACTGAATGTTTTGAAATGACAAAGAAAGACTAAGGTTTTCAGCATATCTGAATGTGGAACGTGCCAAAATGAATCAGCTGTGGTTACTGAAAGTCTACTAAATGGTTCATGTGAAAGTTAGCAGGTCATAATTGAATAACCATAATTGAGAAACTTTGTTAATGACAAGTTATTTTTCCCGCATGAGATTATCAATTATCTACCTAAAATTCTCTTCTAGTCTGTACATTTGTATCTGTGAATATATGTACACATGAACATGCAGGTGTGAATTGAGAGAATATTCGTAAACTGAGGTAAATCTCTTAATATAGACTCATACATAAAGCTACCTTTCTGCAGTAATGTCAGAAATTCAAAATAGTTGATTCATGAGAGAATAAAACAGTCCAGAGATCCTACTTGTTTTCTTGGAATTTGTCCTACTTTATTATTATTATTTTTAAGTAGGCTCCATGCCCAGTTTGGGACTTGGGCTCATGACCCTGAGATCAAGGGTCACATTTCCACAGACTGAGCCAGCATGGCACCCTTGTCCTACTTTAAAACAAATTCACCATTGGTTTTAAAAGTACTGGTCATTTTGTTCATAATTTTGATTTTTGTCTCTGACATTCAAGATTTGGAGGTTGTACCCGTTAGGGTTCTGTCAGAGAAACAGAATTGCATACACACATGTGCACAGATTTTTTTTTTCAAGGAATTGATGAATGTAATCCTGGGGCCTGGCTAGGTAAATCTGAGATAACAGGCTGGAAACTCTCCCGCCGGAGCACAGGATACGGTTGAGAGCTGGGATTTCTTCTTTGTCACAGAAACTTCAGTTACGCTTTCGAGGCCTTTCAAATGATTGGATGACGCTCACCCATGTTATTGAGGATAATCTCCTTTACCTAAAGTCAACTGGTTGTAGGAGGTTAGCCACATCGACAAAATACCTTCACAACAACATCTAAAATCGTGTTGAATTACTGGGCGCTAAGATGTAGCCAATTTGACACATGAAATTCACCATCACAGCGGTTGACTCAAATTCACATTTGGAATTGGACTTCGAGTTTCCATAGAACATAATATAGAAATTGAACAAAGAGATATTTAAAGATACAATTGGTCTTTAAAGGAAGGTCTGTGGAAAATCACTGTGTATAGGAAGAAGGGAAGGGACACCTGGGTGGCTCAGTTGGTTAAGTGGCTGCCTTTGGCTCAGGTCATGATCCCAGAGTCCTGATTGAGCCCAGAGTCAGGCTCCCTGCTCAGCGGGGAGCCTGCTTCTCCCTCTACCCCTACCTCCCCACCTCGTGCTCTCTCTCTCAAGTAAATAAATGAAATCTTTAAAAGAGGAACAGGAAAATAGAATACAGTTTGACATGATATGACATTCTTCGTATTTCACTTTTATTCTAAAAGTTTTGTGTTCCCCAAGTGCATAGATTTGAATCTTCATACTCCTCAATTCAAAATACACTATTTCATTAGTTTGTATAAAGATGTTGGCTTGCCATTTTATTTTCTCCTTCTTTATTTTATCTTGCCTGTTTTTACTAGGACCAATTTTCATCCTTCCTCCCACTGCTGCACCATGCTATGCTATACTACTAAACTGTGCAGTGCTGTGCTGTTCTCTGCTATACAATAGTAAGCCTATGATACATACTGTAATGTACTTAATATACATATTATGTCAGATATGCATGCATCCTTCAGTAATGAAGTATCATTTCTATATGTATATATTTTAACATATTTTGAATTATGCTATATATTTATTCTGTTTTCTACTTTTATTACTCAGTGCTATGAGTTCTCTCCATGATGTTGTGCATTCATGAAGTTCAATCTTTCTGTGTTGCTTCCAAATCATCACTATTGCACACACACAAAAACAAGAGTGATGAAATTTAAGTACCTGTCTGCTTTTGGATCTTTGCAAACATTTCCTGGTAAATATACACCTTGGCAGTTATAGCAGTTTGTAGATGTAATTTGCCACATGAACTGACAAAAGAAAATACCATGTATTTTGTTTAGTGCGTATAAAATACAGATACAATTCAATACATTGTTTAGTTAAAAACTCTTGATTATGATGGGTAACTCTTTAAACATATTTTGATTAGTAATTTTTAAACTGTAATTCTAAGTGAAATGTACTGATAGTTTACTTCTTGCAGTCTTATTGTGGTTTTGACATCGAGTTTGTACAAGCCTTAGAAAATGGATTAAGCAGATTTGTCTTTCTCTGTTTCTTGAAATTTTGGTACAAGTCATCTGGCCAGGGGTCTTCCAGGAGAGAATGGAAGGTATTGTGTATTACTCTTATTGTTCAACTTTTAAAGATATTAGTCCCTTCAAGGTTTTAAATTTTTTTTTGCGCCAACTTTGGTGTTTTGTATATTTTTCAGAAACCCATCAATTTGGTTTGGGCTATTGAGTATATATCTGATCAGTATTATTCCCTTGTTCTACTAATCTCTCCGTAACCTAAAATTATCCTCCTCTACTTATGTATTTTGCTCATCTGAAATTTATTTTTTTCTTGTTCCATATTGCTAGAGGTGTGGCCATCTCATTGATCTTTTCAATAAATCAGATGTTCTATATGTTGTTATTGCACCTTTTGATTTTCTGATTTGTATGTTTTGATCTTAGAGTTATTTTTCCTTTCATCTTATTACTAAAGGAGTTGCTACATTTCCTTTCTCTAGGTTCTTGATTTGAGTGCTCAGTTCTATATTTTCAACATTTGTTTTCTGGAAGCACATTTAGAGCCATATATCAAGCTATAGATATTACAGATAAATATCTGTATAAATAAATATACAGAACTATCTCACAAGTATTAGTATATAGTGTTTTCTTTGACAATTACTCTTATGTATACTTTCCTTTATGCCACTCTCTTTAACAAAATTAATTAGCAATATATTATGAATTCATAATGTGACTTCATTTTGAGGTATCCTTTGGTAACTGATTTCTAATTTTATTGTGTTGTGGCCAAGTGGAAAAAGTCTATATTATGTTGATTGTATGCATTTTATTGAGACTTGAGACTGTTTTTTGAGAATTGGTTCATAGTAAAATTTGGTGAGTGTTCCAGGTGTAGTAGAACAACACACAATAGTTGTGAAGTCCTCTTTGCCCACTTTGTCTGTTCCATCAGTTTCTGAGAGGGTGCCTTCATAGTTTGCCAGTTGGTGCTATATTTACCTGAAGTTATATTTTGCACATACACATGCGCACATGTTATAAAATATAGGTTTTATTATTATTTAGGTATGGAAAGGCCAACAGATCTGGAGATGACCGTCATTGAAAAGACAGTCTGTTATACATACAGATTGCAAAAGAAGGGGGCATGCCATGCTGTGTGCAGGGGTGGGCAGGCATGCAGGGAAGCATGAGAGTCATTCAGGAGGCAGAAAGAGGGAGAAAAAAATGTGAGCAACACCCTTATGTGGTTTCTGTGGGAAAGAGTGAGTTAAGAAGATGAAGTAGGTTTAGGATTGGTTAAACTGAATATCTTCAGTAGGAGCTGGAAGTATAGGCTCTCAAGCAGACAAATCTACTTTTATCTGAAATCCAGCAGTGATCAGTTGTATCTTGGGATGGCCACTTAAATTCTCTGAGCCTCAGTTTCCTCTACTGTAAAAAGGAAGTCATAATATTTCCCTTGAGGGGGTGTTTAAGTGTGTGAAATATACGTAAGGTACCTAACTAATAGGAGGTGCTCCTTAAAGACTATTCTCTTATGTATATCTATTGTTCATTGAGTCTTGCTTCCTTCTTGCCTCAAGTTAATAAATCACCTTAGCTGCAAACTCTCAAAGCCACGGGACATTGTCTCAAGGATAAAATAATTTTCCCAACAGTACATATTTACCAGTTTTAATAGTACTTCCTCTTATCAGTGCTGAACTTCTGCCATTCTTGGAGTGTTTAATGAAGGGCAATGTTTCTAGGTCTCTCTCTCTCTTTCTCTCTCTTCTTCTCTGTCTCTGTCTCTCTTTCTGTCTCTCTTTAGCTAAACTTGGCTGCTTCCATGAAGCCTTCCCCTTTAACTCTGACAAATTTCTCAAAACTTGTCTTCTTCAGATCTGTTAAACTAGAACAGCTAAGGCTCAGAACCTTCTGGCTCATTCCAGACCATTTTTCTAAAACAATCCCAATAAAGGTAGGAAATATACAAAGTGCTTTACCTTAGCAATAAATGGATCTTGAAATTAGTCTTAAATATACTATTCAGTGATCAGGGCTGAAATTTACAGAACAATATGTCCACTGAGTTTTCTAATTTATTCTAACTCTGGGACAAATTTGTCTCAGCCTTGGTTTTCACTCAACATGTAAACTTGGAACTTGACCCAGAGATCAAAAATTTTAGTGAGTAGACTTACTGATTCTGACAGTCATAGTCTAAGGAACCCACTTTGAAAAGCACCGATATATCCAGGCATGGATAACTAGTTTCCAAAAGTCAGCTCCACAGTGATGGTTTACGTCTTATTTCTTGCTGATCCTCAGTGCCAAGAGCATCACTTGTCATTCAGCTTTTTGGTGTTTGTTCAAAGACTGATGCCTGACGAGATCAAACATGAGCTAGTCCTTGGGACACAGAGTCCTAATTTGGATTGTTGGCCGTACATGTTGAGGGCTAGCCCCCAAATCAGATAGGTCCCACATTTCTACAGTCTTTCCCTTCACATTGGTCTGTTATACCTGAGAATATATCTCATATATCCTCCAATGACAGGGAGCATAATTTATCAAGGGTTTCAGATGCTGTAATCTGAAATACTTAGCTCTGGTGCACCCCCAGCCTCCACTTACTGTCACAAGTGTTTCCTTGGATAAAATCATTGTACATTTCTTTCTGACTTAGAGTCTACTTTCAGAGAACCCAGTCTACCACAAGTGGTACCAGCAGAGATCTGGGAAAATACACAGTAAGATGAGGATGTAGGACTGATTTGCCCACCACCCAACAAGCAAAGAGGATGCCGTCTTGGTTGGTAGGTGAGGCACATATAGTCCCTGGTGCAAGGTAGCATTTCAGTTGCCAAAGATTTCACTGGTGGTAATCTGACAGAACATTCCTGGGGAGGAGAAGGCCATAGCTGGTGTACTCATGCAGACATTTCAAAAATATGTGGGGGAACATAGCCTGCAGAAACAATATAGAGAACTTTATGCTAACGTGTATTTGTTTTTTTAAAAATTCTATTTATTTATTTGAGAGAGAGCACGAAAGCATAAGCAGGGGGAGTGGCAGAGAGAGAGAGAGAAGCAGGCTGCCCATTGAGCAGGGAGCCTGATGCAGGGCTTGATTCCACGACCCTGGGATCATGACCTGAGCTGAAGACAGATGCTTAACCAACTGAGCCACCAAGGTGCCCGATAGTAACTTGTATTGATGCTGTTCAGAAGGGTAAAGAAGACTGAGGGATGTTCACAGTTTATAGCTGAGTGTGAGAGCCAAAGTCCCCTGTGGTGATTCACAAAGAGCCCCTTATCTTGTCTAGTGGGGGCAGAAACGGTTGTGAAACAAGCTGAAGACTGAATTGATGGACTTGTAGAGCTCTGAGGATTTGTGAACATTCAATCAAGCAGGCAGGTCTATGATATAGAGATCAAAGCCTTAGTGGGAAAACCTGGAACTCTCAAACATTGGACTGAGGCATTTAGATGGGTGCTCATTAGGATGTTGACTCTGCAGTCCCTCCCTTCTCTCTCAGACTCTTTGGATTTGCAAAGATGATCCACTCTTCCCTGCTAAGAGCTAGCACTTCTCTTGTGCTAGAATGTGTAGCAGAAGCATCTTCCAAATCAGGCAAGTGGCGGCCCCTCAGATGTCCTTCTACCTTCTGTCCTCATTGCCAGGCTGATAATCCTAACACAACCTAAGTTGTAAAATAATGTAGCTAGAGATATTCTAGACTTGATATAGGATGAAAGAGAAAATAAAAAAAAAGAAAAAAGATACAAAGACTCCAATATTTTTTTTAAAAGAAATCCAAGAATTAGCCGCACTCCTGATTGGATTGGACTGGGATGTGATGCAGGATAAGCAAAAAGTCATTGGCTTGGAGGCATTTTCTTGGGGGAAGGGACAATCTCACTGCCAAGGTGGTGTCAGAAGCCTGCAAAAATTTATGGCTAACTCTCAGTGAAGTAGAGTGCCCGAGTTGTCCTGGCAGAGAGTAGAGGAGGAAGCCAAGAGGAGGAGGGGAGTGGGCATGCTGGAATGGATCTATTATTTTAGGACAGAAGACTCACCAGAGGTTATGTTGTTCCATGAGACGGCTCAGCACATACGTCATTCACTGAGGCTGTCAGCCATACCCTAGTGATCTAGAGCCACCGACGTCACCAAGTAGAGTTAGGTGATGGCTGTCCTCTGTAGGCCAGGGCAGAGTGTAGGAGATCCAGGCTCATTTGTGACCATGGGGATGACAGAGCCTCAGAGCAATAGAGGCCAGGGGGAGGCACTTAAACAACGGAAGTTAGTAGGCCTCCATCACCAAAACAATCTGTAAGGAATCGCCAAGGGAGCTTGAACTGGGGAGTTGTGGAAAAGATTAATAATGCACTGTGTCCACAGGGCAAAATAGATTGTCAGCCAACACAGGTGCTGCTTAACATCCATAAGAAATAAAAGGATGAGGGGCCCCTGGGTGGCTCAGTCAGTTGAGTGTCTGACTTCCACTCAGGTCATGATCTCAGGGTCCTGGGATCGAGTCCCACATCGGGCTCAGGGCTAGCCAGGAGCCTGCTTCTTGCTCTCCCTCTGCCCCTCCCCCTGCTCATGCTTTGTCTCTCTCTCTCAAAAAAATAAATAAAATCTTTTTAAAAAAAGAAATAAAAGGATGAGAATGGAGGAGGAGGGTAATGGTGATCACTCAAATTGAAAGTCACTAATGTTGACTGACTACCAAATGAGATAATCACTGTAGGCAAGGAAACCTAA
Source organism: Ailuropoda melanoleuca (assembly GCF_002007445.2). Lineage (NCBI taxonomy): Eukaryota > Metazoa > Chordata > Mammalia > Carnivora > Ursidae > Ailuropoda > Ailuropoda melanoleuca. The sequence goes on from NC_048223.1 coordinate 54,127,613, forward strand.
GACAAGGCATCTAATAGTGCCTGTTGAATCGGATACCTTCATCACAGGCACGTTTTCAGACTGGTGAATAATTTGTGATTTACGTAGCAAGTCTGCAAGATTGTTTTAATTAAGATGGCCAAGATGCTGTGGAAACTGCCTGTTAATTGGTCTTTGCTTATTATCTGATGTTGTTTTCATATCTCATCATTTTCAGTGAATGTGGATGAAAGGAAAAATCGTGAAAAATGTTTTTCATGGAGTATGGTTTCAAGATCTGATTTACCCATGAGAAAGTACAGTTTGACTCCTCTAACTTGTAGGCTCGCACATCTCCACAGCCTTTGGAAATAATGTATCCTGCTACTGGATGATAGTTATGCTCTGTAGGTTGGACAGGAGAGGAAAGTAGGATCTTACTCTACTCTAAGAGGGCTGCTTGCTTTCCACCTGAGTGAATCCCGTTAGACCCAGTGGGCATGGCGACTGATTCTAAGCAGATGTCAGGGTGACTTAAATGAGTCAGGCAGGCAATACCAGGGGACTTAAGACACAAAGTAGCTAAATTTTAATGAAGGAAGACATATGTGGGGAATTTGAAATCTGCAACATTTTTCACTGTCTTGGCCAAATAGGTAATTGCTACTTTGCTCTCTTAGAACATTTGTTATTGTGTTGACGTGGTATTAGTTTAAAGCCAGGAGATTTGGTTACTATATTCCAAGTATTTTTTCTTGTAAAACAGTTAAATCCAAAGTCTTTTTGTTCTTTCCAGTGAGGGAGGAACTTTATACAGATTGTGAAAGAAGTTTTACTCTTAACTATCTGGTTATATGTGAAAAACATAAATGGAAAAATAAGGGGCGCATGGATGGCTCAGTCAGTTGAGTGTTCCACTCTTGATTTCGGCTCAGGTCATCCTCTCAGGGTCGTGAGATCAAGCCCTGTGTTGGGCTCCACACTGTGTGTGGAGCCTGCTTAAGATCGTCTCTCTCCTTCTCCCCGCTCATGCTCTCTCTCTTAAAGAAAAAAAAGAAAAGAAAAAAAAGAAAACAGTGATGATTTCACTAACACTTGTTTTACATTATTTCACTAAATTTTCTGATCATTATTTTCACCTTAGCACAGATATAGGTAACCTATTTAATATTAAAAGCCAGTGATCCATAGAGAAATTAATAAGGCCGCATAAAAGAAATACCCAGAGATTCAGAACACACACACACACACACACACACACACACACACACACAGAGTTTCACAGATGGAGAGAGAGTCACTTGTACATACAAAAATGGAGTAGGCCATTTCTGAGGTGCCTGGCTCGTGCAGATGGTTGGGTGTGTGCCTTCAGATCAGGTTATGATCTCCAGGTCCTGGAATTGAGCCCCGCGGTGGGCTTCAGCTCGGCGGGGAATCTGCTTCTCCCTCTCCCTCTGCCTCTTCCCCTGCTTGTGCTGTTTCTCTCCCACTAAAATGAATAAATAAAATCTTTTAAAAAATGGAGTAATAAAGGGAGCTAAAGAAAAAGACATGTACTCATGTGTGTACTTCATAAAATTATATCCATGTACATAAATGCTTAAAAATGTAAAATATTTAAATGGCTTTAACTAATATTTACCAATATTTTCATTTTTAAGAACATTCTTTAAGAATAAGAACCCTCACTTTCAATAGTCACTGCTTTTGAGAATGGGAATGCCTCTCCCTACTTTACAATAATTATGGTCTTATTAAAAATTCTCTGGAAGTGCAGCTGGCACACAGTGTTACATTGGTTTCGGGTGTACAGCATATAGTGCTTCAGCAGCTCTGGATGCTGTGATCTGCTCACCACGTGTGTAGCTACTGTGTGTTAATCAATGGTCTTTTTTTTTTTTTTAGGATGTTATGTATTTATTTGAGAGAGAGAGAGACAGAGATAGCAACAGATAGCATGAGTGGGCAGGAGAGGGAGGAGCAGACTGCCCGCTGATCAGGGATCCGATGTGGGACTCATCCCAGGGGATCACGACCTGAGCCGAAGGCAGACGCTCAACCGACCGAGCCCCCCAGGCGCCCAGCTACGGTCTTCTTTAACCGAGTGTGGCGCTTGGTGATGCTGTGAAGTCACACTATTTTACCCGCATTGCTTTAGGCTGCCCGCATTGCTTGTGCTTGACACGCAGGCCAGCGTATGCCAAGGCTGAGGTGCTGTCATTCCCCAACATCCTCGCGGCCGCACCTGGGCAGCGGGATCTGCTGGGTCCTTTACTCTGCCGTGAGCTGTGACGCCCCCTGATTTACCATTTCTCCATTCGTTCTGCTTCCTTTCTTGGGAAATAACATTTTACTTTTAATAGCTGTAACTACTTATTGCAGGGAATGTAGAAAAGTAACAGAAAAGTCTGACAACACTATTCCTCATATTCCCAGACGCGTTAAGAAAGAGCCAGGTATCCCAGAAGCCTATACAGAGAGTGAGTATTTATATTTCTTAACATTTACTACGAGCTGAGGAAAAACTGAAGCTCTTTTTTTCTGTACACACATCATATGAAAAATTCATTGAAAAGGCAAAAGAATTTCAAAATATTAGATAGTTTGTGGGGGAGAAAAAAGGTGAAAATAAAAAGCCCATAATTTTATCACTCTAAGGATCTGTGATGGTGTTTGTATATGTTCTTCCAAACTTTTTTCTTTAGTAATGTACTTTACGTGGTTAAACTGAATTAGGTTAGATTTATATTGAGTTTAGTGTTGAAATAGTACTCATTTTATATAAAATTCTCTTTTTGGTTTTAATGGTACCAATATTTGGCCATCATATTATTTTATAGCATATTTTAAAATAATTATCATGACACTAATAGAAATTAAAGAGCATAAATATGTGTTTTAATGTCTACTTACAACCAAATTAGAAATTATTCTAAAAATGAAACTATAATTATAAACCATACCTGGATGTCCAAATAGAATGATGAGTAAGATTAAAATGACTGTATTACAGAAAAATAGCTTTATACAGGGATGCTTGAGTGGCTCAGTCAGTTAAGCATCTGCCTTCGGCTCATGTAACAACCCCAGGGTCCTGGGATTGAGTCCTGAATTGGACTCCCTGATTAGCAGACAGCCTGCTTCTCCCTCTTCCTCTGCCACTCCCCCTGCTCATGCTTGCTCTCTCTCTCTCTCTCTCTCAAATAAATAAATAATATATTTAAAAAAAAGAAAAGAAAAATAGCTTTAACAAACTGAAAAGAGATATAACACAATAAGAGCATATTTTCTAACTCCTTTTATTACTAATAGCTCTAATAAATAACAACAGAAAGCTGGGCAAGGACCTGACCTAGAATTTTAAAGAAAGAAAGAAATACAGAATGTGATGAATACATTCATCTTTATTGAACCTTATAAAACTTATAAAACATTAAATATTACCCTAAAACTTAAGATACTCAAATTAATTAAACTGCTCTTTTTAAAAGCAAGGACTTTGGAGCCCGACTCTCAGTCAATCTGTATACAAATCTCAACTCTAAAACCTGGCTGGAGACCAGTCACTCAACTGTACTGTGTCTCAGTTTTCTCATGAGCAAAATGGGGGACAGTAGCAATTCCTAGTGTTGTTTTGGGGATGATAAGCATGCACACACGATGCCTTCAAAAAATGAGCTCTCATGTGAGAGGAGGGGACACAGGACTTAGGACCAGAGGGTGGCTCCCAAGAGCAAAGGATGACCCCGGCCAGCAGCCAGCAAGACAACTGAAAACACAGTCCTACAATCCCAAGGAACTGAATTCTGACAACAACCCAGGAGCCCCAGAGGAGAACACAGCTCCCACTGACATGTTGATTTCAGCTTGGTGGGATCCTGAGCTGAGAAACCAGCTAACTGGCATCCACCCCCATGACCCACAAGAACTGTGAAATGATAAATGTTTGCTTTTTAAGGTACTAAATTTGTAGTAATTTATTATATACAACATCTCATTCACTGAAACGCTCACAGGGTCTAGTAGAGTGTACGTAGGCATTTGTGAATAAACGTTTGTTCAGCAAATAAATAAATAAGTGACCAATTCTGGCTTTTAACTGGCTTTTGAATATTTTATAATAAAATAGTGAGTCCTTTTAGCTATGTCCTTCCTGTGATTCATAAGCCAAAAAAATCCATTAAAATCTGTACTTACGTCCAAGGTGAAAGAAAGAATAAGGAATGAAAATAAAATACTGAGATTCATTCCATAAATCATCTGAGAATTTCTCTCTTTTTTCTTTTTTCTTTTTGCCTCATTGTAGTATAGTCATATCAAGTATTTTGGAAAGGAAGTGGAGAAATGATTATGACACGTTTCTTTAGTTGATGAAGTAGGAGAGAATATCAGTAAATTAAATGACCCTTTATAGCATACCGAAACTTATTTTGCTTGCAGTAACATCTAGTTAAGGTAATAAAATGAAATAAAACTCCCTGTTTTCTTGATAACAACTCACACCAAAGCATGAAGTCTGTCCCTTTGTAGGGTCACACACTGACCTATAAAATTCTGAACAGCCCCTCTATCACACTCTAGCATGAGAACATGTTTAACTTTTAATCATTTATTGAGGAATCTCCATACAATGAAGTATGAACAAGAAAAGGTTTTATTTGTTCTAATCACTCCTCCCCACTGTCCTGTATTGAACCCTTTTTTGTTGTTGTTGAGTACTTGTTTTCTCAGTAACATCTTGGCCAAATTTCAGAACTTTTCACTCATTTTATTATTTGGATATTTTCATTGTGGTATTTAAACTCCCTGCGTGTGTCCTCACATGGTGGGGAGAGGTAGGAAAGTTCTGTGGGGCATCTTTTTTTATTTTAAGATTTATTTATTTATTTTTAAGATTTTATTTATTTATTTGAGAGAGAGAGCATGAGCAGGGGAAGGGGCAGAGGGAAAGGGAGAAGCAGGCTCCCCACTGAGCAAGGAGCCTTACATGGGGCTTACAGGATCCTGGGATCATGACCTGAGCCAAAGACAGACGCTTAACCAACTAAGCCACCCAGGCACCCTATTTATTTATTTTAAAGAGAGGGAAAGAGAGAGAGAAAGAGAGAGATGGGGGGGGGTAGGGAGGAAAGAATCCCAAGCCGATTCCCTGTTGAGCATGGAGCCTGGCTAGGGCTTGATCCCAGGACCCTAAGATCATGACTCGAACTGAAAACGAGGAGTCGGACACTTTAACTGACTGCTCCACCCAGGCGGGCACTAATACCAACCATGAGGGTTTCACATTCATGACTTCCTCAAGTCCCAAAGGCACCACCTCCAAATACCATCACATTGGGAGTTAGGGTTTAACATAGGAATTTTGAGAGGATATAAACATTCAGTCTGTAGCAGGACTACTAGGGAAACCAACTTGAGGTTTAGCCAATGAACTAATAATTAAGGAATGCTCTTTTTTCTCTGTCTATACATAGTATTATTGGCTCTGTCAATCTGGGCAAGATATTACCTGTGGGTGCAGCATATTAATGTATTTTTACTACTACTACTATACTATTAAATACTGTGGTTACAGGAGAACATTCTCACCTTCACTATTCTTGGAGAAACTAATAATAATTCCTGGGTAATTAATTTTTTTCTGAATTTAAATATAAACCCATAGCCCTCATACCTAAGATAAGATAACAAAGGCTCAATTTCAAATTTACCTGGTGAGTTTTGCTTGCTTATCAGTGGGAGATATGATATTACATCTTTGTTATGCATGATTATTCTCAATCCTAAGTCATACTCACAAGGACTGATAGAAAATCATGGCTATATTAAAAATCTCGATGGTACGTGTTTAGTTCCTTTACTGGATGTTTCCCTTTAACCTGGATTACTATGCTAAATGCCCATGCAACTTCACTTGTTTGTAACTCCCTGCTCTGGATAGCATATGAAGAGCTTGTCACCTATATGTATTGAAATTCATCTGAACTTCCCCCCCATGCTACAAAAATAAAAACATACATTTTATGACTGTCTCAAGTAGGGGGACTTCATATTATCTCTGAAGGATATTCTCTGGTAGGAAAAGATGTGCAGCAAAATGAGAATGAAGCACATGATTCTTTGAAATAGCAGACACGGAGAGAAGATAAAATGGCTTTCAGAAATAATATCTTTGATGTCTACCAGCAGCCCAGAAACATGAGGACAGCACCCTCTCTAACAATCCTATTAAATTGCTATTGGCCAAGGTAGCAATTTTTTACAAAATGCCTTTTATATTTGTGGGTTTTTTTGGTTAGAGTACATGTCAAGTTTTATAATTTTTATCCTCTCAGGAGAGTTTTGAGAAGTTGATTACTGAGGGAAGCTAATTTAATAATGGATACACCTCTCTAGTCAATCCAGTCATCTGTCATGTTGCCAGCAAAGTGGTGCCTTATTTCAAATCCAGGAAATAAAAAGAATAGGTAAAATATGATTAAATTGGCTCTTATGAAATTTGGCTAAAACCTGGGAACATATACCTTTACTTTTTTTTTTTGTATTAAGTGCCAGAGGACTCAAAATATTGTTTATTGCCTTGAATGTAACATTGCATAAAAAGATGTAACTGAGTAATTATTTAACCATTCATTTATATTGAAGGATAATATTTCTAAAGATACAAATTTCATTTTTACCTTGCTCTCATCCATTCCTCACATAACAGCAATAATAAACTTAAAAATTATGTTGAGAGAATGTGCAGTGGATGCAAATTGGTGGACTCAGCTTAAACTCCCTTAAAATACCTAGAAGCACTGGGTAAATTATAGTCACACACACAAAAATAAGGGCAGGAAGTTCCAGCTGACAGAGGTGGGGAAAGAAAGTGAAAGCTAGAACAATAATAGATAAGCTGATGTTGTCATAGAGGCCTAAGTAAGAGGGAGAAGTAATTTGACTAGGAGCCAGGAAAAAAGACAAAAACCTTATGTACATGTGAGCTTGGAATTTACCGGTGACCATGTTTTTTTAAATTTTATTTTATTTTATTTTATTTTAATTTATTTATTTAAAGATTTTATCTATTTATTTGACAGAGAGAGAGACAGCCAGCAAGAGAGGGAACACAGGCAGAGGGAGTGGGAGAGGAAGAAGCAGGCTCCCAGCGGAGGAGCCTGATGTGGGGCTCAATCCCAGGACTCTGGGATCACGCCCTGAGCTGAAGGCAGACGCTTAATGACTGAGCCACGCAGGCACCCCCGGTGACCATGTTTTAATGTGAGACATTCTGGGTGCCGTACTCTCAGTAGAACAAAGCCATTACTTAGTCCAGGAAATTAGCAAGCTGCTTAGGTATTGAGTGTAAAAAAAAAAAAAAAAAAAAAAAAAAGGGGGTCCTGGGAACAATGGAATCATGTGTTCTGTGTAGATTTAGAATAAATGTAGGCTAACCATGTGTCAGGATTCTCTAAAATCAAAAGTGAGTGTAAATTGTTTAATATCTGTGAAAACTTTGTTGCACCTGTTAGAAAGAAATGCAGGATTTGTCTTAATGATCTTTAAAAATCATTCTTGTGATATTCCCATAGAAGAAAACAAGCCCTGCTGTAGATAAAATAATGCAATTTCAGAGAACTTAAGAAAAGTAAAATACATGACATGAATGCCAGTGAGTGAACCCAACACATAAGCAGTAAGAGACTTAGCAAAGTCACTAAACAAGCCAACAATGACAACAAAAACAACAATAACAAACTGTAGCAACAGCAAAGGCAGGATGGGAGGAATCTGATTTCAAGAGTTGTCACATTATATTATTTTAAAAATCCAATTTCACACACACACACAAAATTATGTGAAATGCAAAAATAAAGAAAACTGTGGCCACACACAGGCAAAAAAACCAGCTAATAGAAACTGTTCCTGAGGGGCACAGAGGTTGGATTTACTAAACAAGGACTTTAAGTAAGTTATTAAAAATATCTTTAATAAAAGGAAACTGTATCTTAAGAGGGAAAGGGAAATATGTGAGTCAGATCTCATTAAATAGAAAATGTCAACAAAGAGAAAGGAATTGCATTTAAGAAAGAGAACCAATAAGTCAAGCAGAGAAAGACCATTATCATATGATTTCTCTCATCTATGGAACATAAGAACTAGGATGATCAGTAGGGGAAGAAAGGGATAAAGAAAGGGGGGGTAATCAGAAGGGGGAATGAAGCATGAGAGACTATGGACTCTGAGAAACAAACTGAGGGCTTCAGAGGGGAGGGGGGTGGGGGAACGGGATAGGCTGGTGATGGGTAGTAAGGAGGGCACGTATCGCATGGTGCACTGGGTGTTATACTCAACTAATGAATCATCGAACTTTACATCAGAAACCAGGGATGTACTGTATGGTGACTAACATAATATAACAAAAAAAACATTAAATTAAAAAAAAAAGCAAGAGAACCAAAGAGAAATTTGGGGTTTTATTTATTTTTTAAATTTTTAGAAAAGATTTCATTTTTAAGTAATCTCTACGTGCAACATGGGGCTCGAATTCACAATACCAAGATCAAGAGTCACGTGCTCCACCGACTGAGCCAGCCAGGTGCCCCCTGGGTTTTAAAAGTCAAGTAATTGAAATGAAAAATTTACTAGAGGAGATCAATAACATATTAGGGGTGAAGAAAAAAATCAGAAGAAAAATGCTGGTGAAAATAAAGATAGGACGTTGAGATTATCTAGACTAAGGAGCAGAAAGAGAAAAGAATGAAGAAAAATTAATGGAACCTCAGAGACAAGTGGTCATAATCATGCATACCAACATTTATATAATGTGAGTCCTAGAAGGAAAGGAGGGAGAGAAAAGGAAGGAAGAATATTTGAAGAAATAATGGCTGAAAACTTGCCAGATCTATGACAAACATGATGACAAATCCAAGGAATTCAGCAAGGTCCAAGTAGGATAAACTTAAAGAAGTCCACAGCCTGACAAATCATAATAAAACTGTTGAAAGACAAAAAAACAGAATCTTCACTTCAGGAATGGAAAAACAGCTCATGTTGTATGGGCCTTCATATGATTAACAGATGACTTATCATCAGAAGCATGGAAGTCAGAAGGCAGTGGAATGAGATATTTAAAGTACCGGTAAAAAAAAAGATCCACCAAGGAGGGAAAATTTCCCAAAAATGAGGGAAAATGAAGACATTCCCAGATAAACAAAAACTAAGAATCTGAACAGCTAAAAAAAAAAAAAAAAATTACTACCGGGAATTTTTCAGTCTGAAATGAGAGAACACTCAACAGGAATTCCAATCTCCACAGAAATAAAGAACACCAGTAAAGATAACTATGTGGATAAATATAAAATACAATACCAATTGTAACATTTGTCTTCTTCTACCCGATTTAAGGATAATGGGTTTATAATGCATAAACAGGTAATGTATAGGAAAATAATAGCTCCAAGGATGGGGTGGGAACAGATCTATGTTGGAGCAAATCTTTTTATGTTATTGAAATTAACTTGGTATTAAAATACAATAGATTTTGCCAAGGTTTTAATTATAATTCTCAAGTAAATCACTAAAAACATAATTCAAAATTAGTCAGTAAAAGAAACAATAGAGATTTACAATAGTACCCTAGATGGGTGCCTGGCTAGCTCAGTCTGAAGAGTGTGTGACTCTTGATCTTAGGGTTGTGAGTTCGAGCCCCACACTGGGTGTAGATTACCAAAACTAAATAAATAAATAATAAGCTTAAAAAATAAAATGGTGCAGTAGAAAATATTTAGCTAACATAAAATAAGTCAGTAATGAAAGAAGAGAAAAATATATATAAGATATGTAGTAAACAAATAGCAAGATGGCAAATACATATCCTGTCTTATCAGTAATTACATTAAAAATGAATGGATCAAGCATTCCAATTAAAATGTAGAGATTGGAAGAATGGATAAAGGTATATGATTCACCTATATGCTGTCTGTAAGAGACATATTTTAGACTCAAGGACACAAATAGATTAAAAGTAAAATGATACAAAAATACACCATGTAAACAGTAACCAAAAGAGAGCTAGAATATTTATAATCATCTAACAAAAATACACCTTAAGAGAAAAAGTACTAGAGAAAAAGAAGGATATAAAAAAACACAAAACAATGAGGAATATCAACAAAAACAAAAAGTTGGTTCTTAAAATTTAACTAGGTTGTCCAAGAAAAAAAAGAGAAGACTCATTTTAGTAAAATAGGTAATGAAAGAGGGGACAGTTCTATCAACCTTACAGAAATAAAAAAGGATTATAAGAGAATGCTATGATCAACTATATGTTAACTAATTAGAAAACCTAGATCAAATGGACAAATTCCTAGCATGTAACAAATTACCGATTCTGAGTGAAGAAACAGAAGATCTTGGTAGCCCTGAAATAAAGAGGAAATTGAAATGATAATTAAAAACTTCNATATGTTAACTAATTAGAAAACCTAGATCAAATGGACAAATTCCTAGCATGTAACAAATTACCGATTCTGAGAGAAGAAACAGAAGATCTTGGTAGCCCTGAAATAAAGAGGAAATTGAAATGATAATTAAAAATTTCCACACAGAAAAAGCCAAGATCAAATGGCTTCTGTGGTGATTTCTCCCATATGTTTCAGAAAGAATTAATATCAGTCCTTTACAACTATTTCCGAAGAATGAAAGGAAGGAACAATTCCCCATCATTCTTGAATCTAGTATTACTTTGATACCAAGACTAGACAAAGATATCTCAGGAAAAACCCCAACAGACCAATACCTCTTATTAAAATATAGGCAAAAATACTCAACAAAATATTACCAAACCAAATCAAGAATATACAAAAGGATTATACACCCTAACCAGGTGGGATTTAAGCCATAAGTACAAGCCTGGTTTAAATATCTGAAAATCAATCAAGGTAATATACCATATTAACACAAAAAGAAAAAAAAAACTGTGTTCATCTCAAAAGATGCAGAACACGCATTTGACAAATTCAACAGCACTTTGTAATAAAAAAAAATCAACCTCAACACACTTAGAGTTAACTTCCTTAATCTGATGGATGGTATCTATATAACACCCAAAGACAACATTGAATTTGTGGAAAGAGACTGAATGCTGTTTCCTTGTCTTTTCTTGCCACCTCTTTTCACCATTGTACTGAAAATTTTAGCCATGGCGGTCAGGCAAGAAAATGAAATAAATGGCGTTCAGATTGAAAAGGAAAAAAGCACAGCTGTATCTGTGGATGCCATCATCTTATACAGAAAATCCTGAGGAACACACACACACACACACACACAATATTAGAACTAATAAATGAGTTCAGCAAATTTGCAGGATACATGAACAATACACCTCAAAAATCAATTGTGTTTCTACATATCAGCAATTAATTATCAGAAAATGAAATTAGGGGCACTTGAGTAGCTCAGATGGTTAAGTGTCTGTGTTTGGCTCAGGTCATGATCTCAGGGTCCTAGGATCGTGCCCCATGTCAAGCTCCATCTCAGTGGGGAGTCTGCTTCTCCCTCTGCCTCTCCTACTTGTGCTCTGTCTCTCTTTCAAATGGATAAATAAAAATTTTAAAAAGAAAATAGAAAATGAAATTAAAAAGAAAAACACTCCGGGGCACCTGGCTGGCTCAGTTGGAAGAGTGTGTGTCTCCTGATCTTGAGGTTGTGAGTTTAAGCTCCACTTTTGAGTGTAGAGATTATTAAAAAAAATTAAATCAACTTAAAAGAGAAAATCCATTAATAATAACATGAAATAGACTAAAATATTTAGAGATGAATTTAATAAAAGATGTGAAGACTTATATGTTGAAACATACAAAGTACCATTAAAAAATTTAAGATGGTCAAAATAAATGGGAAGACATTCCATATTCATGGATGGGGTGACTTAATATTGTTATCATGGTATTAGTTGCCTAATTAGTCTATAGATTCAATCCTAAAAAATACAAGGAACTCAGAATAGCCATAGCCATCTGGAAAAAAGGAGAAAATGTTGGAGGACTCAACCTTCTGATAGCAAACTTATTAAAATGCTATAGTAATCAGTAATCAAGACAGTGAGTTACTGAAGTGAGAATACAAATATAGATTAATGAAATAGCATTAAGATTAACACATATTTGAGGTCAATTAATCTTTGATAAGTATTCCAACTATTCAATGTTGGAAAGGTAGTCTTCAACAAACGATACTGGGAAAACTGGATACCTAAATGCAGATAATGAAGTTGCAACAACATACACAAAAATAAACTCAAAATAGATAAAATATATTTTATCTATTAACTATAGACAGGGCTTAAACTATAAAATGTTTAGATAAAATATAGGAGGGGATGCCTAGGTGGCTCAGTTGGTTAGGCACTTGCCTTCAGCTCAGGTCATGATCCCAGGGTTCTGGGATTGAGCTCCATGTCAGGCTCCCCGTTTAAGCAACAGAAGCTCAATGCCTTCATTAGCTGGAAATAATTACGGCCATTTTTCTTGGTTAATGTTTTGGCAAGGAAGCCTATCAAGTTGTGAGTGATTTGATGAGTCATTGGCAAGATGAGACAAATGTAAGAAAGGGGACAACTCATTTGCTGCTTAATCACAGAATGAATGAGTCGAGTAATGAAGAGTAAATAGGTGGGATGAAACAGGCAATGGATGTGCCACAGTTCATAAAGATTTACCATGTTATTTTGATTCTGTTGTGTGTTTACTTTGACACTAATAATGTGAATGAGTACTGATGAGTAAATTCAGAACAACTATGATATCTCTAGAATAAAAGGAAAGCAAAACAAAACTTGTGGCACTTTTATGCTCATCTGGTGTCTTCTCCCCTTTAAAGAAAATGTCCTTTAAAAATGACTTGGTTATTAACAAAACTAGGGGTTGATTGTTTGAAAGATAAACAAAATTGATACAGAGATAAAGAAAACACTATATTGAAGAGATATCTGCACCCCCCATTACAAAATATATTGAAGTAGAATCATTATGCTGGACACCTTAAACTTACATGGTGCTGTATGTCACTTATATGGCAATAAAACTTGGATAAAAGAAAAGCTATGACGTTGCTATGCTTCTGTGTCCTCACCTCCCAATCTTCCTTAGATTACTCTAACAAGATTTTCATCCCTGTGGCTTCACTGAGATCCCTATCACTTTAATCTTGGTTACAGTTTTCTAAATATAATGCATGATTCTAAGTTGCCATCTTACTTGGTGTCTCAGTGGCCTGCAAAAAACTGCTTTTGTCTTTCTTGAGACATTTTACTCTAGGACAACCACTTGCTTGGTTTGTTTTCTTTTTTTAATGCATTGCTGTTCCTTTTCATCCTCCTTTATTTATTCTTTCTCATCTGTTGACTATATTATAGTGTCCCAGTGACCAGGCATTAGACTTCTCATCTTATCTATATTGACCCTGTACTTTCATCGAATCCCATGAAGTTACTTACAATCTATTTTCTAATAAGACTACATTTTGTATGTCTCTTGAGTCCAAACACATACATCCTGCTACAGACTGAGCCTCTCCTGTCAGACTTCAAATAGGCATTTCAAACCTAATATATTTAATCTCTGTCTTTCTCCACATGTGCTGTTCCATGAGATTTTTCTAGGAAATGGTACCTTAATTCCTCTTTCACATGCAAAATCTAGTTCACCAAAAACTTCTTGTCATTTCCATTAAAATAGATCCATAACACAAATGCTTCTCTCTACCTTCTCTGCTACATCACAATCCCCGATGGCAATGCTGCTCTCCTTTCTCACCTGAACTATTGCAGGAGACTCTTGATCGGTTTCTGGTCTCCCTTGTAGAGCCCCAGAATTACTTTTCCACAAGGAAGGCAGTATGATTCTTTGAAAATGTAAATCAGATTATGCTGCTTTTTCCAAATCCCTCCATGGCACTCCAGAGTATTTAGAATATATAATATATTAAGTCTTTACTATGGCTACATCGTCCTGACTACTTACTTCTCTGATCTCATTTTGTTTCATTATTGCTCCTGTTCACTTTGATATGGAGATACTTGTCTTGATGTCTCTCAAATAAATGTATCAAGCATATTTTTCATCAGAAACATTCTTCTTCTCACTATTCCCTCTCCCTGAATATTCTTCCCCCAGAGAGCACCATGACTAACTCACTAACTTTAAGAGACTATTATCCTTCCCCATTGCCATATGATTTGCAGTGCTTCCCTCAGGGAGGAGAAACCATTCCTGCCTCAGTGGCACCAAGATTAACCCTGTGACTTGGTTTGTCTAGTAGAATGAGAACAAGAATGATAAATGCCACTTTTATAGAATCATCGAGAGCTAACTTTTGTTCGTTCTTTTAATTTTTGTTAAGGACCATGCATATCTACTGTTGACTTTATTTTTGGTAGGTGTCTCTCACTTAAGTTCTCAGTGAACCATCTATATGTTTTCCGGAAGGAAATTAAGGAACTGGACTGGGTTTACATCTATAGGACTTGCAATAAGGAGTAGATGAAAAAGATATTGAAATTGAGTAAATTCAGCAGAGGTGGGAGCTTAAAATCAGAGGTATCCTTGAGAATATAAAAGCTATCATCCTTCAGCCCAGTTACTTCACAGAAATTTGGAGGAAGGCATTGGATTTTTCTCTGATCAATAAATGTGGATCTGAATCAATCTTGTCTAGATCTTGGAGAAAAGAGTGTACCTGTTAATAATATCTAGTGTGCAGTTAGAGAAAACTTATAATAAACTCAATTTTATCTATAAACTATAAATTATTCATTAAAATAGATGTTTTTAGTTTTTCATTCTTAAAAATAAAGATAGTTCCAAATTTGTAAGTACATGTATGCAAAGCTACTTTATAAAGCAGAATCCAAACTTAAATGAAGCAAATTAAAGATCATTTGAAACTTTACATCCCCAGTCATGTAAAATTACACATTAGTGATTTTGCTTTTATCATAGTTATCCTGAGGTCAGAAAAGAGAACAGAATTAGACTGAAAGATTGGTTTCTGAGTTCACTGGTTTGTGGTTATGTATTGTTGTGTAATAAATGACCACCAGACTTACTGGCTTTAGTTATTACCCCTTCCGGTTTTGTGCACTACTGAGCTCAGGTGTATGGTTCTCACTTGAGGTCTCTCACGTGGTAGGTGAAGTTGCAGTCATCTGAAGCCTTGACTGACTGCATGTCCAATGGCTTCTCCACATGACTGAAATTTGATGCTGGCTCTAGACTGAGAGCTCAGATGTAGCTGTTCATTGGCATGTCTACACAAGGGCTCACCTTGTGGCTTGGGATTCTGCAACATGACAGGTGGATTTTCAGAAGAAGATTTCCAAGAGCAGCCATTCCAAAAAAAACCAAGGAGGAGATACTATGATTCATATGACCCAGCCTTGGAAATCATGCAATGTTATTTGGTTCTTCTGCTTTTTATCAGTCAAGTGTATCACAGAGTCAGTCCAGATTCAAGGGGAAAGAAACTAGACTCCACCTCTTGATGGGAGAATAACCAAAAATTTGCAGCCACCTATAATCTACCATATGGTATAAGTTTTCAATTGCATCTGTGGTAGACAAGGGATACCTGTATCAATTAGTATTAACATCTAAGGTCAACAGACAGATCGTAAGTTGGCTTCTAGAGGATCTCTGAAGTGACTAAGCTATTGAGAAAACACACACACGTATCTCACTGCTAATGGAATACCACCAAGTTTGAATGGTAGCCAGTCTTGTGAGTCAGTTTTCTTTTCCTCTCACTGAAGTCAATGAGCACTTTAAGAAATGAGAAATACTTTCAAAAGCATTCCTATGAACTACTGCTCCATTAATTGAGTCTTTTATAACTTTATTAGATATGCTTACCTTAATATGTTTAAAGTTAATGGAATAATTGAGATGAATGAGTTTGTAAGTTTAACCATCATAATAATACAACCAGGAGAAGAGTCAGGGGAACATATTTTATAAGTATGCTTGAAACAGCAAATTATGATACCGAAAGGCAAGGATCTAAAGAAGATGCTCACAAGTCAACTGGTTTTATTAGGGGACCCTCAGGGAAGTCAATGATTAAAATCTAAACATAGGTAGTTTATAGTTTTATTTAAAAATATTCCTATCTGTTGTACACTTTCTCTTTAGCTCGCTCTACTGCTAATCCACTGTCATAGTCTCTACGTTTTCACAGTGAACTCCTTGAGGTCAAGGACTAGTGTCACGAAAATATTTGTAACCCTTACAGTAAAAAGTGCGATGTTCTACAATTATAGACAATGCAATAAAGGGATCATGTAAGAAAAGTAATATTCAATCATCTTTGAAGATGATCCACAAATTTTCTAAGCAACTTTATTGCATAAAATCCTTGAAGACATCACACAGCTTGTCTTGTTTTTTTAAGGCAAAGCAACTCTAACCCGTTCATCAAACACTTAGGGATACTCACTATGGGTAACAGTCCAGTACTAGAGACTAAGGAAAAAAAAAAACAGGTATAAAATGCAGTCATTTTTTTATACACATGTGAATTTAAGTTGATGTATCTGGTTCATTGTTAAAGTGCTGTGAAGACATTTAAATTATTTTCACTTAGTGATAATACAAAAGAACTATTTAGAAAAAGCCACTTTTCTGCTTTTTAACAAGGGAGAAAAAACAAAATACTTTTGTTATAAAAAGCGTTGGAAAAATATATGTGTTGTAAAAGAAATATCCATTGTAGTCTTTCAGTTAAAGTAAATTTATATTGAATCAATTCTGACAGGTTTAGAAAAATCCTGTCTCAGACCATAGGTACTAAGTAAATGCATGTTTTAAAAAGCAGTGGTAACAAGCAGTAGAGGAATTTTATCACCTTTATTATCTCTAGGGCACTCCTAGACCAAGAGACTGATAAGCTGGTCACCAAACTCATTTTCTGTTCCCATTGCTAGTCTCCATGTCTCATTCTGTGAGCTCTAGTCAATGGAAGGTGGGCCAATGTAATGCGTGCCATAAAGAACACGCATGGACATGACTTGGGTTATTTTCCCCACTCTACTCCATGAACTAAAATAACATAGACTCCTCCCAGGCCCATCCTCCACTAACATGGAACCAGTATAGACTGTCAAATGTGTGAGAACTAAAAACATTTATTCTGTTGACACACTAAATTTCTGTGTCTGTTTGTTACTCCAGCCTAGCCTACACCAACTAATACATTGCACAATGCATATTAAAAGATATTTGGATTCCATGTAAAAATGGTTTCTATAAAATTTTGAAAAGATATCTGTAATTATGATTTTAAAAGTATTTCTAAATGAACACCTTTAATATGCAACTGGCTATAGTTTTCTGTAGTTACAGTATAAAACTGGGCATTCTTGTAGTGTAAAAATTTAAACTACAAATTACTGACAAAGTTAAGATCTTGTGAATGCCAAGCTAACAAATATAGGTAACAATCCCCTCCCTCCCTTCCTTCTTTTTTATTCTATAGATATTTAAATAAACGTTAACTTCGTGCAATTTTCTTCCCATTAGGAGGCACTGCATCTTTATTTCGTGCCTATGGTTATAATGAATTACTCAAATGGATAGCCACTCACTTCATTCAAAGGCAACAGTCCAGTTACAAAAAAAGGAATAGAAAATACTGTATGGCTTTTTTCTCTGCAATATATCCTCATATAGTGTCTGGCACATGGCAAAACTCATTGTAAATGTGGAGAGAATTTTCTGATGAAACTTGAGTCCCAGGTAGGTAAGATTTATGTAGTCACTTGGAAATCAGGTAAACTTTTAGTTATTGAGGGTATGAGATGGGGGATGAGTCATATTGGTCATAGACAAATAGGCAGAATACAAATACCAGCCAACCCAAATTGGGATCAGAGATTGACTGATAACTGACACTAAGTTCTTAAAATTTTTTTTCCCCCACTACTTGGGAGCTACAATGGATCCAGGACCCATAAGGGAAAGCCTTGTGATCACAAATGTGTAGTTTGGGTGAGTTTGCAGGAACGCAAAATAAAAGAATACCTATTTATTTCTACTTAAAACAATTGCCTTCCCACAGTTTGTCAACCTACTGTTTATCTTTTTCTAAATTAGTTTGAACAAGAGGACTGGGGATGCACCTAATAAAGAATACAGTTTGGGGTTCCTCGGTGGCTCAGTTGGTTGAGCGTCAGACTCTTGGTTTCAGCTCAGGTCACGATCTCAGGGTTGTGGGATCCAGCCCCGACTGGGGCTCCTCACTTGGCGGGGAGTCTGCTTGAGATTCTCCCTCTCTCTCCGCCCCTCCCCCCCAGCTCTTCCTCTCTCTGTCTCTCAAATAAATAAATAAATCTTTAAAAAAATATGATTAGACTAGTTCTGGACATTTTTATTTCTTAAAGCTTTTATTTATTTATTTGAGGGAGTGAGCCAATGAGAGAGAGCACAAGCCAGGGTGAGAGGCAGAGGGAGAGGGAGAAGCAGACTCCCCACTGCTCAGGGAGTCTGATGTGGGGCTCAATCCCCAGACTCCAGGATCATGACCTGAGCCAAAGGCAAACACTGAACCAAATGAGCCACCCAGGTGCCCCTAGTTCTGGACATTTGTAAAAGAGATACTCTTGTTCTTTGGGATCTGCATGTCTATCCTTTAGTCCTTTGTCCAAGTAACTCTTTGGAATTTTTAAATAAAATGTAATTTATTTATAGTATAATGGATAGATTTTGAGGAAATATTCTGATGAATACTGACAAATACATATGCCCATATAACAAAAACACTAGTTGAGAAACAGAGTGTTTCTGCTACCCCAGAAATCACATTTGTGCCTACCCAATCAATGCTCAAATCTTGATTTTTATTACCATAGTTAAATCTTGCTTTTTATAGATTTCTTTATAAACAAAATCATGAAGTCTATGTTTTTATTCCTGCTTTATTTTATTCAACATAATTTTTAAAAGATTCATCCATGATTTGCATATATAGTTTGTTCTTTTTCATTGCTGAGAAGAATATTCTATTTGGTTGATTATCCATTTTTTTTTTGTTGATAGATATTCCCTCGTGAACATTTTTGTATTTGCCTTTTTTTTTTATGATCACATGCTTTCATATCTCTTGTGCTTATATCTAGAGGAGGAGCTTCTAGGACATGGTTTATATCTATTATACTTGAAATGAAATTGCCTATCAGTTTTCCAGAGTAGTTACACTATTTTACACTCCCTCCAAAAATATGTGAGAGTTCCCATTGCTTCATATCCTTATTCATAGATGGTATTGCCTGGCATTTTATTGTTTTCATTCTAGTTCATGTGAAGCCACATGCCTTTGTAGGTTTAATTTGAGTTTCGCTGATGCCCTAATGATATTGAGCACCTTCTCAATATTACCTTATTACCTATCTAGGTATCTTCTTTTGGGAAATGTCTGTTCACATCTCCTACCAGTTTTCATTGGCATTTACTGACTTGGAGTTTTTTTGGTGTAATTTGGATGCAAGTCTTTTGTTAGGTATATATGGATTATGAACATTTTTTCCCAGTCTCTGCCTTTTTCTTTTATTAATTGGTCTTTTTTGATGAGCAGTATTTCAATTTGTTGTTTCTTTTTATCGTCATTGGTACTTTTATGATGTGTCTAAGAAATATTTGTGTACCCCAAAGTTGAGAAACTACTTTCCTGTGCATGCTTTTAGCAGCTTTATAGTTTAATTTTTGTTCAGGTCTATGATCTATTTGGGATTAATTTTTTTTAAAGATTTTATTTAATGATTGATTTTAGAGAGAAAAAGAGAAAGCATGCAACCTGGGGGAGGTGAGGAGGGGAGAAAGAATCTCAAGCCGACTCCATGCTGAGCATGCTGAGCTTGGAGCCCATTGCAGGGCTCAATCTCACACCCTGAGATCATGACCTGAGCCAAAACCAAGAGTCAGACACTCAACTGACTGAGGCGCCCAGGTGCCCCTGGAATTAATTTTTCGACTGGTGTGAAGTAGAGTCAGAATTCACTGTTCCACTTATTCAACAACATTTATTGCGAAGACTTTTGTTTTCCCCACTGAATTGCATTGGCTCCTGCGGGTCTCTTCTCTATTCCATTGATCTATTTGCCTCTTTCTGTCAATGCCATGCTGTCAAAATTAATGTAGGTTTATTGTACGCTTTGTAATTAAGAAGTAATATATCCTATGATGGAGTATATTACCTTGAAACCAAGTAGTGAAAACCCTCTAAAATTGTTTTTCTTTTTCTAGATTGTTGTGGCTATGCCAGATCCCTTTCAATTTCACATAAATTTTAGAAGTACCTTATATTTAAAAAAAAAACAACAGGATTTTGATCTAGATAGCAGTGAATCACTAGTTTAATCTGAAACTATCTTAACAATACTGATTTCATTTTATGAACAGGACATATCTACTGATTCATGTAACTCATCTTTAATATCTCTCAAATAATTTTTTATATTTTGTTTTAGAGTTCTAGCATATCTTTCATTAAATTTATTTCTAAGTGTTTTGTTTTTGATGCTGTATTGTTGTTCTTAAAAATTTCATTTTCCAATTATTTGTTCCTGTTACGTAAGAATGAAATTGAATTTTGTAAATTGGCCTTGTGTCTCCTGATCTTTACAGTATTTTTTAAGATAGACTTCTGGATTTCTCTGTTGATCTGAAGAGCTTTCTTTAGTATTTTTGTGGATGGTTTTTGAGCCAATGAATCCTCTCAGCTTTTGATTATCTAAATATTTCTTTATTTTGCCTTTATTTGTAAAAGGTATTCTGCTAAATATTGAATGAAGGGTTGTCTTTTCTTCTTTTTGCACGTTAAAATTCTCATTTTGTTGTCCAGTAGCTTTTATTGTATCTAAAGGGAAGCCAGTTATTCTTGCAATTATGTGGGGCCTACTTAAAATAAAAATAAAAAAAAAACCAGAAAAAAATTATTTTAGATTTTCAGTAGTTTGGCTTTGATGTGCCTCAGGTGGTTATTTTTGTTTACTTAATGAGCTTAGCTTTGCTGTTTTTCTTGGAAATATATATTGATGTTTTATAATATTTATGGACCTTTTAGCAATTATTTCATGAATTCTTTCTTGTATTCTTTCTTCTCTTTTTCTGACTAATTACAAATAGGTTGGAAATTTGATGTTTTCCTACAGGTCACTTTTTGTCTTTTCATTTTTTAAAAAAAGATTTATTTATTTATTTTAGGGGCGCTGGGGTGGCTTAGTCAGTTAAGTGTCTGCCTTCACTCAGGTCATGATCCCAGGGTCTTGGGTTCGAGCCCCATATAGGGCTCCCTGTTCAGTGGGGGAGTCTGCCTCTCCTTCTCCCTCTGACTCTCCCCCAGCTCGTACTCTTTCTCTCAAATAAATACATAAAATCCTTTTAAAAAAAAGATTTATTTATTTATTTTAGAGAGGGAGAGAGAGAGCATGAGCAGGGGGAGGGGCAGAGGGAGAGGGAGAGAGGGAATCTCAAGTAAACTTCTCAGCCCAATGTGAGGCTGGATCCCACAATCCTGAGATCATGACCTGCGTTGAAATCAAGAGTCCGAGGCTTAACCAGCTGAGCTACCCAGGTGCCCCATCTTTTCGTTTTTAAATTTTATTTTTGCCTTTACTTCAATTTGGATAATTTCTATCAATTTGTGTAAGGTTCACTAACCCTGCCTGTTGTGTGTGAGCTATGTCCAAAATTATCACCTAGGTTAGGAGGAAGGAAATTACTCTACTTTAAATTTCTTATCTTAAATATAGTTTACATTTAAGATATTGTTTAAGTTTTAGAGTCTTTGTTTCATTTATATAGTTTCCTTTCTTATTCTGTAATTCTCCATTTCATCTCCGAATCTATCCTCGTTTGGTTGTTTTGTGTTTTTGTTTGCTTGCTTTCTGTAATTCTTTAACATTTCATTCATAGTCCTTTTAAACTTCTTCCTGCTGATTCCAGTATCTGGGTCCCCAGTTGTTCTGCCTGTTTTGACTATATTTTCTCATAATTGTGGTAACATTCTCTGTTCTCTGTATATCTTCTAAAAAGATTTAAAGCTGGGCATTTACATTAAATAGAGTGGAGATTAGAACTGTAATATTTTGTTGTTGTTTTGTATTTTTTTTTCCCTAGGTAGTTCAAGTTGTATTTCTCTCTAGGGGGCAAGTAGTATAAAGGAATGATATTTCAGATTCTATGAAGAGTTTAGTTGAGTTTGTGAGCCTGTTACCATAAACTGATTACATTCACTTGTGGTTTCAAATTGAGTTAAGACCTTCTCTCTGCTGTTCCGCTAATCTCTTTGATCTTGTCTAGGGTTGAGCTGGAGTGATTCAGATGGCAGTTTTAGGTAGTTTTGGTTCACTTTTGGATTCTACCCTCGCTGATTCCTGGAATGTGAAGACTATATAGCTATGCAAGGCTGCATGAAGACTCTCTGCTCTTCTTTCTTACCTCCATTGTCTTTACTCAGCAATATTCTGCAAAGGGAAAGAAGAGGATTGATGGGTCAAAATATTTAATTTTTCTATTACTGATTTTGTATGTTCCATCTGTCATTGGCTGATTTTACAGTATCTCTGCAAGGCTCTGTCTTTGACAGGCCTGCTTGCCTACTTAGCTATTCCCATACTGGGCCCTTGATCCCAGGTGTGGAAGTAGCACTTTGATAACCTATGAGGGGCTCATCTCTATCTGGAATTTGGTTCATTAAGACGTCTTTGTGTTCAGTGCTCTTCAATAGCTTTATAAAAATTATGCATGTTAGCGTATCTATTTTCATCTTGCTGCTACCACGGGAGTGAAATTCTTTCATGTACTCCTACATCCTAATTGGGAGTAGAAATACAATTAACCTTTTCCCAAAACATAAAACTCTAACTTTTATTAACACCTTCAGTGTGTAGTTTGTAGTATCTTCTGCAGTAGCCAGGTTATATTTGCATAGATTTTGCCCCATTTATTTGTCCATCTTGAAAGTGTCCGTATTTGTTAATCGTATCCTTAACCACAATACTGGTTGCAGGAGAATAGCGTGGGGTTTCTTTTGAGAGTATGGGCTTTGGTGTTGAGAGACTTGGCTCTGAATCCGAAACTATCCTATGTTAGTGATCTGAGTTTGCCTCATCGGAAGACGGTGGTATCTCACAGCAGTTTATTCCTCTACCTCCTTGACAAGAATTAATATTGCCTGTGAAATGTGCACGTCTGGTGTATAGTAAGCATGTAATAGTAAGTTCTGTTATTGCTCTACCTTATTGTAAATGTGTCTTATTTTCTTACGCTTGCCACTCTATCACCGTCTTTTTTTCACTCTCAAATTACCTAATGAGACTTTAGACGTGTTCTGGTGGGTGGTCTGCAGCTAAAACAAGGAGCTTTTTGCATATCAAAGTACAACCGGCTCAACTTAGACAGACATACAGATGAAAGAGAACTGAGAAAATGGTTGCAATGTTTAAGAAATTTTTTACACATAGTTACTTTATTTAAATCTCTGTCAAAGCTTTGGTTTAATGAACCATACGATGACTTAATAAATGAGTTAATCAACTCTTTGGAGATGTAATCAGCAATTAGTAATTTCAGGTGATTATTTTAGAAACAAATACATTTAAATGTCTACATGTTGCCAAGGCAAATTCATTGAAATGATAATATAATTTATAAGTAGGAAGAACAAACAATATGATGATGACTTTATACTTGTAACTTCCATAAATATATGAAACAATGTAATGAAGCTTAATGCTCATAATTGTGCTGGCCTGCCAAATATGTTGCTGAAGGTAAGTTATGAAATTTATTTTTGGTATTTATTGAATATCTACATTGTACCTTCATAAGAAGTTAACTGAGACCTTATAAGGAGCTAATATAAAAGAAAAAGTATTCTAATTCTTCATTATTTTTTAAATATTGACAAGATTACTTGCCAATATTTTAAATTGCTGGGCAGTTTAGAAAAAGCTCAGATGGCTATTCTTTGCCTTCATCTTAAGGCCCAAATACATGTTGGCCAGGGAAACTCCCTCCATGCCAGCTTCCGTGACAACCACAATGGCTATAAACATCTTTTTCTTTACGCCAAGAGCAAAGCTTGCCTAAACTAATTTCCAGTACATTGGGCTTTTGTATTGTGACCATTGGTTTACCTTCCAAGTGTTAAGAACACCTGCTGGCAGAAGTAATCTGCAGGCCACCTTATCGTAACTAGAGCAGAAGAGGAAAGGAACAAAAAACACAAGAAGGAAGAACAGTCAGACCTTTTTTGATATCACCCCTAAAACTCCACCCACTGATGCACTGATTACAGGTCTTTCAGAATTTCCAACTTTCCCTTGATCCATTTCTCCTGGAGGATGAAATGAAATGAGCTCCCCCAAGAGGTTAGAAGGTGACCTACAATTCAACATCTTGCTTTTATTGAGATGAAAATTTTTTTTAAAGGTTTTATTTATTTATTTGAGAGAGAGCACAAGCAGGGGGGAGCAGCAGAGGGAGAGGGAGAAGCAGACTCCCCACTTAGCAGAGAGCCGGAGGCTCGATCCCCAGACCCTGAGATCATGACCTGAGCCCAAGGCAGACACTTAACCAACTGAGCCACCCAAGTGACTCTGAGATGAATTTTTTTTAAAAAAGCATATTGTTAGCAATTGCTTTAGGTTTTTGTGTCCAGGATTGCATAATCATTTAATGACCCCAATCTGCATTCTGATGCTACATGGATTTTTCCACAGGAAACTCCACTAATTATTTAAACTTCTGTTCTTTAGGTTAAAAATTCTTAACTCCTCCAGTGACCTCTCCAAACTTATCAGCAAACTTGATTGCCTTCTAGGGACAAATGATGGTTTCTGAAATTTAATTTCCACCACACATGTGAAAATATTGTGTGCTACCATCCCTCAGCAAACCATTTTGTTGTTAAAAAAATCATACATTTACATTTAAAATATTAAATAGATATCTGTAATATGTTATAAATACATCAAACAACTTAGAATATATGAAATATGTATTTGAAAAGTTTGATGGGTCAAATTCATGAATAAATACATAGTGGAGAGTAGAGAACTATATGAATGGAATTATTTTATACTTCATGAGAATTTCATGGATAATCTTCATTAAATTTTCTTTTTACTCCATAGGCTTTTATTTTCTTTAACATTTCCACTGAGAGAATAGTTGCTTGCATTGCCCACTTGAAAATGAAAATTGCACTTGGAAAACATCAGCTTTGTTTGCTTCTTTTGAGTTCTGGTGATGATTTAAAGAGGGCGTATACTTTAACCTGTGTAAAGGTAACCTTTGGGAATAAACTGAAGGGACAAGCAGCTTCATTGTGGTGATCAGTGTAAAAATTGTAAAAACCATGTTTTCTTCTTAACTGTTGTCTTGATATGATTGTTTGGTAACACCACCAAAATTCCATGCTCTCCGGTAGAACATTCCATATTCCCTGTATTACTAAGAATTTTGCAGTTGGCTCTCATAGCTAATGTGAAATCATGGCGGCGTTTAATTCTGGGGCAACAACAGTATGAGTTTAAGTTAATAAGGCAAGCAGAGAAGTGGCCTTCCATTAAGAAAGGCTGAGCGAAACTGAAATTCAGATTTCTAAATGCACAGAAGATAAAACTGAATGTCACTTCAAGGACAGAACCTCTGTTAATGTAGATTAGAACCTTTTCAGAAGACTAAAAGCTTTTAAGGAAATTATAAATATTTCTTTTCACTACTCATGAGCCCAGGCACAAAATCTTTCTTATTCATATTCTCAAATAAGATTTATTTAATCTCTGCTACAGTACTCATTATGGTTAGAAATTCTAGTACTTGAAATCAAAAATAACAGCACATGCCTCCCAGTGTTGTGTTGATTAAAAACCTTTTTTCCTCTTTTCTTCAAATTTGGCTCTACCATTTATTAACTGTATGATCGTGGCCATGGTTTTCATACTTGTTGAGGATAAATTACATCATTGGTAAAAGTGTTTAAAGGGCACTTCTGTGAATAATTTAGAAAAAGCCTAATTGCCCAACAAATAGTAAGTGCTATTGTTATTTGTTATTGTTACTTGTTTGCTTGTGTGTTTGTTCCCTAGCCACTCCTGACCAAGTAGGCAGAACAGTAGTCAGCTCAGCAGACAGTTCTTGTATAGTCCACTGAGCTATTCTGCCTCAGCCTTCTGACTTGTGTTCCATTATCCTTCAGTGGCAAGGTTCCTGGAATGAGCTGTAGAGCAGTACTCCTCAGACTTTAATGGGCACAGAGGTCACACGAAGTTTCTCCATTTCTAAAGACTTCCAGGTAATGTTGATGCTGCTGAGTCATGGACCACACTTTGAGTAGCAAGACCCTGGCTCAGTTTTGCCCAGATGATGGGAATGTTCTAGATCTGTGCTGTACAGTATGTCTGCCACTGGGTACGTGTGGTGAGCACTACTGAGGAACTCCATCTTTAATTTTATTTTTAGAATATTTAAACTCACCTCTAGCTAGTGGTTATTGTATTGGGCAGTACAGCTGGAGATAATCTGGTTCATCCTGATCTTTTTCAAGCTTCTTTTTGTTTTGCCAGGCCCTGGGTGGGTTTTCTTCTGAAACAAATGATAACTTTTCCTCACAATCCTTTACTACCCAGAGACCTCTGTTTCTTTGTTTCATCTACGGGTTAAGACCTCCTAGAATCTAACCAGGGCTGGTATTAAGCCACCTAACTGGCGGCTAAGTTCTGAATGTTCTGGATGACCACATTGTCTATCTTTTCTGACTTCCTGCTAAGAGTTGCTTAAGGGTCAGTATCTCTGGAGGCTGAGTTGATACGAGATTCAGCAATAAGGAGTCTTTCCACTTTTTTTTTTAACTTGGTGATTCATTGCTTTGCTCATTTTGCATCCAGATTATACTTGTGCTTCATCTACCTGATGATTCACAGTTTTTACAGTGAGGTGCTTAATGTGCTAATGGACAGATGTTTAAAGAGACAGAGGAGGAAGATGGAAATGATCTCACTGGCATTATACAGTCTGAAGGATCGTAATTATATTTTAAACTCATATCCTTTCCTTGCCATCACCAAAGCAAAAGAATGTAAAAATAATGTATTTCTGCAGCATTTTGTAGTTTTTGCTTATTTCTATTTATTTCGCTGGGGTTTAGACTCTATTCAAAGACCTCATTCATTCTCTCAAAGAAAGTGCCTTACTAGTTTCCAGGTCCTCATTTTTTACTTGCTTCTTTGCTCTAAATTTCCAAAGTGTGCAACACTGAAGATGCAAAAATTCTGAGCTAAACCCTAAGAAAATCTTGACTTATATACATGTTAGTATTTAACACAGCTAAATCAATATGATATTAAAGGAGAACTACTGAAATCATACAGTTGATTTGGTAAATACTTAAAGCTGTTATTGCAATGAATCTTCGACTAGGACAAATTCTGTCGAGATTTTCTGTCATGTTACCCAAGTCAAATGGTCTGTTCTTCAGCAACACTTCAGTTGAAAAAGATATTTCTTTTGCTGCTGTTGAAGTTAGTTGGTGTTTTAATGGTTTTATGTTTCTTTTGAATCAAACAAACTACAAGGGCACTTATTTTCCTGATTCTTATTTTGCCTTTGAGACGGGAAATACCTGATATACAATATTACATAATTGCATATGGATTGTCTTTTTCATGTGGATTAGAGCGTGGAAATCCATCTCATCTGTGACTATTAGTTGTATCATATTTTGACTCCATCTCTTACATTTGTTTTCAAGACATCCCTTGGAAATTGTTCTCTTGTTACTGAATGAAATGCACCAAAACAAACATTTAACAAAAAGGTAGGAAAAATGGATTTTTGTCTAGTGTTAAAAAAACTAAGAATTAGAGGAAGTGTTTGAAAATGGGACCAAGATCTTTTAAGAGAACCAGGCTGGAAATGCTGATCTGAAGTTACAGGAAAGGTACAAATGCTATAAGAGATTGGGTGGGAAGGAGATACTGTGCTATTTTAGTTTTAAGAATAAAACATTACCATCAGAAGTCAAGAGTAACCCTATGCATTCCAAAGGTGGAAGCCACAGATGCCTTTGTGCAAATATGACAGGACTACCTAAGAGCTCACCTAGTCTTTCACAGGTGAGGAAACTGTGAAGAGGGGGAAATGCTGACTTCTGTACCAAACTCCCTACTGATGGGCAAAGCCAGGGAAGAACTCAGTCCCCAGATTCTCCAGTCACCACAGGCATTGTTGGGAGGAAACCAAGGTGGGTTCTAATAAGGCTGGTTCCAACCATTTGGGATCTGGGAGCCATTTCCTGTTGCTTTCTGCATTGTGCTCTTCCTGTTGGTCTGACCCATCCACCTGTGTCCTCACTGATCTGGGTTACATTTCACGAGTTCACTTTTGCCCTTCAGCCTCACCCCACTCTTTCCTCCCATCCCCACACTCTTCAGGTTGGCTTAACACAGTTATCAATTTCTTCATACTATCTACTTCCCTTTTTTAAAAATTAAAACATAATTCTAGCATACCTAAAAGTATAGAGGAGACTATCATAAACAATAACGTAGTTACCCAATAAAAAAAAATTAACTATATGGCTACTCATGTTTCAGAGCATTCATAGATTCAGTTGATAATACCCGTCCTTAGCACATTTCATTCTCTCCCCTCTCTTCCCAAATAACCTGGATCCTGAATTTAGTGTTTATCATGCCACATCTGTCTTTACACTTTGAAAAAAATTTGTGTGTACCCAGAAAAATGCACCATATTGTCACGGCTGCAGTATTTATTTTGTTCATATGTTGATGTGTAACTGTGTGAGTTTCCTTAGTATTAAATCCTGAGTTAAGATGTGTAACCATGTGAGTTTCTTCAGTATTTAAATCCTGAGTTAAAGACTATGCACAGTTGAAAATTTAAGACATGTTCCCTAATTGCTCTTCAAAGTGGTTGGAAAATTTATACTCTTACAGTCAACATGTACCTATTCCCCTTGGTCAGTATCTTGTATAACACTTGATATCGTCAGACTTTCACCTTTTTACCCACTTGATGGGTATGAAATGATGTCTTACTCTTGCTTTACTTCTAATTTCTCTAATTTCAATTTTTAAAAAAATTCCTATTGAGGTCTTTTATGTGCATTAGCCATTTGCAATTTATAATTCTGTAAATAATCTCTTCCTATCATTTATCTATTGAGTTACAGTGGGTTATTTATTTTATTTATCTGCACGCTAATACTTTATTATTATTATATATCCTTATTCTTCTACACTGCTCATTTTAATTTTTTAAATTTATTAATTTTTTTAAAAAAGTAGGTTCCATGCCCAACATGGGGCTTGAATTCATGACCCTGAGATCAAGAGTTGCATGCTTTACCAACTGAGCCAGCCAGATGCCCCTATACTGCTCGCGTTGATATGTGCTAAGTTTTCTATAAACTTGTCATTAATTCCCCAAAATTCTCTTATGGAACTCTAATACACTTCTGATAAAATAATCTATCGGTTTCATTTAAAGAAATTTGGCTTACAGTCCCCTTCTGGGAGGACTCTGTTCTCCTGTTCTTATCTGGACCGATTATTTTCTAGTCTAAGGACACATTTCTTCCCTGACTCTGCCTGTCAGTCACAGCTTGGGAAGTCCCTTTGTGTGAATTCCGCATTGGATCCTCTCTTTCCTGGATATTATGTAATCTTGGTCTACCGTTCATTTTAGTGGAGTTAATTTTTTATTGCTGTCATGAGAATGAGTGTGGTGCCCATGAGGTTAATTTTTGAGAACTGTCATGTCTGAACATCTGTTTATTCTATCATCTCATTTGATCTTTTCCCATCTTTATTTTTGATGTATTTTTGGAAGATTTTCTCAATAATAGCTTCATATTCCTTACTGAATTTTAAAATTCTAATTATCATATTTTTAATTTAAGAAAATTTTCTTGTTATCTATTCCTCTTTATTATTTTTCTTCTTCTGTAATGGAAAAATTATCTTCTCTCAATGCTATGAGGATATTAATTCTAACTTTTAAAACCTTTCCTCTTCCTGCACTGTCATTTTCTCTTCTGGAATCTTCTTTGATCTATTTGATCTGATCTCACAGGTTTTCTTCAAATGTTTGTTTTCTTGGCTTATAGGATTATCAAGATTGAAAGTTTATGTCCATATATGGGACTTGTCAACTGATGGACTTCATTGTCATAAATAGGTGGTGGTGATCAGGGCTTCTCTTTCTTTGCAGGTGTCTTAACCAGTGTACCCCAGAGAAATAGAATCAATAGGTGTGTGTGTGTGTGTGTATGTGTGTGTGCAAAAGAGAGAGAGAGAGACAGAGACAGAGAGATGTTAAAGAATTGGCTCATGAGATTATGGAGGCTGACAAGCCCCAAATCTTCAGGGGGAGCTGGCAGGCTGGAGACCCAGGGAAGAGCTGATGCTGCAGTTCAAGTCTAAAGTTCTTCCCCTGGCACAATTCCCTCTTGCTCAGGGGAGGCCAGTATTTTGTTCTATTTAAGCCTGAACTGATTGCACGAGGCACACCCACATTATGGAGGGAAATCTGCTTTATTCAAAGTCCACCAATTTAAATGTTAGTTTCATTCAGACTACCCTCACAGAAACATCTAGAATAATGTTTGATCAAATATCTGGGCACTGTGGCCCAGCCAAGTTGACACATACAACCAACCATCACAGTGGGATACCTAAATATAAGTAACAGTAAGTATTCTTTCCTATTCTAGAGGGTTTTCCAAGGGAAGATCTC
Organism: Ailuropoda melanoleuca; assembly: GCF_002007445.2. Lineage (NCBI taxonomy): Eukaryota > Metazoa > Chordata > Mammalia > Carnivora > Ursidae > Ailuropoda > Ailuropoda melanoleuca. The sequence goes on from NC_048223.1 coordinate 54,158,371, forward strand.
TAACCTTTCATCTAAAGATAGTTAGCAAGCATTCCAGCAATCTGGGAGCTAATGAAGGGATTAGGGTTGAGGAAGAGGTTGTCACCAACATTGTATGGAATGCCTCTCTATCTCCCCATTTTTGGGGGTGGTGCCTCATGCATGCTGTCTGCACTGACTTATGGCTACAGTCTCTTGTTTCATGTTCTTCAAAGAATAAATGCTGGTCTTTGCTACGGTATGAAAAGAAACTTGGAACTCTAACTGGTTCTTTATACAGACATCCAACAAATTATCCTGTTTTCGATGCCACAGTTCACCTGTGCCTGCTGGGTAACTGGATGTTCCTATTCTTTATCCTCACCTAGGTCTTAGGGTATGAATTAGCATGCTTCTCTTTATAGCTCCTTTAGCAAGCCCTTAGACTCTTTTTATTCTGTTAACTTAGTTGCCAGTCTTTTGCCAGATACCCAACTTCCAAAAATTTTTTGCCAAAGGTCATCCATTGATATCTTTGCTGTTCTCATATTTTCATGTATTTATGCTTTTTTTAAAAAAAGATTTTATTTTTAAGTAATCTCTACACCCAACGTGGGGCTTGAACTCACTACACTGAGATCAAGAATCTCATGCTCTACCGACTGAATCATCCAGGAATCCTGATGTGTTTATACATTTTAAAACCAGCTTTGTAAAGATATAATTCACATACTATGCAATTCATCCATTGAGTTTATAACTAAATTTTTAAAAATATATATATATTTTTTGCAGTATGAGTAGAAGGTAGAAATAAACATGCGTGTTTAACTATAAGTTTTCTGTAATTATTCATTTTTGTCTTTTTAAACTTCCATCCCCCACAGATTTTTAAAATAAAAATATAATTAACATATCATAAAATTCACCCTTTTAAAGGTGCCAGTCTGTGGTTTATAATATTTCCCAAAAGTTGTGCAGCCATTACCACTATCTAATTTTAGAATATTGTCATTGCCCTCAAAAAGGAACCCCATATCCACTTCTATTCCCCATCTCAACCTTCCTCTGGCCTTTGGGAACCATTGATCTGCTTTGTGTCTCTACGGATGTTCCTATCCTAACATTTAATATAAATGGCAACATACAATATGTGACGCTTAGCACCCGGTTTCTTTCACTTAGCAATGGGTTTTTTTTTTTTAAAGATTTTTTTAAATTTATTTATTCAACAGAGATAGAGACAGCCAGCGAGAGAAGGAACACAAGCAGGGGGAGTGGGAGAGGAAGAAGCAGGCTCATAGCGGAGGAGCCTGATGTGGGGCTCCATCCCACAACGCCGGGATCACGCCCTGAGCCGAAGGCGACGCTTAACCGCTGTGCCACCCAGGCGCCCCAGCAATGGGTTTTCAAGGTACTATATAGCCTTCCTTTTAATGACTGAATAATATTCCATTCTGTGGACATAGCATATATTATAAATCCATTCATCTGTTGATAGACTTTGGGGTTGTTTCCATATTTGACCATTATGAGTCATTCTGCTGTGGACATTTGCTTACAAGTTTTTGTGTGAACAAATATTAATGTCCCTTGGATATCTATCTAGGTGTGGAATTGCTGGGTTAGATGGTACTGTTATTTTTAATTTTTTGAGGAATTGTCAAACTGTTTTCCAAAGCTGCTGACCTATTTTATGTTTCTATCTCCAATGTCTCAGGATCCCAATTTCTCCATATCCTCATTAACACTTGCTGTTTCCAGATTTTTATTAAAGCCATCCTAGTAAGAATGAAAGATGTCTTGTGGTTTTGATTTTAATTTACCTAGTGACTAATGATGTTGAGCATCAGACCATGGCCATTTGTATAAAATCTATGAAGAAATGTCTTTTCAAGCCTCTGTTCATTTGTGTTCGAGTTGACCTTTAATTGCTGAGTTGTAAGATTTCATTTTATATTCTGAATATTAGACCCTTATCAGATATATGATTTGTAGATATTTTCTTCTACTCTGTGTATTATCTTTTCACTCCCTTGATAGTGTTCTTTGAGGCACAAAAAATTTTAATTTAATAAAGTTTAATTTATCTATTTTTTCTTTGGTTGGTTGTGATTTTTGGTGTTATAGCTAAGAAACCATTGCCTAACTAAGGTCACAAAGATTTATACTTATGTTTTCTTCTATGAATTTTACTGTTTAACCTTTAAATTTATGTCTTAATCAATTTGGAGTTAATTTTTCATATTATGTACATTAGGGGTCCAAATTTATTCTTTTCTAAGTGTATATACAGTTACCCCAGCACAATTGTTGAAAAGACTACCATTTCCACATTGAAATGTATTGGTGTCTTTGTCAGGAGTCAGCTGACTATAGATGTATGGGTTTATGTCTAGACTCTCAATTTTATTCCATCAATCTATAGATCTATTCTTATACCAGTATTACACTGTCTTTATTTAATCTTTCAGTATGTTTGAAATTGGTGTGAGTCCTCCAACTCTGTCCTTTTTCCATTTTTATTTCACTAGTTTGGCTCTCTTGCATTTGCATATGAGTTTTAGGATTGACTTATCTATTTCTTCAAAAAAGATAGTGAGATTTTTATAGGAATTGTACTTAATTTGTACATCAATTTGGGGAGTATAGCCATTATAGCAGGCATTAGGCCTTCTAATCTATGAACAAGAGAACTCTTTTGACTTATTTAGGTCTTTTAAAATTTCTTTCAACAATGTAATTGAAAGTTTTCAGTATACACATCTTGAACATTTTATTAAATTTTTCCTGAGTGTTTTTTTCCATTCAATGTTATTGTAAATGAAATTATTTTTTAAATATTTCAAATTTTTAAAGTTCACTTTCAGATTATTCATTGCATGTACATTGAAATGAAACTTATTTATGCATATTAATTTTATATCCTGCAACCTCACTGACCTTGTTTAGCTCGAATAGTTGTTTTGTGTGAGAGTATACCTTAGGATTTTCTCTGTTTAAGACTATGTCATCTACAAATAAAGACAGTTTTACTTTATCATTTCTAATCCATTCTGGCTAGAACCTTGAGTATAATGTTCAAAGGCAACAGTGACAATGGACATCCTGTCTTGTTCCTGATCTTCAGGGGAACACCTCAGGCTAGATAAACATGATGTTAGCTGTGGGTTTTTCGTAAATGACCTTTTTTAGGTAGAGGAATTTGCCTTTTATTCCTAGTCTGCAACAGGACTGTGGGATATTATTTTTTGAGACTGCCACAAAGCTGGAGAGCAGGGGATGAAAATAGGGCAAGTCAAAAATGCCACAAAAATTGCTGTTTTTACTGAGGTTCAGCTGCTTTTCCTGAATAAATGTTGCCTGGGCCAGCACAAACCTTTAGTTAATTTTTGGAGCTCTGAAAATTAAAATTCTGTCATTTAAAAAAATTTCTGTTATGGAGGAGCTCATTCTCAGATGTCCTTACTTTGACATTTTTGCTGATGTCATTGGTATTTTGGTGACAGAACTTGAGACATTTGGAGAATTATTTATGCTGAAGTGATCTAGTCTATCTAAGGGTTACCTACATGATAAGGCTGATGACTAGCCAACTTTGTCATTTGATACGGCCTGATCTAATAGGGGTATATTCCATTCTGCAGTATTTGTCATTATATCTGCTGTAATCCATGGACATAATTGTTTTTCCTCCCTTGACTGGGATAATGTGGAACAATTAATTTCATATCAGGACATGATTAACATGTACCATACTGCCTGGAGCCTTGAGAAATATAACCCTTGTGCTCTCCAGTGCTAGAAAACTCAACTTCTTCCCCCTTTGGTCTAAGGTGCAGAGAATAAATAATGAAAAATGCTCCAACTTGAAAAGTCTCTGGGGATCCTTTCACTGTTTAAGTGTCAGTTTTGTTAGAGGAAAGTAACCAGCTGTTACCTTTATCTTGGAAACCAAAAAGTAAGCACATTTTTTTTTCTTTAAGCATATTAACTTACTGAAGATAACTGCCCAGCAAGCTATGAGAGAGAAATGATTAATGTGGTACAGCCATGATTACTTTGCTTTAAATGGGGCCATGTATAATGGATTCCTCCAGGGCCAACACTAACTGAGATAATAGCCTTAATTTTCTAGATTCTCTGGGCTGCTAACCATACTTGTTCAGCTTATGAGGCAGGGGCGATTACTTTGCCATCACAAAGTGAAGGCCGTAGTGCTCTTGGGGGGGCCTGTGGGTAGAAAGACAGCTGTCTATGTCATTCCCCAAAGTTTCCACAAGGGGGCTGTCTCCAAAGCACGCTCACGTAATCTATGCTGATGGCGCTTACTGGACTCTTTATTTACTTTTGTGGCTGTGCTTCTGGTATTACCTCCAGCCCTAATGAGCAGTAACCACTTTCCTCAGCCATAGAGCAGGCTTATATGAACTTATGCGTTTCATGTGCAGGCTTTACATGAGGTGCCTGTGCTAGCTATTCTGTTGTTCTCCTTGTCAGTGTTAAGAGTCCTATGACCAGCTAAGCATAAAATTTGTAGTTATGGACCCTGGCTTGACTAGTACCACTATGAGTGACTTACAACTGATCAGTGCCCTGACATCCTCTCTGGTCCTTCTGTCTTCTTCGTATGCTATTTGCTTAAGTTCTTGATCTCCTGGAAACAAACCAGGAAGCCTGTGGCACAGGAAACGAGAAGATACCTAAGGCTTGCTTTCCGAATTCCTGTCACTTTCCTGAATCTTCCTTCCCTTGCTAGAGATGGGGTCCTTTCCTGGATGGAATCTGCTTGACCTTGTCAGTTCCTTTGACACTGCTTTAGGCTGCCTATGAAAGCCTCCCTTAGTAAGACCAGTGATATTCCTGGCTATCTGCCTAGGTAATCAGTGGATTCTTTCTACAATGGGTTGTCTTATTTGCTCCTCCAACTCTCGCAGTTGGAGGGAGTTTATAAACATATTCACTATGCCAGATTTAACATTGCAGTCCTGATCAGAACTCCCTGCCAGGACTGGGACTTTGGTTTGAATCCGTGGAGCAGATTTTCTAGCACCCCTGTTTCATCCTCTGCTATTATGGGAGTCAGGAGTGTTCAAGTCCTCATGAATCCTTTACCAACTTGTAATGATACCCTTCTTTTATTGTTTTCCTGCCATCAGTGAGACAAAAGTAACAAACGTATTAACAAGGACGGAACCATAACCATGCAGCACTCTAACAGAACACATCTGCCTATAGGCAGAAAACTGGCTGTCATCCCAGATTTCAGTGGCATAACTCCCTGACTCCAGCAACCAACTGGCTCAAAGTCATTATGTAAAGGCCAGCTCCTTGTTTCTTGGCTTTAATGGTATGGATGATTCAGACACGAATTTAGCACTTCAGAGAGAACTGGCTTGACCCAAGAAAGCTTTTGCATCATGTGCATAGAAGGCATCTATGGCCTCATATATGCCAGAAACTAGGGTCATAGTATCTGTATTCATCTAGTAGAGCTGCCATAACAAAGTACGACAGACTGGGTGGCTTGCACTACAGAAGTTTACATTCTCACAATTCTGGAGGCTAAAAGTCCAAGGTCAAAGTGTTGGCAGGATTGGTTTCTTATGAGGCTTCTTCCCTTGGCTTGTAGATGGCTGTCTTCTCCCTGTGTCTTCACATCGTCTTCCTTCTGTACCTATCTATGTCCAAAATTTCCTCTTCTTAATGAGGAATATCAGTCAGATTGGATTAGGGCCCACTCTAATGACCTCATTTTAACCTAATTATCTCTGTAGAGACCCTATCTCCAAATCTAGTCACATTCTGACGTATGAGGATGAGGACGTCAACATAGGAATTGTAGAGGGATGTAATCCAGTTCATAATAATAGCACTTCTGAAATATTTTGTTAACCCAGATCTGTTATGTTCCCTGAGCAAATCCTTGCTTGACCATTATAAGGAAGTGTGAATATACATTCTTATTCTCAGTAAGATTGCCTATAGTTGTCATTGTGTGTATGTTTGAAGCTCTGATTTTAACCTATTGTCTAAGTCAGTGTCGCATGCACGTAAAAGGACTTTTGATATCCACTTCTCCAAAACAGTGTAGAATACTCTACTTTGACTAAGTTGCCTATCAGCTAACTCACTGAAAACCTGTTGTGTGCATGTCTGCCCTGCATGTGGCTTGTGACCTCCCAGACAGCTATGCAGCACTGCCAACCAACAGGGACCCCCAGCAGTCCTCATTTGGAGTCTATTCTTTTTTTTTTTTTTAAGATTTTGTTTATTTATTTGCAAGAGTGAGAGAGAGAAATAGAGAATGAGCTCGGGGAGAGGGAGAGGGAGAAGCAGCAGACTCCCCACTGAGCAGGGAGCCTGATGCGGGACTTGATTCCGGGACTCCAGGATCATGACCTGAGCCACAGGCAGATCTTAACCAACTGAGCCACCCAGGCGCCCCTGGGAGTCTACTCTTAAGACTTCAGGTGATCTTATCTATATTAAAAGTCTCCTTTTAGAATGAGCATTTATTACTTATGTAATAATACAAGTCATCCATTATCATTCTAATGTCTGGCCAATAGTTATTTATGTCAGAATATCCATAGGGATTGAAGAAGTCCAAGCAAGGAAAACAGTTTTACCATGTACCAAGAAGACCTTAGTACTTGAAGCAGCTCCTGAGTGGTACCACTCTTTGTCAGTTTGCTCTTCCGAATGGGAAATAATACCTGTGGCTGGCCTGATTCTCACCTGTGGGAGAAGGTAACCAGTATCTCCTGGTGGAGTGAACATGCAGAAGTAAACAGTAAGCAACTTTTCTCTGAAAAGTCTTGGCTAAGTGATCAAACTTTATGCATACAGTGTATCAAAAGAGAGCTTTGCCCTTCCACTTCACTTTTTCACACCATTCATTCTGCACCTTCTTTACTGGGTGAGGAAAGACAAGGCACTAGATGGCTTCTGTGTTCTCTCCATTCCCTTCCTACCCCCAACTTAAGAAGCCCCTAGCCATGACCTGTATCAGCAGGACTGAACTCTGTCTTTTTTTTTTTTTTTAAGTAATAACTGTGCTGGGTTATAAATGAGGTTCTTCTCTTCAACAAGGTTTCTTAACTATAGAAGAAAGTTATCAACTAGTCTGGTGTTCCTTGTCCTCTCCCAGCTTCCTCTAAATATGGAAAGTGGCCTAGAGCAGGTCCTTCCCTTGGATCATGACTCACAATCTGTTCAGTGATGTCCAGTCTTGTCTAGGTATAGACATAATCTAATTTTCTTGTCTACACGAGCCTTAGGGGAGCCTGGGTGGCTCAGTTGCTTAAGCATCTGACTTGATTTTGGCTCAGGTCATGATCTCAGGGTTGTGAGATCGACCGCCACCATTGACTTCAAGCTCAGTGGCAAGTCTGCCTCTTTCCCTCTCCTTCTTTCTCTGTCCCTTCCCCCTGCTTGCATGCTCTCTCTTTCTCTCTCTCAAGTAAATGAATTAATCTTAAAAAATTATTAAAAATTATTTTAAAAGTTAATCTTTAAACAAGCCCTAAATTCTGATTACAGTGTTATAATTTTGTTTTTATATACAGTTTTAAGAAAACTAATGATTTGGTAGCTTGATTCTCAGTATTTTGATAGAGGAATACACACACACACGCATGCATACATATATGTGTGAAACCACTTTTTGTAAACTATTCACTCTTATTTTATTGGCTCATATGAGTAAACAATAAATGGTAGAATTTTTTGATTTAGTTCACCTTGTGCGAATGCATAATGATCATTATATGTCTTAGAATCATAATTAATGGCAGTGATATCTTGCAAATGTCAATAAAATATTTCCATTTGGAGAAAAGAAATATAACGTACTAGGGGCACACAAGGAAAAGAACACATATTTAAGTGTCCCTGAAAGCGATGTTAACAGATCTAATTTTTATTCAGTGTGCTGTTTGAATTTTAAGTCCTCAACTTTGTGCCGAACATCTGGAGCACTTTCATAAAAGCTCAGGTTTCTTTCACTTTCCAGCATCCTGAGAGTCATGTAAGTGAACTAATAACTCCTACAGATCAAATGGTCATGCATACAGTTGGACAAGATGGTTATACAAATAAACCTTGACATGAAATTGTCTGTTGTCAACTCAGTGTAAGTGAACATCTGCTGATCATGTAGTATGTTAATAAAACTCATTTAGAGTGACTGGCTCACTCAGAACATGGGCAAAAAAGTGATGAAACCCTGAAGCCCCAGGCAACTGGAGCTCATTTGTCTAACAATGGAAATTAACCATTGTAGTAATTTCTACTTCTGTACTTTTATTAATATTTGTTAAGGGTTTACCAATAGCCTTCTACTGAGTGCTCTGAGTATAGGTCATTTTTAAGGGCATATATAAAGTAGAGCACCTCTCTTCCAGAAATTTTATTATTAGGTTTAGACAAGAAGTAGACATATGGAAGCATTGGGCATATTTATACAGGAAATATGGACCAAAAAAAAGAGAGATGTCTGCTTTTGTTTGAGGGGAAGCCCCACTTATAAATGAGAAGCAACTACAAAACCTAATACTGGGTTGTGAGGAATGGAAGCAAAAGATGATAAAAGATGGAAGGAAGCCTTTCTCTGCAAAGGTGATGGTGATTGTGAGTACAAGCATGGTAAATGGCAATTAGGAAATAAATATGCTTGTAAAAGTAGTAAGAGTCTGCAGAACAGGACAACCATGAGACCAGATTTAGAAGCCTTAATATGATAGAGCAAGGAGAAGCTAATGATGAATTTTTAAATGATATTTACCATATGGTGAGTTGTGGATCCAACATTTGCTTACTTAATCTGAACAGTTACCTCTAATATAATGATCAAGGTGTTAGTAAATCTTTATGATGCTTTACAAAAGATAACTTCCTAGCAAGTATTCATTCACTACCGACTACTTACTGTGCATAAAATGCCATGTTATGAACATGTGAAAAAGGCATGGATCATGATAGAAACTTAAAATCTCCAAGAGTATCCAGACAAGCATGCGATATCTATACTAAAAAATGAACTATGTTCAGCCTCATAAAAATAATAAATGCTCTGGGTGTTAAAGTATGAAGACATTAATGCCAAAAGGGTCAAGATGGCCCTCCATGTCACTAAGTCATGAAATAGAAGAAATTCAGCCATTGGTTTAAGAAATTGTGCAAAATAGAATGTGAAAGGACTTAGAATCCTGGATCCAGCATGCACTTGTGTGACTTTAAGTTTTATGATTTAATATCTTTAATAGCTTGTGTGTTATTTAATATCTTTAAGTATCAGTTTCCCCATCTGTAAAGTAAGGATATCAATATTAGCTTTCTTCCTGTGAGAGTGAACTGAAATCATTCAGAAAAATCACATACTCAGGGAAAGGCACTTGTGAGCACCCATTAATGGTTGATTTTTTAGACACTTTCCCTTGTGCATTAGCCAAACAAGAGAATAAGATTGCTTTTTCTTTCCTTGAAATTATTTTCACAAAAATTCTCAAGGGTTTTATTTATTTTAAGGGTTAGAGTAAAATTATTTTTACCGAGCTATTTGTATCCTAAACCTAAATGGTATTGACCATGTGTTCTTATATGGGTTGCATTAAGAATTACAGTATCATAAGCTTTTTGATATCCATCATACTTTACCAGTACCTTGGATATTTACTGCTTAAAGAGGGCACTGAGTTGATATTTAATTTGCAAAAGTAAAATACAAGGCAGAGTAAAGGGGAATCCACTTAAAATAGAACCAAATATTCATGATTGTAGGTTTGTCAGCACTCAAATTCTTTTCATTAGATAAGACAGTCAAACTCTTTGCATTCATATGTGTGTCAAATGGGACTCACCAATAAAAACTCATTGTGTTTTTGCATGTTTGGGGTTTACTTGATAAAGGGAAGCAATGTAATATTTAAAAAAATGAAAATATTTTGATATTATACTCATTTGGCCTTTCCTAAAGAGTTTACGTATAGCTGTATTTTGTAGACTGGCATGAGAAATACAGTTTTTAGGGTTCTCTTCAGAAGGTAAAACAGTTTATAAAGAGCTGTTGTAATTGGTGAGCTCCACTATCATGAACTATTAGAATAAATGTGTAAGGAGAAATCATAATAAAAGGACATAATTCTTAATCATTAATGGGGAGAATTTAGGAAAAAAATTAAAATCTTGCTTTTTGCATTTTAATATGTAAGCATTTGAAAGTAGGCTTCCCCCCATCCACAGGAATTGTTGACTTTATACATTCAGTTTTAATTTTTGAGACTGCAAATTATGAATCATTGACAAGAAATATAAAAGGTGAGCCTTAACTATTGATCAACAGAGCGGAAGACCACCAATGACTTCTTTCCTCTTATTCTTCCAAAAAAGATAGATTTGTGATTCTTCTTTCCAACTCCTCTCTTCTCCATTGTTGTATAAAATTCTACTTTTGATGGCTGAGTGGCCTTTCCTACAGTCCAAAAGAATATGTCTGGCAGATGGCCAAGCTACCTTTTTCCAAACATAAGGCTAAGATAAATGTTGCCACCCTAACATCTTCTGCCAGATCTGGCTCTGTTGCCTCCTCTGTGGTCTTGATACCCAATGGCCAAGGTCCTGCTATAGGAAAATCCCCAGGGGAAAGGTAAATGCCAGAGAAATGACTCATGGGAAGACACAAGAGATTCTGTTTCACTGCAAGTCATCTGCTTAGAAAGAAGGATATTTTATGCTCTAGCAGTGTTTCATCATCAGTCGATGGAAAATGTTTTTCTCTAAGTCCTGGCAACAGTTTTTCCTTATCTAATCAGTGTTCACAGTAGCAATTCCATAAAAAATGGAATTGGTTTTGGTGGCCACATTTAAGTATTTCTGCCAATTTTTCTTGCATTGCTGAAGCTTACAGTAGTCATGCATATATGTCTTTCACCATGAATGAGGCAGTCTTTGTTCCTTTTAAGTTTTTCACATTGGCTATGCTATTGTGACCACAGTCACATGAATTGGTCCGAGCCTTTATCTTCAGAGACTTTGATAAAGTTAATCTCTTATACAAACTGGACATGAGCCAGTATTCATAAGTCTCTACAACAGAACAGCCTGTTATGACAAAGCACACAGCAATATTTTCAGCCAATTGATCACAAAGCATATGGATATTTTCCCCTTCTTGGGAAAATTTTATGAGGATGGCAGAGTGTTCATTTGGAACATATTATGTTTGGACCAAAATACTCCTTTCAATACCTTAGAGGTTTAGTTGTGGCAATTGATATTATGCATATATTGCAAAACTCAGTAGAATTAAGACAGCATTTTTAACCACTATATTTCCAGTACTCGGTTAACTACTAGGGATATAAAGAGGGTTAGGATGTAGGGCAATTGCATGATTCCAAGATTTAATAAATTTGGCAATATGAACAGTGAGAAGTTTAGAAATTTAAAGAATTATGTCTAAATTTTTAAAAATTGCCTTTGTGCTTATCATGTGATTGTATGATGTTCACTTTCTTATTATTCCCCAATGAGGTCTAATGTCAGTTTTTCTATATGAAAAATATATTGTCTTTTTTCCCTCTATTTTCTGAGCACTATTATCTTTCATGCTAAGATACTCAAACTTGCAGACATTAAGTACTTCAAGACTTACCAAAAATAGAAACTATTACTTTTTGTTCTTAACCTGGTGGTTAATTTCACTTATTTCAATATACCTATAAGTAGATAGAACTAGCAGTAGTCTATAATATTTAGAAGTGTCTCTAGAAACTGTGGGATAAAGTACTGATGATATATGTCCTTCCTATTGTTTTTGTTATGTCATCAATGAAAACAACAGAATGATAGAGTTAAAATGGTGAGCATTAAATATGGTTTTAGGTCCTATTAAGATTGAATGAGCAGGATTATCAAGTTTTAATATTAAAATGTTGGTGCTGCATATATTTTTATATAGTTAATAGTTTTTGCAAAATCCTTAGCTAAGAGCTAATCTTTAATATTTGAATGAACTCATGAGACATATCACTGTATAGTGAAAGAACTCTGGATTTGCAATTATATATGGATCCTTTCTATCTTTAATTTTAATTTGATATACACATTTTTGGGCAGAAGCTTTCTGTATATTCAGGATTTCATACCTGGGGAAGGAATTATAAAATATTAGCAGGATATTTCAAATGTTTGCAAACATTTTGTCTCAGTTGTGTAGACTTAGATGCTTTCATTATAAATGTTTCAAGTTTTGGGTGCCTGGGTGAATCAGGCTGTTAAGCATCTGACTCTTGATTTCGGCTCAGGTCATGATCTCGGTGTCTTGGGATTGAGCCCTGAGAAGGGCTCCTCGCTCTGTGGGGAGTCTGCTACAGGATTCTCTCTGCTGCCCCTTTCCCTGCTCACTCTTTCTCTCTAGAATAAATAATTAAATCTTTTAAAAAACAATAAATGTTTCAGTTTTCATGAAAATCAGTTGGTTTTTAAAAATTATATTGCCACAGCTGGTGCCAGTTTCATTAGCCTCTTCTTTTTTCTTTTTGCATTGCATTTGCATTTTCTTATTTGCATATTTGGGTGTAAGGGAGCACGGTAAGATATCTGAACAGAATAGTGAAAGGTTTTCTGTACATCCAAATCAACTAAAACAGCTCAGAGTTTGTGTTTCAAGAATGCTGAGCCAGTAGCATCATCATAGTTCATAAAAGTTACATCTATCCTTCAGTGATGGAAGCTTCTAGTGGGGAAAGAGCAGGGTTACACGATTTGTATTTGAGACTATTTTTTCTGCCATTTACGTGTTTGAATCTTTTTGAATCTCATCTTTACAGGGAATAAAACAATATTTTTCTCAAAGGTATGTTGAAAGAAATTGATGATCTGATATATTTGAAAGCATTTTTTAAATGTTAAAAAGTATTACACCAGAACATCTAAATAAACAGTGAATGCATGAAACAATATCATTAGTAATTACTAATTTTGAGATGCAGAAACAAAATGGAACTAAAATAATAGGCAATAGTAATATAAAAAATGGGATATTGTGATCAGGGTCAAATTATGCTAGATTTATTTATTATGAGAAAAGATTTAAAATGTTCAATGAAGTCATAATTCATGCAAAGGCTGAATGACTGTAAAATCTCTGTTTCTCTGAGTTCATTGCCAAAGCCACACAATAACCATTGGCAAAGAAGGATATAAAATTCCAGGATATAAAAAGAACCAAGAAATATGATCAATTATTATTAGCATTATATGTTAATGTATTGTATAACATATGACTATATTGGCATATTGCAATTATACTGTAATTAAAATTTTAGTAGTCAGAAGTTAAAGTATTGATATTATTGTGCTTTACTGTCACTTGCTAAATTTTTCTTCAATCACTGGACTGCTCAGTTGGGCCCCCAAAAATGCCCTCTTTATAATTTTGTATACCATTTGGTCTTTAGTTTCAATTTCTTGTTCATTAATCTATTCATCATTTCTGCTGTATCTACTATTCAAACTATATAGTTGAGCTTTTAATGTCAATGAATAAATTCCCCTTTATGATTTTATTTCTTTTTATGGTTATTCTTTATTAAAAGTGATCTTTTTCATAAAAAATGTTAGGAGGTATTAACATATTTACACCTTTTAGGAGGTGAATATTTGGTTCTGGTTTTGAGAATACTCTTTATTATTCTGTATTCACTCAAGGAAAACCTGGATGAATAATGTCACTGGGAGTGGTTTCTTGACTGTGTGTTGCTTGTATTTTCATGATACACAGTAATCTTTTGACTGGTAGAAAACAGTTCCTAAATTGTGATTGGAGGCACTGAAAGTACAAAGTCAAAGTCTAATAAGAGCACTATGGCTATTTGAGTAATTTTCCTATCTAAAAATATCATTTCTGATTTATGTGTGTTGACTTCAGTATTGTGTTTAATTTAGGAATTATGAAATTTGCCAAGAATAACTTGGGTAAGGCAGCTTGACCTATGTAGCTAAAAGACTCCTGTTGCTACTTTGATACTAGTTACACAATACTTGTATGGGACTTAGATGTCGTGCCTCAGAAAAATTCATCTCAGTTTCCTCTGTGGTCATGTCTTTGGTCCTGGCTCACTATACTATTGTTAAGAATCAGGAAATTTTATTTATTATTTTATTTTATTTTATTTTATTTTATTTTATTTTATATTTTAATCAAGATGTCATTGATATACAACATTATATTAGTTTCAGGTACAACATAATGATTTGATACTTGTATATATTACAAAATTATCACTATAATAATTCTAACTACATCCATCATCATACATAGTTCCAAAATTGTGTGTGTGTGTGTGTGTGTGATGAGGACCTTTAAGCTGTATTCTTTTAAAAACTTGGACATATGCACTACAGTGTTAACTAGAGTTACCATGCTGTACCTTACACCCTCATGGCTTATTTATTGTGTAACTGGAAGTTAGAATCTTTTGACCCCTTTCACCACTTTCACCCACGTACCCACCCTCCACCTTTGGCAACTACCAATCCATTCTGTGTATCTTAAGAGTTTTTTTTTAATTCCATGTATAAGTAAGATCCTATGGTATTTGTCTTTCTCTGACTTATTTCACATAGTGTAATATCCTCCAGATCCATACACATTGTCACAAATGGTAAGATTCCTTTTTTCCTTTTTTAAACATTTTAATTCATTGATAAATTAATTAACTAATTTGAAATTGTAATTCTAGCATAGTTTAAATACAGTGCTATGTTAGCTTCAGGTGTACAGTGTAGTGATCTAACAGTTCACTGGTGCAGTCATTGTGGAAGACAGTATGGAGGTTCTTCAAAAAATTAAAAATAAAACTACCCTTGTGATCCAGTAATTGCAATATTGAGTATTTACCCAAAGATTATAAAAAGCCAATTTGGGGGATATAGGCAACCCTATGTCTATTGCAGCATTTTTGTTATAATAGCCAAACTATGGAAGCAGTCCCAGTGTCCATTAATAAATGAATGGATAAAGAAGATGTGGTACACACACACACACACACACACACACACACACACACTCACAATGGAATATTATTCAGCCGTGAAAAGAATGAAATCTTGTCATTAACAACAACATGGGTGGATCTTTTCTTTCTTTTTTATGGCTGAATACTATTCCATTATATATGTATGTGTATGCATACATACTGTTTTTTTTATCTGTTCATCATCCATCCATGGACATTTAGGGTGTTTCCATATCTTAGCTATTGGAAATAATGCTGCAATGAACATAGGGGTGCATATATATAAACTTATATTTTAATTATAAGTTTCTGTGATCAAATTATAGGATTTAAAAGTGATTTTGAAATTTCAACATGATTTCACTTTCATTGTAAGTGAAAATTTTCAGTGTTATGAAATAAGTTTGCAAAAGGGAGAGTGAAGTTGATTTGGGGAAGTACTGATGACGTATCTTGTAATGAAGAAGCCCAAGGAGATGACTCGTCTGGATGTGCAGGAAATCTAAGGTTTCCAGTACAAAATTTGACATAGCCAAGCTCATTAGTTACTGGGTACCTCTGTTGTAAGTAAAGAAATTGATGGTACAGTGCCAATGTGCTAGACTGAGTCTATAAGAGGATCAGGCTTCTAGTTTCTGTTAATTTACCTTCCACTTTCTGGCTGTTCCTAAAAATTCAGAATGCTGGCAAATCATCAGAAATATAGGAAAGATCATACTGAATACCCAAAATGTGTAAGGCTATGATTCCAGGAGGTATAGTCTAGCCTTTTTCATTATTGGCATATTCACAACCAGATGCTTAGAGCAGATTGGCTTGTAAAGTTAATGGGACTGAACAGCTTCCCAGTGTCATCTGCAGCAATGCCATGGAAAGGTACTCCCTTGGCCAGCTTGAGATGACATTGATTAGATTCAATCTTCTTGACCCATTTTTTTGAACTTTGGCTGAAAGGAAAAGAAAAGCAGAAGATCTCCTTGGGGAATAAGGAAATGGCAATTCAAGTGTTATCATTATTAGCTTATTTTCTGTCTCTTTGCAAGCAAGTCTATAGACCATTCCAGTCCCACTAGGAGGGAGATGTTTTGGGGAGACAAACATCAAGAAATATTGAATATTGGAGTAGAATCTGATTAATTTATTATTCAATAAAACATATTCAAAAAGTGTGAAGTGGAAATGAAATTCTGTATTGCGCTATTTGAATTAAATCACCTTGCAGCCCTCAATATACTTGTGAGGCATGATCAGAATGATATGTTGAAACAGATAAGGTGGCTCTCACAAAAATCTCTTTCAGTTGTTGCCTACACACAATACTGCAGACTGGCTTACAAACAACAGAAATTATTTCTCACACTTCTGGAGACTGGGAAGTCCAAGGTCTTGGCACAGGCAAATTCATTGTTGGGTGAGGACTTCCTGGTTCATATTTGGCCATTTTCTCACCATCTCACATAGAGGAAGGGGAAGGGAACTCTCTCACAGATCTCTCTTATAAGGGCACTAACCCCAGCCATGAGGGCTCCACCCTCATGACCTAATCTCCTCCCAAAGGCTCCACCCCTAATAGCATCACTTAGGGGGTTAGCATTTCAACATAAGAATTTTAGGGGGACACAAACATTCAGACCAAAGCAGTGTATTAACATAAGTTTTTCTAGGAAGAAGTTTGCCTGCTTTCCCCAGATCAAGGGACCCACAGATAAGTTTGTCATCACCTATTATAGTCAACATATATTATTTGTGCTATTTACAGCATTAATAAGCTGAACTTCCAAAGTTTAAATCTTCAGCACTGACTTTGATGTGAACTTAAGACACATTTGTGCAATTACTTATATAACCTTTCCACCTAATATTTCATATTTGTTATGTGGAAAAGAGAAAATGTTTTGCATCCCTTTCCTTTCTCATAGGAGTCATTCCTTTTTCTTTTCCTCAATACTCACATCCAAATCCATCACCATGCCCTTTGCTATACTTTTAAAATATATTCCAAACCCAATTCCTTGACACCTATCTACTGCTATCCCATTATTCTAACCCACTCTCACTTCTCTCTCGAATTATGGCAATCCCACTGGCCTGAGAAGTCCTTCTGCCTCCACTATTGTTCCAATAGTGCATTCCTGATAAGACAGTCCATGTGATCATTTTATTTTATTTTTTTAAATTTTGATTCCTGTATAGTTAACATAGAGCGTTATATCCAAATGATCATTTTATTTTTTCAAAAGATTTTATTTATTTCTTTGAGAGAGAGAGAGAATGAGAAAGAAAGCATGGTGGGGGAGGGTCTGGGGGAGAAGCAGCTCCCCGCTGAGCAGGAAGCCTGATTTGGAATTTGATCCCGGGACTCCAGGATCATGACCTGAGCTGAAGACAGTCGCTTAACCAACTGAGCCACCCAGGTGCCCTCCAAGTGATCATAAATTCATTCATTCCATTCCCATGCTCAGAACACTCCAATGGCTCCTCCTCACATAGGGAAAGTACAATACAACTCTCTCCCTCCATGGGCCTCCAAGGCCTACACGATGGGCTTAAATTTCTAAGCACATTTCCTACCACTTCTCCTTTTGTAAATGTGCTCCGGCTCACTGGTTTCTTGCTTATCCTTGAGCAAGCCTGTGTGTTCCCTCTTTCTCCTAATTCGGTTGTCTGTTCAAATTTCATCTCCTTAGGCAGGCTTCACTGATTCTGCTACCTACATTAGGTCTTTTGTCTGGTGTTTTGAAGTTCCAGTATGACGTGTGAGGCATGGACTCTCTACTTTTCCCTCTTTGTGTATGGTGTGCTTCCTGTATCTGTGAATCCGTTCCTGTCATTAAAGGGTTTCTGTCCTGCATTAAATCTGAAAAATCCTCAGGCATTGTCTTAGTCAGCTGTGGCTGCTCTAACAAAATGCCATCAACTGAGTCACTTAAACGGGCATTTATTTCTCATTCTGGAGACTGTGAAGTCTGAGATCAGGGTACCAACAAGGTTGGGTTTTTGGGGAGGACTCTCTTCTTGGTTTGCTGAAGGCTGTCTTTTTGTTGTGTCCTCACATGACAGAAAGAGAAAGAGGAAGAGGGAGAGAGAGAGAGAGAGAGCAAGCACTCTGGTATCTTTTTCTTCTTATAAGGACATTGATCTCATCACGGAGTCTCACCTTCATGACCTGATTTAACCCTAATTACCTCCCATCACACTGAGGAATAAGACTTCAGCATACATGTTTGGGATGTTGGGGGGCAAACACAGACATTAAATCCATAACAAGCATTGATTTTATAAATATTGTCTCTCCCACATTATCTCTATTCTCTTCTTCATGGATTATGATTAGTTGCCTCCAATTCTCTCTTGTTTTCCAATCAAATTAATAATTAATAAGTACCCTGAATTCTGATACAAAACAATTAAGATGGCAATGTACAGCAATAAAAGAAGTTTTAATGAAATTTTGCTCCCATGCTTAAGTAATAATGAAATGCTCATACTGGCTAACACAAAGATGAGTTCTTTGCAACAAACACAATCAGATATTAAGTATGATAGAAACCTATATACCAAGTTAAACATATAAATTTCTGAAGTCTAACCGGATACAAAAAGAAATGCCTAAAACATAACTGTAAGATAACGTATCAATAAGATATGAACTGTGTAAGCTCTCTCAGGTCAAGAAATAGGAGAAAATAATGAAATGATGCTGTTATAATGGTCTCAATAATGGGAAAGTTGGTCTATAAGAGGAGTTGGAGGGTGATGATTGCCTCTTTGAATTTAGGCACCATTGGTTTAAAATACAATCAGCTGATCTGGTGCAATATTTTCTTCCCCCTGAGTTGTGGATCTGTGAAAGTAAAGTTACAGAGAAGGGGGGTGGGTAGCATTCACTCAGGTTTAGCATTTTGACTCAAATATAACGGAAGAACATAATAGGGAAATTAAAGATTTTGCAAAGGACCCTCAATACATTGTAAAGGCATCCTACTGAATGGGAGGTTCGTTGGTTTGATTTTTGGTCTTTTCAACTATCCAGCAAGCTCTTTATAGTCAGAGGTTGTATTGTAGACATCTTTTTATCTTTAATACCTTATATATTGCTTAAAATTTAGTAGACAACCAATTTTAAATCTATAAATGGATGAATTAATATGTTGGGCATATTGTGGAAGATATTGAAACTCAGGACAAGGTGAATAAATTTTGTCCTTTTTTCCTGTTCTGTTTTAGGTCATGACAATTCTGGATTGCAAAATTCAGGGAAGTTATGAGAGAAGGAGTGATGTCTGTGTAGGGCTTTGCCAGGTAGACTTTGATGCTTGCCAAATAGACAAGAAACAGAGAATGGCATTCCTGGCATAGGAAACAGCCCAGGCCAAGGTACAGAGTCAAGAAACAATAAAGTGTGTCAGGGAATTCTAAGTAGTTGGAGTGCTGCGAGATCACTGTGAGGTGGTGTATGGGAGAGGCGAGTCAAAGAGGTAGGTGGGAGCAGAAGAGAAGGAACACCATTTTAGGCAGAAAGTCTTGTAATGTGAGCTGTAAAAGCCTGCACCATCCCCGCAGCCAGCTCATCTTTATAGAGGTTTCTGCATGAATAGGCAATGACCTGCCAAGGCAAGCATGGAACCCAACCAGAGGGCAAAAACAAATGAAAGTCAGCCAGACCCTGGGCCAGTCTGAGTGCTGTCTTCTAGCTAGTCACGGAACAGAAGACTGCATGGATTCTCAGTTAGGAGAGCTTGGTGGGAAACAAGAAAACAGCTAGGTGACATCTATTTGGTCTTCAGTTATACACGTGTCTATCTAGTGTCACAGTTCAGGAAGCAGACCTTAACTCAAATCCAGATGCATTTAAGTTCCTCATAATCTGTTTCTTGTTATTGCCAAAAGTACACAATAACAATGAATATTGTAAAATTATTAAAAAAAAAAAGCCCGAACAAATCCAAAACCTGGAATAGGATATAATATCTGAACAGCTTTCCATCACAGTATTCATCTGGATGAGTCTACTAGCTATCAGGGAGCTCACTTGGACAAACTATTTGCTGAACTATTGCTTTAAGTTAGGTACTATTGACACAGCCATAAGGAAGAGGCAGGTCTTGACCTTGAAGAGCTTTCTGAGCTTATAGATGCTGACTAGTCCAAGTGCTTTCTGAATGGGGACTGCCTCTGATTTGGGTATCACCCGGGAAGAAGATGTAAAGTAGTTTAAGCTGTGATAAAGTTTAAAAACCAAGATATCTTTTAAAATGAGACCTGTCATGAATCTTTAAACTATACAGATGCATTATTAAGTGACACAAGCAAGTATACACACAAATATAACAGAAAACAAGACATATCCAAAGTACCTCAGAAATGTTACTATTTTTTGAAGGACTATTATATTACAGACAAAATTGAACCACCTGCCAAATTTCATCCACATTTATGTCCTCCTAGATACATAATCAATAAATCGAATTTGTTGTTTATCCTTTCCCTTTGTTTTTTTTACCTTTCTTACATATATATGCATCCATAACTAATACATAGTATTTTTGTTGTTTTTAAAATTTATAAAGGCAAGATATATGTTACTTTACTTTACACTGTTGTTTAGTGGGCATTTGTAAATATATCACAATTTATTCAATTCCTTATTTGTGGAATTTTAAGTCCTTTCTTCCTTCCTTCCTTCCTTCCAAATAGCATTCTAATGGACATTCTTTTACCTAACTTTCTGTGTACATGTATGAGTATTTCCATAGTGTATATATGCAGAAGTGGAACTTCTTGACCTAAGATGTTCACACCTTTATTAAATTGAGCTGACATTGGAAAATTGCTCTCCAAAGTTGTTGAACTAATAATGTATACTCACACCAGAATTATCAGAGCATTCCTTTTTTCCCATATAAGTATCAACCCTTGGCATATAAGCCTCCAACATTTCTGTTGGAATTTGTTATGTGTGAAATTGCATCTCTGTTTTAATTTGTCTAAAAAATGACAGCTAGTGAGATTGAATCTCTTTTCACATTTATTAGCCACTTGAATTTTCTCTTTTGAAAACTGTTGGCCAGGTGGGATTTTGGTTAGGCATCTCTGGAAGAAAATTCATCTATGAGCTAATTCTGGTTGGCAGAATTCAGTTCATTATGGTAATAGGACTGAGATTCCCATTTCATCACTGGCTGTCAGTCAAGGGCCAATTCTCAATTTGAAGGGTTACATATATATCTTCCCACATGTCCTCACAAACTTGAAGCCAGCAATAGAATGCTTAATCCTTCTCACGCTTTGATTCTGTGACTTTTCCTCTTACTTCCAGATCCAGATTTAAAGGTTTGGTGTGATTAGGTCAATTTCACCTGAATAATCTCCCTAGTAAACTCTTTTGTGACTTTAATTTCATCTACAAAATCCCTTTTGTTACATCATGTAACATAACCATAGAAGTTACTTTTCCTATACTGATTCTTTCTACATTCATGGGGAGGAGATTACACAAGGGTGAAGGTCATTGACTATTGCGTACCACAGGCCTCCATGGGAACAGCTAGAAAACATTACTTTGAGAAATTAAGAAGACACAAAGAAAATCAGAGGAATAGGTTATATTCCTAAATAGAAAGAAAATCTTTATTTCAAGTCTGTCTATGCTTTCAAACTAATCTGTGATTCAATCACAAAATCACATCAAAGAACAGAAAATGAAAGATTCAGTTGAAAATTTATTTCTAAGCATGAATACATAAGAATACCCAAAAATTAATCTTAAAAAACAAAGTTGGAGAACTTATACCAGCAAAAAACATTACTTATTACAGTGCTATACTAAATAGTGCAATGTTGATAGGAAAACAGACCAATGAATACAGTAGGGGGTTCAATAACAATTCCACACGTATGTTAGACATTTGACCTGCAACAAAGATGAACGATAGGATGGGATGAAAAAAACCACACAACTGTTTTTGACCCCTTCATCACATCATACAGAAGATTCTATTTTATTATTTTTATTTATTTACTTACTTTTATTTAAAGATTTTATTTATTTGACAGAGAGAACCGTGAGAGAGGGAACACAAGCAAGGGGAGTGTGAGAGGTAGAAGCAGGCTTCCTGCTGAGCAGGGAGCCTGATGCAGGGCTCAATCCCAGGACCCTGGGATCATGACCTGAGCCGAAGGCAGACGCTTAATAGCTGAGCCACCCAGGCACCCCAGAAGAATCCATTTTAGGCAGGTGGTAGTGTTGGTGAGGATATGGAATAACATCATTTGTGGGTTAAAAATCGTTAAATCATTTTAGAAAATTGTTTGGCAGTATTTAGTAAAGCTGAACATATGCCTCCAAGGTCCAGCCAGGCTACTCCTGACCAAAAGCCAGCAGAGATGTGTACAAATGTATACAGTGGGCACATATTAGTATGTTCACAGCAACATTACTGAAATAGCTTCATGACAAAAACTACTAAGTAATCCATCCACATTAGAATGGATAAATAAATTGTAATATATCCACAAGACAATTAAATATTAGATCACAGGAAGGATAAACAAATATGTACACAAAGCAACATGGATGACTCTCAAATACATGAAGTCAAATGAAAATAGCTCAGTCACTAAGGACAGCATACTGAGTAGCACTGTCCTGATTTTTATTGAAGGTATTGAGCTGAGGAAAGGTGATACACATCCAATATTTATGATTTCTAATAATAGGCAGAGTGTCACACCATGGGGATTCAGTAGCAATAAACAGCTGGGCATGTGTGTGGGCTTTTGCCCCCTAAGCCTAAGATATTGATCACTATATTTCTTCCCCAAAGAAAGTGATAATGAAATAATTAAGTATATTATACATGTAAGTATAAAATAGGAAAAAAAATATATTCCTGATGTTCCCTTATTCCTCTGATCACCAGGTATAAGTTACAACCAAAAAGTGCTTTCTCCTTCTTAATAAACGTGAATAAATACTGAATAACTAATGTTGCTTGGGGATGTATATAAGTGTGTGAAATAACATGAGTTTCTTAGAAACAGAGGAGACAGTTACATGGGGAGATATATTTTACTTAATGGAAAGGAGAAACGTGAAATGTTTCAACTGTTCTCAGATTCCTCTGCATATTTATTACAATCCTGATCAAAATTAGCATAATATTTTTAAAGAATTATTAATTTGACAAAACACAAAATTTAGATCATATGACACTATTGAAATGTGTAAGACAAATGTGATGGTAAAAGTTCATGAACATATGTCAGAATATATCAAAGAACAACATATAAAATTGAGTGTCATTGACATATAATAAGATACTTTGGAGTATATAAAAACTTCCAAAAAATGTAAAGATATAAATTTCTGGATAAAATAATCAGTTTGATATGAAATATGTAAGAAAATCTGAAAATGAACAGGAATAAGGGATTCCAAGGATTTTGATATGTGAAAATATAATGAAAACACCAATTTCTTTGGTCATAAGAGTTGAAAGGGAATAACGGCTATGTAAAGTTCTAGTTTTTACAAATATAAAATGGGCACGAATTTATTGCTGTTTAATTTTGCACAGGAAATTTGAAAATGTATAAATTAACATATTGCATTGATCTTCATAAAGAAAGAAAACCCTAAATGTATGGTATTCCAGAATAAAATTTAAAAAATAATATGCATTGCATGATGATTTTGAGGACATTCAAAACCAATCACATTATAGATTGCTTAAAGTGAATTCTAAGAAAAATCTAACATTTTTGGTAATTTAGACCTTCCAGTTCACTGGTGACCACATCAACTAGAGATTACCTGGCTTATTTTGATAAAAACCCAAACTTTTTCAATCTCATTTTTAATCAGTTAAGACATGCCAGCATGGTGTAATGGTAAATGTCCTAGGTCAGAAACCAAGACATTAAAATGTGTATGGTTCTAAAGAAGTTCTTTAATATCTGTGTTTTGGTTTCCTAATCTGTAATTAATGGAGACAGATTTGTGTTGATCTACCTCTTAAATACCAATATGGGCTAGTCAAAGTAGGTGACCTGTGGAAATTTGAGCATGCTTTGAACTCTTACAGGACTCTTTTTAGCCTCATTGGAATTTGGTTTGCTTTCCTGTGAAATGAAGCTGTTGGAATAAATGATGCTTAAGATTTTGTCCATCTCTAGTATGCCATGTCTCTATTTTGCTGTTTCTAACTGACAGGTGATTCATGATATAATCGCTCAAGCAGTCCTGTGACATTCCAGTATCAAAAAGCTATGAAAGCATAACTAATATAACATCTTAAAATATTATCATTTCTTAATGTCTTTCCTTCCCTTATCCTTCCCTCAAGTTTGTAGCCAAAAGCATTTTCTTGCTAAGGCAATTTTATGCCCTTTATGTCATACTGAACCAGAAAAGAAATAGCCCTTTCCAAAATATAAATACATTGAATAGATCTTTCTCTTGTTTTTCCTTTGTCAGGCTATTTAATGATTTATCTCATCTCAAAACACAGACATTAAAGTATTCATGTGTGAAACTGTCCATAAGTTACACAGAAGTGCTAATTTTTATGTACTTTGCAGGTTTTTGCTGTTGTTGCTATTGTAAGTAGTACCTAATTTCCATTGCTCTAAGGGTAGGGTGTGGGGAAGTCTTGTGAAGGGGTCCTCAGTAAGTCATTGTGGCATTAAATTTATTTTGAGCTGGAGGCATTTGAGTTGCTGAAATCCCTAGCTGCCTACATGCAGAGCCTCCAGAGAGAACTGTTGTCCTAAATTCCTTCCCCAGAACAACTCAAATCTTCTCTTCTCAGAGAAGAGCAGTCAGCACCACGCACAGTGTCACAAAACATCACCTATCCCTTCTATTCTCATAATGGTCCATTTTATTTCCAAAATTCATTTGTTTTTCCATAAATACCCTTTATCCCCCCTGCAAATAAGTCATTTGTTCTCCTGGAAGTACACCTCTGCTCCTCCTTATCCCCTATTGAGTTGGTATCTAAGTCCCAAATTTGAATCTCTTCTTTGAGTCACATGTCTCTTGTAGATCTAACCTTTATTAGTTTAATTTGCAGTTTCCCAGAAAAGAACATAACAGAGTGGAGGGAAAGTTTGTTCTCCCCAACACTTGCTACCCTACGCGTCTCTGGCTTATTAGCCAATAACTTGGCAGATCTGCGATCTCAGTAAATGAAGGTCATTTCTTTGGAAATTTTCAGTGTCTTGAGAGAAGAATCCTCAAATCTCAGGTCCTAAGTCATATCCTGGAGACTGAGAAGGTGCAAAACTTCTCACCTTTCACTAGGGCATCTTTCACTTAATCATCCTGTTTCTATTTCTGTGCTAACCCTCTTTCATCAAGTGCTCTTGATGTTACTGAGCCCAGAGCTTTTCTGGCTAAATTTCTATAAAAATTAAAGGATGGATGGATCTCCTGTGGGAAGCAAGGTCTAGTGGGCTTGTACACTACTCTTTTGCCCATGGTCCAACTTTTCTGNCTAGGATGCCCATGGTCCAACTTTTCTGCCCTGACCTTCTCTTTATTTTTGAAGAAGGTTGCTTTTTTTTTCTTTTCATTTCTGCACTGTAAATTAGTGAGATTTTGGAGGGAAAGGAAGTACATATTTATGATGATTCCTCTAAGTTAACACTGTTGGATTGTTGGCTCTGGTGATCTCTGTCAAGTCAGTCAACCCCTCCTGCTTTTTTCTTTTTTAAAAATTCAGTCTTCTGAATTGGGTAAAATTAGAGAATTTAGGAGAAAAGTGTGAAAGACTTTGAAATGGACGAAAAGATTTCTGGGTGTCTTTAAAATAAAACTAGACGTTGGAGCACCTGGGTGACTTAGTCATTAGGCATCTGCCTTTGGCTCAGGCCATGATCCCAGAGCCCCCGCATCAGGCTCCCTGCTCAACAGGGAGCCTGTTTCTGCTTCTCCCTCTCCCTCTGCTGCTCCACCTACTTGTGAGCCCTCTCTCTCTAATAAATAAATAAAATCTTAAAAAAATAAAAAATAATACTAGGCATTGAGTTTGTGATCCTATTGAATCTCTGTGCCTTTCACTGTCTTTGAGCTCTTCTGTAAATTGTCAAATACTGATATTAATACAAATGATCTGCCCACAGGAATACAAAGTTTCTTGGAGATAGGGTTGATGCTCTTTGGAGTCCCCTTTGTAACCCTTGTAACATCTTACTGGTCCCCACATTAATGGGTTAATATTTGACGTGTACATTTCAAATTTGCATGAGTCATTATTTTACCTTTTCAAAATTATTCCTTTAAATATGAAGTTCATAAACTGTGAAGTCCTAGGAAAGTAGTTTTTATTATCATGGTTTCAGAAGAGTGAAATTACAGTTTTATATTCCAATTTGCAAAGTAGGAATATGACTTAAGAAAGAGTCACTACGGGGACACCTGAGTGGCTCAGTCAGTTCAGCGTCTGACTCTTGATTTCAGTTCAGATCATGATCTCAGGGTGGTGGGGATAAGTCCATATGGGGCTCCATGCTGGGTGTGGAGTCGCTTAAGATCCTCTCTCTCCCTTTGTCCTCTTCCCCCAATGCTTGCACTCTCTACCTCTCTCTCTCTCTCAAAAAAAAAATAGTATTGCAGGGCTAACATAAATGAAGGTAAAGAAGAAGGTAAATAAAGCAGCTTTTCACGGAGACATTAGGTCAATGCCTTGAACTTGGTAGCCAGATAAGCATCATTTTAAAATGTAAACTTCACTAGTTACTGACAGAGTGATTCTGGAGGGCCATCTCCTTTAAGTGTCAGTTTTCACAAGTGCAAAATAAAGACGATAATAAAAATCACTTGAAACTGTTGTGAGAAATAAAATAATCCCTGTAAATTACTTAGCAGAGAGCCTAATATGTAGTAAGCATTCAATAGATATATCAGATACTAGATATCTGTGCTCAGAGATATGGGAAACTAATAGAATTTTTGTAATAATCACAATTTTTTATTTTATTTTATTTTATTTTATTTTATTTTATTTTATTTTATTTTATTTTATTTTATTTTATTATTTTATTGTTTTAAGTAGGCTTCACACCCAGCATGGGACCTGAACTCACAACTCTGAGATCAAGAGTCCCATGCTCCACTGACTGAGCCAGCCAGGCACCCCAGTACATTTTAAAGGTAAAAGGTCTGTAGTATTTGAAAACATCTTCTGTCATGAAAATATAAAATATAAATATAAAATATGAACTTTTATGCTTTCGTGTTATCAAGATAATATGAATATTACACATCAACAGGAAATTAACCTGTTATGTTGTTATTCCCCCTCTTGGAAAGTTAGTAACCAGAATAATCATAATTAGTTTAAAAAATCTTTAAATTATATGATTTTTTTGATATTTTTTATCTTTTCTGTGAAAGATAATACAAATTTGCCACTTTTGTACAAGCCTCTTCAACATTTTTTCTCTTCTTGTAAGAGCTCCTCACATTCTTTCCTCTCAATTTCTGCTTTCTTTTCTGTACGTTGACCTTGAACAATAATAGTAACTCCTGCTTATGAGAGGAAAAATACCATCAGTCTTTCTTTCTTTCGACTCAAAGAGTTTTTGATGCTGCTGTGGGAGGTAATCGTTGTGAAGGTGTTTTGGCTAATGAAGTATGGTCACAAATATATCACAAGATGGTCTTGTACTGATTCCTGAAAAACAGGTTGCTCTTAATTATTAAAAACTCATTTCTGTTGTTGGTAATTCAAACACTACATTTTTTCCTTCTTTTGCTAAAAGTGTCTGATTGCTTTTATAAAAATTTACAGGTTTAACAGAGGGTCAGCAGGGAGCTGTGGAAAAGAAGAGAGGAATGGAAAGGAGAGACATTTGTTAAATTTTTACTTGTTCCCTTCTCCATAAGTGGTCTGCTTTGGAAGGAGGTTGTAAAAAGGAATGTGATGGGTTGCTACTTACTGTTTCAATTGTTTCTGTGTCATTGGTTGTTCCCATTAGCATAAATAAGACAAAATGGGCCATTTTCTCCCTGTCCTGATGTTATGAATTCTGAAAAACAAAAACCCAAAAAGGTCAAAGATAATACAAAGGGACAGTAAAAATGCTAGCATTATCTATAACAATGGTTTACTTAGGGTAGTGCTAAAATAAATTTTTAACCTGAATGGTTCTTGAAGGATTGAAGAAAAGCTAGGCTGGCTAGGGACACAAGCAAAATATTAGGTTTGATATTCAAAATAAAAAAGGAGACTAACTTTTTATCTTATTTTATTTTTTTAAAGAAGTCTACCTTTTTAAAATGACTGCAGTCAGACACATACTGTCTCCATGTTTTCTCATTCACTGTACATGGTAGAAAGTATTCTCCACCCACCCCACCCTATTTTTCCTTTTTGACAAGACTGGGGCACAGAATGTTTAAAAGAATTGCTTCAGGTAGCCCAGCTAATAAATGCTAGAGGTGGTATTTGAACACAATTCTGTATGACTTCAAAGACAATGTTCTTCCTAGAGCACCAAGTCAATTTAAGAAGGAAAAAGAAATGTAGGCAAGCCTCAGGCTTGGCATGAGAAACTAAGACTGAAAACACAAGAATGAGTGAGATGGAAAATCTTTTGTTTGAATTTTTAATAGGAGGATTAAGTATTATTTCTTCATGATATTCTTCTCTGAGACTGGTTAAAACAACTATTCTCTTCTTCATAGATGAAGACTGAAGATATGTCATATCTGGTGCATAACCAATCATTTTCAGGCTCTCTGCCTGGCAGGGAGATTAGCTTTTCGGGAAGCTCCTGAAGAATATGAGACTCTTCCTGTTTTCAGCCATCAGAAATGACTAGATTTTCCCCTTTATTTTCTTCTAGAAATTTCATCGTCTTTGTTTGTATGTATAAATCTATGATCCTTTTGAGCTAATTTTTAGGGATATTGTTAGAGGTCAAGGTCACATTAAGTTTCTACTTGTTTTGTTCTTTGACAAATGTGACTTTTCAAAAGTCATAGTACTAGTAAGTGGTGAAGCCGGCACTAATTGCACAAAGTCTATAATCTGCTCCAGGCCACTACAACCCTACCTTTTTTCACTAGATTATTGATTTATGGTGACTAATTCACTTTTCCTACATTGTTACAAATGTCACCCAATTCTACAGTTAACTCATAAACTTCGCTATTTCTAGAATTTCACAGATTCACCTCTAGCCAATGATTTATCGCTAACCAATGCTAGACTGCTTATTCTTTTAAGATGGTAGAAGAAATACTATGTTTATTTTCAACAGCTTTCATAAGGTATAATTGACATTCAATAAACTGGATCTTCTGTTCCCTCTCCTCTGTGTCCTGTTCTGAGGCAACCATTGATCTTCTCTGTGTTATGATAAATTAGTGTCCATTTGCTAGAATGAAAATGGAGGGGCACTTGGGTGCCGCAGTCAGTAGAGCATGCAACTCTTGATCTCGGGGTTGTGAGTTCAAGCCCCACATTGGAGGTAGAGTTTACTTAATAATAATTAAAAAATTAGAATGAAAATGGAATCTTATATAAATGGAATCATGTAGTATGAACTGTATTTTTTGTAATTTAAGACTCCAAATAGTTATTTTGAGATTCATCAATAGTTTATTCTTTTCACTGCTGAATAACAATGTGAAATGTTGGGGTTCAGGAGTGAATGGTCAAGAAGGAATTCTTGAGTTGTCTTCAGTGCAAAAAAAGGTGGTTTTATTAAAGCATGGGGACAGGACCCATGGGCAGACAGAGCTGCACACGGATTGTGAGGAGTGACTGATTCTATACTTTCAAGTTGGGAGGAGGTTAGGGATAGTTTAAGTCTTTAAGGTATTTGAAAGCAAGGTATCCAGGACCTTGAGGGGCTAGCTATTGTTAGGAAAAGGTCACTTACTACTGCCTGGTAAAACCTTAGTCATGAGACCCTTCAGGTATATATCAGTGGGTCATATGCTTGGAGGATGATTGCTAATAAAAATCACGTGTAGGGGGGTTAAAGCTAAAGGAAGTTTCCAAAGGAATTTTTAAACTAAGTTTTTATTTATTTGAGAGAGAGAGAGCATGAGCACAGGAGAGGGGCAAAGGGAGAGGTGATAAGCAGACTCCCTCTGAGCAGGGAACCAGATGCGGGGCTTAATCCCAGGACCCTGAAATCATGACCCTAGCCAAAGGTAGACATTTAGCCCCCTGAGCCACCAAGGCATCCTCCAAAGGAATTTTTATATGTTAAAGAGGACTTACTGGATCCTGGAGGTCGGGCTAATGTTAAGCTAAATTTGCCTTTTGCCTCTAGCAAAGTATTCACATTGAGGAAGTTGAGTTCCTGGAGGAAGGTCACCCATCCTCCTTGTCTCAAGTACTTGTCCATGTAATTTTTTCCCTACACTTCTTTTGCCTTTGTTCTCCAAATCAAATAATAATTCAGTTGTATTAATGTACTACAAGGTGCATTGTGATCTCTTTTTGTGATTTTAATTTTCATTCCCTTAATGACTAATGATATTGAGGGCCTTTTTAATGTGCTAATGTGCCATCATTTTTTGGTGAAATAGCTGTTCAAATCCTCCCTCCCACCCCCTGACTAATTTTTATTGGTTTGTTTTCTCATTATGGAATTCTGAAGGCTCTTTATATGTACTGGGTTCAAGTCCTTTATCAAGTAAATGATTGTGCAAATATGTGCAAATATTTACTCCCAATCCATGGCTTTTCTTTTCATAACCTTTGGAAGAGAAGAATTTCTTAATTTGGTAAAGTCCAATTTATGACGTTTCTTTTTATTGGTTGTGTTTTTGATGTTGATCTAAGAAATTTTTGGCAGACCCAAGGTTACAAAGACTTTCTTCTAAATTTTCCTTTAGCAATTTGTTTTAGTTTTACATTTAAGTCTGTGGTCCAATTTAAGTTAATTTTTTATATACATTGTGAAATATGGATTAAAGTTACATTTTTAATGGATCCAGTATCTTTTGTTGAAAAGACTAGCCTTTCTCCATTGAATTGCGTGTGAACCTTTGTCAAAAATGAGTAGACCATCTATGTTCTGTCTGTTTCTATACTCTTTTTCTAACCCATTGATATGTTTGTCTAGCTCAAAGCCTATACCACACTGTCTTAGTGATTAAATTTAAAATAATTTCTAAGTTGTTCTGGCTTTTCTGGGTCCTTTGTATTTCCATAAGAATTTTAGAGGGGTGCCTGGGTGGCTCAGTCGGTTAGGCATCTGACCCTTAGTTTTCAGCTAAGGTAATGATCTCAGGGTCCTGGGATTGACTCCCTCATTGAGCTCTATGCTTGGTGGGCAGTCTGCTTGAGGATTTTCTCCCTCTCTCTCTGCCCCTACCCCTGCTCTCTCTCTCTTTTTCTCTCTCTCTAAAATAAATAAATAAATCTTTTTTAAAAAGAATTTTAGAAACAACTTGTCAACTGCTTTAAAAATTCCTGCTCTCATGACATGATACTCTATGTAGTAAACCCAAAATACTCTACCAAAAAAAATGGTAGAACTGATACAGGAATTCAGTGAAGTCACAGGATATAAAATCAATGCACAGAAGTCAGTTGCATTTCTTTTTTTAGAAAAAGATTTTATATATTTTTTTGAGAGAGAGCTTGAGAGAACAAATGGGAGGAGGAGCAGAGGGAGAAGCAGACTCCCCATGGAGTGGTGACCCCAATGTGGGACTCAATCCCAGGACCCTGGGATCATGACCTGAGCTGAAGGCAGATGCTTAACAGACTAAGCCACCCAGGTTCCCATCAGTTGTATTACTATACACTAATAATGAAGCAGCAGAGAGAGAAATCAAGGAATCAACCCCATTTACAATTGCACCAAAAACCATACGATACCTAGGAATAAACCTAACCAAAAAGGGAAAAGACCAGTACTCTGAAAACTATAGAAAAGTTATGAAAGAAATTGAGAAAGACACAAAGAAATGGAAAAACATTCCACGCTCATGGATTGGAAGAACAAATATTGTTAAAATGTTTATGCTACTCAAAGCAATCTACACATTCAACGCAACCCCTATCAAAATACCGTCAGCATATTCACAAAGCTGTAGCAAACAATCCTAAAATTTGTATGGAACCAGAAAACACCCCAAATAGCCAAAGTAATGTTAAAAAAGAAAACCAAAGCTGGTAGCATCACAATTCTGGACTCAAAGCTGTGTTACAAAGCTGTAATCATCAAGACAGTATGGTACTGGGTTAAAAACAGACACATAGATCAATGGAACAGAATGGAGAACCCAGAAATGGATGCCTAACTCTATGGTCAACTAATCTTCAACAAAGCAGGAAAGAATACCGAATGGAAAAAAAAACAGTCTCTTCAACAAATGGTGTTGGGAAATTGGACAGCCACATGCAGAAGAATGAAACTGGACCACTTCCTTACACCATACACAAAAATAAACTCAAAATGGATGAAAGACCTAAATGTGAGACAGGAATCCGTCAAAATCCTAGAGGAGCAGCAACCTCTTTCACCTCAGCTACAGCAACTTCTTGCTAGATACGTCTCCAAAGGCAAGGGAAGCAAAAGCAAAAATGAACTATTGGGACTTCATCAAAATAAAAAGTTTTTGCACAGCAAAGGAAACAGTCAACAAAACCAAAAGACAACCAACGGAATGGGCAAAGATGTTCAAAAATGACATATCAGATAAAGGGCTGGTATCCAAAATCTGTAAAGAACTTATCAAACTCAACACCCAAAAAAACCCCAAAAAATCCAGTCAAGAAATGGGCAGAAGACATGAACAGATATTTCTCTAAAGAAGACATACAAATGGCCAACAGACGCATGAAAAAATGCTCAACATCACTCAGCATCAGGGAAGCACAAATCAAAATCATAATGAGATACCACCTCACACTGGTCAAAATGGCTAAAATTCACAAGTCAGGAAACAAGAGATATTGATGAGGATGCAGAGAAAGGGGAACCGTCTTACACTGTTGGTGGGAATGCAAACTGGTTCAGCTGCTGTGGAAAACAGTATGGAGGTTCCTCAAAAAGTTAAAAACAGAGCTACCCTGTGACCCAGCAATTGCACTTCTAGGTATTTATACAAAGGATAAAATAATAGTGATTCGAATGCTCCCCAATGTTTGTAGCAGCAATGTCTACAATAGCCAAAACTTGGAAAGAGCCCAGACGTCCATCAAAAGATGAATGGATAAAGAAGAGGTGGTGTATATATATATATATATATAATATAACTCAGCCATCAAAAAGAATGTAATCTTGCTGTCTGTCATGATGTGGATGGAACTAGAGAGTATTGTGTTAAGTGAAGTAAGTCAGTCAGAAAAAGACAAATACCATATTATTTTATTCATATGTGGAAATTCAGAAACAAAATAGATGAACATAGGGGAATGGAAGGAAAAGTAAGATAAAAACAGAGAGGGAGGCAAACTATAAGAGATTCTTAACTATAGGAAACTGAGGGTTGCTGGAGGGGAGGTGGGTAGGGGATGGAGTAACTGGGTGATGGACATTAAGGAGGGCATTTGATGTAATAAGCACTGGGTATTACATGCAACTGATGAGTCACTAAATTCTACCCCTGAAACTAATAATACACTATAAACTAAGTTGAATTTAAATAAAAATTTTAAAAAATAAAAAAAATAAAAATGCCCTCATTCATGATGATTATGATCATACCATATCCGTAGATCAATTTGAGCCTTGTTATTTTAACAATATTGATTCTTCTGATCCATAGATGGGGTGTAATTCTTCATTTATTTATGTGTTCCTTAATTTCTTTCTGAAATGATTTATAGTTTTCAGTTGAGAGATCTTTCATCAGATCTAACCAAAAGTAGTTCATATTTTTTGATGCCATTTTAAAAGTTACTACTCTTTAGTTTCAATCTCTTATTGTGTATTGCTAGTATACAGAAATAAAATCCATTTTCATATTGATCTTTTATCCTGAGACTTGTTGAACCAATATGTTTCTGTGTATTGTTTTTTATTCCAGTCTGATCATCTCTGATTTTTGATTAGAGTGTTTAGTCCATTCCCATTTAATGTAATATCTATATGGTTGGAGTTATGTCTCCTATTTTGCTATTTGTTTTATATATATTACATATATAATATATATATTTCAAGTTTATTTTGTTCCTCTGTGTCTCATGTATGTTTTAAATTATATATATACATATATATATTTCTTGTTAAGATACATATGTATGTATTTATGTATATCTGTATGTGTATCCTTAATCCTATTTAATTTCTCTGTTGATTTTTTCACAGTATTGTACTGTATATCTACTCTATTTTAACTTCTTATTTCTTGCTCTGCACTTTCCAGAATAGATGTGCCTTAATATTCCCGGCATGCTCAGTTATTAACTAAGAACAACCCTTGAGAAGTGTTGCCTCTGTGCAAATGCACCAACAGATTTCTGAGGACAGACCTGGGGCCTTTACTACCCTTGAAATCAGAGATGAGAGAGGTGCATTCATGTGTCCTACCAAGCCAACAGCAGTCCTCTATCACAATCTAAGAAATACCTATAGGAAGAAAGGTAGACTGATGGCAGGGTTACAGACTGAAAGTTTACGTTCCCTTCAAATTCACATGTTGAGGCCCCAACCCCCAATGTGACTGTATTTGGAAGTAGGGCCTATTTAGAGGTAATTACGGTTAAACTAGGTCATAAGGGTGGAGTCTTGATTCAATATAAGGTCCTTATAAGAAGAGACACGAGAGATGTCTCTCTTTCTGATATGTGAGGACGCAGCGAGAAGGCAACCATCTGCAAACCAGTAAGAGGGTCCTCATCAGGAATCACATCAGTGGGCACCGTGATCTGGTACTTCTAGCCTCCAGAACTGTGAGAAAGCTAATTATTGGTGGCTAAACCACCCAGTCTTTCGTATTTTGTTAATGGAAGCTTGAGCAGATTAAGACAGAGGGTAACCTCATTGGTTTCTTTTCTCTTGGGGATCCTATCATTCCTGTCTTGTGTCCTCTGCCTGGTAATGATATTTTTCATATATTCTGTCTAGTTTTCTGGCTTCATGTGTGTGTGGCAAAAGGATTTGCCTGATCCCAGTAATTTCACTGTAGCTGTTAGTGGAGGTCCTTTAGTGAAGTATCTGCTTCTGCTGTTGGGTTGGGCAATATCCGGAGCAGCAGGAGGACTTGGGCCACTACTTCTAGTTTTAGAATTCATTACTTCTTCCTCTGGCCCACAGTAATCACTTTCCTTAAAGATTGTCCACCTACAGGAAGCCCTAAGATAGTTCTTGGCACATCTCCTTCCTGTCCCTCTTCATACATCATCCCCACATTTCTGTTTATAGCTCCTATGGAATGCTTCCCATAGCACATACTCTAACACAATATATCTGCAAGGAGTCATGAAAACAGACGTAGGCTAAATATTTTGAGAAATCTATATTGCAATTCATTCTTGGTTCTTCAAAATGCACATTAGCATATCTATAGCTAGGAAAACTCGGTTTCTTGCACTTATCATTTTTCTTTGTTATTGATGAATTTTATCAACATTCTACGGAATCCTTATTTTGCGGAATGGTATTTTTGTGGAAAAATTTAGAGGTGTTATAGAATTATTTTAACATCTTATATTCAGCTATATTCAGCATATATTTGTTCTTTCACTAATGTCATGGTGAACTTTTATAACTTCAGTGTTTCACCTAAATTATGAAAATATTGTTGTGAGGATCAAATGAAATGATGCATACTAAAGTGCCTGATTCATTAAGTACACACTCAATGCATTAGTTCCCCTATTCCACCTTTACTTCTCAAATATAAAAATAAAAAAAATTTAAGTATAAAATACATTATCCAAATGTCATGTACTTTTGTATGTGTCATTTAAAAAAAACCTGTGGCTCTAACCAAGGAGGGCTGTTCTTTCTGTTGTTGTTGATGGTGTGTTCAGTGTCTGGCAGCATGTCTCTATCATGTAACAAATCAACGTTTTAATAAATATTTGTCTTAAAATCAGGTAGCACAGTCCATTGTCTTTGGTATTTATTATCTATTCCTGTATGGTAAGAAGGGTGATTATAGAAATAGAAGTATAATCTTCCCTTTCACAAAAAGAAATTTTAATTGATCTCTGTGGAATTTGAACAAGTGTTGGAGCTAAATATAACCTAATACAGGAGACTCATTAGAGTCATGGAATAAATTCACTACCAAAAAACCCGTGCAACACGAGTGTGCCTTAGCAGCACGCCGAGGAGGTGACTTGTGGTGTAGAGTGACGACAGGACCATACTTCTGGGGCGAGGGACAAATCCTGATCCTATGGAACCGAACACGGTCGGCCTGTGACCCCGCTGTCCTCTACTAGTAATTCCAGGAAAGGTCTGAAATATTTTGCTTTCTCCCCTTTCTGTTTTATTATTTATCTACTTTCTTCAACATCTTGTGAGACCCACCAGGCAGGAGTTATGCTTTATTTCCTAGGGTATATAACACAGCACTTAACAAGAAAACAATATTTAGTAAATGGTGTTAATTTAAACATTTGTCCATGACCTGTCACATTAACAACAGTATAATCTGTCATTAAAACTTTGTCTCAGTTTTGCATATGCTTTGTTCCAACTAGAAAACTGAGATCCAGATAATAATAAAAAATAATTTTACTCTATAATATCCATTGCAAGTTAATTGAGAACAGCAACTATATCGATGTGTTTCCCCAGCCATTGAACAATGTATTTCATATAGTTGATAGTCTTTGTTGAATTGTGATATTAAAATTTTAGGGAAGCTTGCCCTCTATGTTATTATATTCGTTCCACTATTGAAAGATATTAAAGAAACAATAATTTTAAATAAACTTTATAATTAAGGGATTATTTTATACATGTAAAGTTTTATATTTAAATTTTATTTTTCTATTAAGCATTCTTCCAATTTTAAGAGATAAATTACCTTTACTTATATTTAGAAACCTATATTGATTTTTTAATTCTTTCTCAAATTAATTTCTGCAAATTATTATTAAAATTTTCATAGCACTTTATTTTAAATATGCTTTTGTTTTGTTTTCACTATCAGGGCACATGATAATCCTAAGCAAAAAATCAGTATCATTTCCAATATAGGGAGGTGAACAGAGGTGAAAATATTTTTTAAATGTCTTGTATTTTTTTCATAATGAGTCAGATACACCTGGACTCTATCCCAAACCTAAGTCCTGATCCAAAGTTCCTCACTCCTGGAAATGAAGGCTTTAGTTCTTAGACAAATGTTTTTAGATGAGCTTTTCAAATATGCTGGTTAATTATTTTTTTCCCATTGCACGCATCTTCCCTCTAAATACAACTTTTTTGGGGGTTAGAATTTTCAAATGGATTTTAAGCTGACTGATTTGAGGATGATTGTGTGTGCTTAACATTGTTGATGACTATAGTAATAAAGGAGGTTCTGTTCATAAAGAAGTTAAGTTACGATACTAACCACATGGGTAAATATGCTACCTTGAAAGTCACTATTGCATACCCTGAGAGATGAGGCTGATTTGTCTATTCAAAATTTTCTGACATCAAGTTGATTCTCACTTAATGCTGTTTCATGGGTCTTATGAAATATGACACTTAAAATCATCTAGCACCTCAAATATTTTTTGAAGATTGTTTGTTTTATGGATTATACATTAATTCTGGCAGCAACGTTTTTGTAGGTACAGTGGAAAGCTGTATAGATAATATACATGCAGTATAGACATTCCTTAACTCTGTCACCCACTTTCACTTAATTTGACATGCTGGATTGATACTCCCTCTTCTCTCAGTAAAATAAAATTATGACTGCACATAGCACCTCATCTAAAAAATGTTTTTGTTAAAAATCTCACTATCAGGGTGGGGCACCTAGGCAGCTCAGTCAGATAAGCATCTTGATTTCTGCTCAGGTCATGATCTCAGGATTGTCTATACATGCATGCATATACATATGTAAATAAATTTGGGATATAATAATACGTGCGCTTATAAATTCATTAATGGAACCATTTTGTACATCAAAGATCTAGTTGTGGATCTGTTCAACATAAATGCAAGGTGATGAGTGTACGTGTTAATTTTATGTGCTTCTATCTGTGACAAATTCACATTCATTGCTATTGCTACTGCGCTTTGTTGACTTATTTACTACTGACAGAAATGATAAATTTTGGTTGCAGGTCAGTGAAAATAACCCATCCATATTCACGAACTTACTGACATCTAGTTCTTGGACCTTGGGTTAAGAATCTTGTAGTAAATCAAATTAGGATGGGTGAGGTTGGGAATGTGATATGTTTAGAACCTCCTCAACTAAACATCACAGATGTTTCCTTTGAGAATGCTCAAGGTGGGATTTGGGATTTTCAACAATTAATAAATGTAACAACCACCCAAAAGATGCTAAAATACATTGCTTTTCTTGAAAAAAAATGATTAATGATATAACACTTACCTGAATATGAGCATAAAAACTCATAAATAATTGTAAGCAACCTATAGACAGGAAAATTCAAAAGTAGTTATGTGAGGCATTGTCTAGAAAACTTAGTACAATGTATGATTTTCATAGAGAGATTTGGCTTTGTTCTTACATCTTAAAAAATCAAGATGTCTTGAAGAGTCGTGACCTCCAATCAAATTTATTTTACAAATTTCCAGAGGATAAAATGGGATCAATTTCATTCTCAATTACAACCAAAATACAGGCTAATTCAATTGTACTAAGAGTTTACTCCTTTAAGTATCTTGTGGGTGGCATGACTTCTCCTAAAATATATTCAAATAATTGCCATTTAAAGGAAGATTAAGATAAAACCTTTATTTGTTTTTGTTGTTAACTGTTAAAAGTTACTTTGAGGGAAATCAGTGTAGTGAGAGTGCCTTTTAATAACTCTAAATGCACAGGATAAAATGGTAACAGAAGGTAAAATTATATTTTATTTTAAATTTGAATTACATGCTTTCTAACAGAAAATAAACTATGCTATATTTAATGCTATAATTAGGAACTAAATTATTATCTTTTCTTAGTGATTTTGATGCAAGACTCCTTGCCACAAAAAGAAGAAAGTGCTTCAGTTAAAATCTGCTACAAGATTCTCCCTTTACACTGCTTTTGGGTACTTGTTTTGCAAATTATCACTATTTATGTACACAAAATAAGTGCTTTTCTTTACCCATGTAGAAACATTAGAAAAGTAGCCATTTGCTGTTAGAAGATATGATAGTGGTAGAACGACTAATTATTTCAATGTTCAATGAGTTGAGTTCCACAATTTTCAGGTTTCTTACTGCAAATATTAGGTAGATACTGTATTAATATTGAATATAAATAATAGAATCTGTTAAAAATAATATTTATTGGCCTCCGGTCTGCCTATGCTCTCCTGAAATTGTTAAGAAAAGGTCAAATATCTAATGGAACTACCTTATAAATCAAGCCAAATATTATGGGAAAAAGAAAAGAGAAATGCTAGGCAGAATACAAAAATGCCTCCAACATTTCAGACATGAAGCCTTTAAAGAAAGACCTTGACTGAAGTCTCAGAACATCCATTGCACGCCCAACCGTGAGTTGGAAAAGGACACTTTTTTTACCTTCAGGAAACATACAACCCAGCTGAGAACACACAACCCAAAATGTCAGCATGGCCCAAGTTTTGCTTCTGGGCAGTCTTTACTAAATAGAAGACCAGCACCGAGGAATAGGGACATGATGTAAGGAATCAGAAAATATCTGGTGTTGGAACAAATATCAAATCATATACATAGAATATACAAAATAAGAAATCACCCAAGACTCCAATTTTGAGGCAAGATGGAGCCCAGATTCTGGAGCTGGTCAAATGCCCTATTTTCAGAGCTAACCAAGATCTCAGACCTGCCACATTCTTTCATTCATCCAATTGTTCTTTTATTCAGGCCGTCAAATATATGATGTATTTGTGCTGAGACAGAGGTGTGAAAGACAAAGTCTGCACCCTGATAAAGAGGGGATGGAAAATATGACAAAATAAGTAATAGAACATATGTGATCTATAAAATGAGACAATTTGTATGCTAAGATTTATTTCAAAGGGGTAAGTTTCAACCTTACAAAGGGAAGCAAATATTAATTTAGTTTTCAGATTCTTGGGTATTAAGGCCACATGAAAAAGATTTTATGTAAGTGAATAGAGCAGGAAGTATCACATTCTTTGTATTCTGAATTACAATTTTCCATGTGATAATGAGGTCTCACTGCAAGGTTGCTGAAAAGCCATAACGCCAAGTGTATAGTTGTTTAAAAAAAAAAAAAGCCTTCCTTCATACTCAGAGGTCCTTTACAAATATCATGGTGAAAAAGAAAAAGGGAATGTGAAGAAATATGTAGGAAATGAATTGATCTGATAACCACAATGGTGTTACAACTGATTGTGTCCCTCATGGAGAGGGATGAACTATCATTTCTGTTGGCACCAACTTCCCCCAACAGTCCGTGGAGATGGGCAGAAGAGCTTTCTTGATTAAAATACATTAATCTTCCTATTATTCTCTGAGGAGTGAATTTGAGCAGAGTCCCTAACTTTGGGTTTTGAAAGTAGAGAAACTTAAAGTCATGGAAATTAATTGCCTTGTGCCTCTTTTGTCCAAACTGATTCCCGTAGACTTATTTATCTTGCCAGAATGGATTCTACAATATACGTTTCCCTCCAACCTTTAGACTCTTCCTTTTCCTAAACCAGCATTCCTGAAATAGGCATCGCATTAACCAAAGCCTTTTCCAAATTCCAAAAAATTTAATGATTGTTCCGTTCTTCCAGTCACCCCAGAATAAAAAACCAAGTTACTATTGTCCCTTTGATCACCATATGTAATCCATTGCCTACTCATGCAGAGTTTATACCTGCAATATTTATATAACTATACCTATTATTTTACTGTTTATTACTTGTTATGGTAATAATCTCTCTATTAGTCCTTCCTTTTTTGTAAGAGAACAAGAAAAGTAGAGAAAAATAAGAACATAAGCATTGGAGGAGAGATTTTTGGGTAAGAAACGCTGATGTCAATGCTAGGACTTGCTGATTGAGAGGGGGATGTGCACATCAGAAGTCAAGTGAGAGAATGAGGCTCAAATGTTGGCTCTTCCATTTACTGGTTTTGTGAGTTTTAAAGATTCAACTTCTTTGATCCTTAATATCCTCATTGTTATTCTTAACAATGATGAAAATAGTACTTATTTTAGAGAGCTGTTGCAAGGGTGAAGGAGAAAATATATGTTGATTGTTCAGCACTCTTCTTGACATTTAGTTAGAACTTACCAATACTAACTATTGTTGTTATACACAAATAGCAGTGTTGAGCTGAAACCTGCTCACACAGGCTCTTCCCAACCATTACTTCAGTGACCTCACATTGGTAACTTGAAATTGGAAGTGGTAAGGATATTTACACCATAGAAATTGGCAAGCAGTATGAACCAGTTTTGTTTTTGTTTTTGTTTTCCTAAAGAGCCTACTACTAAACATTTACTAGCAAACCAGTGGTTTGGGTTTGTTGAAGTTATGCTTTGAAATAGTTATCCTAAACAGGTCAGAGATAAAACAACGGACAAATGAGTGAACAGGATGAGTTCATACCTAGTATAAGTAAGCCAGGAAATGAAGTAGGTCCTTAAGCAGTAAGCTAGAACTGAAAGATAATGCTTAGATAGCTAAGTGGTCGTATCCTTCCTTTGACTTGGATTATGTTCAGATGTGTAATTCTGGTGATTACCAGAAATCTAGTAAGCTTCAGTAGCCTGTAAGCTAGGTCTTCTTCTGTGGATCACAAGCTGAAGATGCTGTCATATTTTACATGCCACATTTTCCAGATTTTACACCCTGTCTCAACTTGCAGACTAGTTTTCAGTAAATCATTTCTTGATTGTTCTAGTTTTGTCTCTGCCATGCTGGCGGTCTGTGGAGAAGGAAACTCAGGTGTCTACTCCTGAGTCAGAGAACAGAGGGACAGCAATAATACTGATTGACCACTGTACCTACGGGAGTGGTAATTACAGAGTCCCCAAAGGGAAGGTGAACGTTGGGGAATCATCCCTCTGTCTCTTTAAATGAGAAGATTCTCTGTCAAATACCAAGTTCTGTTCTGCGCTTAAATTTTTACTATTTTTTTTTCTTACACTAGCAACACTTTAATTCAGGCTGTTACTTAATCTTTCATCTTGTTCGTGTTGTTATAATCTCTCCCTAAATATGGCTTCTAATATTTTTCTGTTCTAATTCTTCCTATGCCTACTTCTAAAAGAGAGAAGGAAGATAGAAAGAAACTTCCCATTAATTTGTATTCCCTAAAATATTTTGTACAAACTCATTGGTCTGATAGTCAGGATTTTTCCCAGTATGGTTTTAATCTGCCTTTTTAGGTTTGTCTCCCACTAGTGTCTCCTATATATCATGCAAAGAAAGCAAACCAAGTTATTTATTTTTGGTACGTGATTTGGACTTGCTAAAAAAACAAAATTCAACTGAGTAAAATTTAAAGATCTTGTTGGTTTTATTCAACAATTCATGAATTGGGCAGTATCCAATCTGGCGACAAAAAGGAGCTCTGAGGAGCTGTATAAAATGAAAGCCTTTCATAGGCAGAAGGGAGTGGGAACAAGGAAGTTACAGGAAGCAAAAATGTGGATTGGTTATTGCAAGATTACTTTCCGTTAGGGAATGGCAGAGGTTTATCAGGCAGATTACCTTAACTAGTGCCAGGACTGACTGGTTTAAGAGTCCATTTCTGAGAGAGCCAAAACTGTCATTAAGTTAAGTCTCAGTTTAGTGATATGGAACTCAGCATAAGTGACTCCATTTTGGGCCTCTTGCCATGTTGTTACAGACTTTTGTACTCCATGTGGTTCGATAAGGCTATTTCTTCTACTAGCAAACCCTTTTCTACTATCTCTGCTTGTCACAAAATTTAAAATTTGTACCACATGCTTCATGTTTCAGTAGTACCTTTCATCATTTTTTATAATGAATAATTCTCTAATCTCTGAAGACGCTTAACACTTTGTAAACATTTGCCAATTGTGACATTTGGTTTTGTATTATAATTCTTGGGGGAATGATTACATTTGGACAGAGGGACAGGACACAAGATGGAGGAAATCAGCACAATTCCCTTTAAGAACAGAGAGCTGTCAAGGAAAGGAATGTAATTGACTCCAAACCTTGTGGATAGCTGGATGGCTGGACGCAGAGCTCAGAGTATGTGGAATGCTCAGATGAGATTCAGACAATGCTCAGTACCAGCATTTCTCCCTTTCTTTCTTCCTCCCTCCTTCCCTCTCTTTCTTTTCCTTCCTTTCTTCCTTCCTTCTTTCTTTCTTTCCTTCCTTCCTTCCTTCCTTCCTTCCTTCCTTCCTTCCTTCCTTCTTTTTTCTTTCTTTTTCTTTCTTTTAGAGAGAGAGAGAGCATGTGGATGCATGCACTGTGTGATTGGGGGTGGGGAGAGGGGCAGAGGGAGAGGGAGAGAGAGAATCTTAAGCAGGCTCCAAGCTCACCATGGAGCCCAATGCAGGGCTTGATCTCACAACCCTGAGATCATGACCTGGGCAGAAATCAAGAGTTGGATGCTTAACTAACTAAGCCACCCAGGTGCCCTGGTGCCAGCATTTCTAAATGGGGGTGGAGTAGGGCAGGTAGCCTGTGACATTGAGGATCCAAGATAAGACAACCCTTAAGAAGATAATTATCATCAGAAAAATAATCAAGATGCAGCTTCTCCCACAAAAGGGGAAAGAAGAACCAGGCCAAATATCTGGGTGGAAATCAAAGTATAGTCCATATAATTTCTGTGTTTGGGGAAGTGTGACATAAGAGGAAGAGGACTAGGTGGGCTTTGACCAGTGTGAGCACTCAAGGTGTACCTACTTCCAATTCTTTTTTTTTATTTAATAATATTTTTTTATTATATTATGTTAGTCGCCATACAGTACATCCCTAGTTTTTGATGTAAAGATTCATGATTCATTACTTGCGTATAACACCCAGTGCACCATGCAATACGTGCCCTCCTTAATACCCATCATCAGCCTATCCCATTCCCCCACCCCCCTCCCCTCTGAAGCCCCTCAGGTTTTTTCCCAGAGTCCATAGTCTCTCATGGCTCATTCCCCCTTCTGTTTACCCCTCCTTTCTTGTTCCCTTTCTTCTCCTACTGATCTTCCTACTTCTTATGTTCCATAAATGAGTGAAACTATATGATAACTGCCTCCAATTCTTAGCAAAATCCTAGCAGTGTTCCCTGAGCTCAGATTTGAGAGGTTATCTCAAGACACACCAGAATAAAGGGAGAAATGGAGGGTGAATTGGGTCTGAAGCTTTAATTGCCTCTGTCAAGATTAGCTCAAGAACAGGAGAAGCCTGAGCCAACTGATGTAAATGCTGGAGGCACTTAGGCAGCGGACTCTCAGGCTGTAAGACTTTCTGAGTGGAAGATTGTGTAAGGGTGGGGCTGTGATGCATGATATTTATTTACTGTGTTTTAACCTACA
Organism: Ailuropoda melanoleuca; assembly: GCF_002007445.2. Taxonomy (NCBI): domain Eukaryota; kingdom Metazoa; phylum Chordata; class Mammalia; order Carnivora; family Ursidae; genus Ailuropoda; species Ailuropoda melanoleuca. The sequence continues at coordinate 54,202,918 of NC_048223.1, forward strand.
TAGAGTAGCACCTTACCTCATTAATATGTCTGTTGCTTGACATGTCTAAGACCTTACATATAGAAGCTTCTCAAAAATATAAGGATTAGTCAGGGGCGCCTGGGTGGCACAGTGGTTTAAGTGTCCAACTCTTAGTTTTGGCCCAGGTCATGGTATCAGGGTCATAAGATCAGCCCCACATTGGGCCCTGTGCTCAGCACAGAGTCTGCTTGAGATTCTCCCTCCCTCTCCTTCTGCCCCTCCTGCGTGTCCTTGCTCTTTCTCTCTGTCTCTCTTTCAAATAAATAAATCAATTAAAAAAAAAAGGATTAGTCATCGGATAGGGCATTCTGGCAGCACATCTTTGTCATACAGTGCAGTTCAAGACCTGAGTCCTGTGTCTCTATTGCCTCATCTCTAAAATGTGGATAATAATTTTTATATTGTAGGGTTATTGTGAGAATTAAATGAGATAATGTATATAACAAAATAAAAATACCTGTTAGTGTCATCATCCTTTCTTTTTTTTAAATTCTTATGCTTTTAAGAGTTAGTCCAATGATAGTAGAGATGAGAGGTCCCTATTGTATTTTCTGTTCCATGGATTGAGGATAAGTTTCCTATTAATCATTCATAACAAATCTACACTTCAGTCAAAATTGTGGTTATTTCTTTTAGTTGCTTATAATACATCACCTACGTAGATTACAAAGGATTTCAACCTTTATGCTTGTTTTTAATAGATGCTCTTATACAGTGTTAAAACAGGACATCTACATTGAATGTGACATTTTTTCAATTAAAGAAGAAAAAGTATAATATATAAAGGTCATATTGTTTGTAACCTTAATAAATACAGTAAAATAAAATGCCAATCTGAATATTTCATTGAGAAGCTAAGTTTGCTAGGCTGTCATTCTTAGAATTTAATTTAGAAGAAAACATCCACATTTTTCTTGGATGTTACCTCTTATAAAATTACAAATACTGACTGCAGCAAGTCAATTTAATACAGAAAACTAGTTAAAAAGCATAGCATTATTGTTCCTGAAGGCTGGTAGCAGCTCTGTGACAAGAAAATACATTGAAAAATAAATCTTTTCTATGTGTACTAGAATCAGTGGCCATCAGAGTCTGGGGTTTATCCAAATCTTTTGGATGATGGTTCACTTGTAAGAGAATTGCTTAATTTTGAAATTTATATCTGAAGATTATTCCTGGAGGCCTCTAATGTATCCATATGCCTTGAGTTGGACAAAACTACCAGCATATTGCCAAATGTGAATAAGCAGTTAAAATATATATAAAAATACATTCTTGCTAATAATATTATATAGTTTTCAGAGTTCAACAAAGAATTCCAGACCAGTCTTTGCAGCTGCTCCCTGTATTGTCACTATATTTGGGGCAATCCACTCATAATTCGTTCAGAGGTTTTGCCTCAGAAGCAAACACTTCTTCAGTCTGCTGGAGTTACATGTTGCAAAGTCTTGTCAAAGACTGGGAGAGTAATTGTATCTCCCTCAATGTGATACTATTAATTAAATTACTGACTTACAACAATTATAATAGTGATAAAACATATTGAGGTATATGATAATGATGGTAACTATAGTTTTTGAATTTGAATGCTTCTGTAGAGCAGGCTTTGTGTGAAATGCTATTACTATTAATTTATTTAACAAATATTCATTGTGTGGTATTTGGAGGTGAAAAATGTTCAAATTCTCAATAAGTCCATAACATCATACAATATCTAGTCTATAATTTTTCATTCTCCCAAATATTCCCCCCACCCCTCAAATCAGGAACAAATCAAGATTCTTGCATTGTCTTTTTCAATCTAAAAAAATCTGCTTCTTTTTTTTTTTCATTTTTCATATTAATGTCCTATACTGAAAATAGTGGGAATTTAAAATTCATTTTGAATCATGATAACAATTCACATCCTAGGCCAGAGTCAATTTTCAGTCTTTGATCATTAAGTAGAGTTGTTTTCTGTTCTCTTCTTTACAGACAATTCTGCTATCCTTGACTCCAAGATTTATATAGAAAGTGAATTTCTACATTATTTTGATAATGGGTCTAACTTTGAAGTCTCATCACCTGTATTTGTGAGACCATTAAGATTGCAGCTCCAAACGCTTAAATGCAGTGCTGATGACCACATGAAACTTTTGGCTTGATCTAATCACCAACATTCGGGTGCCCCCTTCCTTGATGAGGCTTTTGTGATTTTCCATTTTTTTTCTGGGATTCACTCAAATAAATTTTAAAATTTAAATATTTAATCCAATATTTCATTGTGTTTGTAGTGGGAAAAAATGCTTGATTCATCACCATAGTCTGCTATTTTTTGTGTAGAATTCTATTTTCTGTTTTATTAAACATTAGATTTATGAATAACAAGAGAGACCCTTTGGTTAAACAATATTAAGTGCAATGAGAACTGCATGGATTAAGATATGTGAAAAGAATGAAAAAATAATTAGGGAACAAAAAACACTAAACAAATACTTAGATGTTTTTAGTCAACGACAATAGAAATTATGGAAACGATTTTTTATTTAGGTTTTTGATGATTTGAGTCTTATTTACATCAAGATATTTAACCTAGATTGGGATTTAGCATTTGAAGTTTCAGTATTTATTTGTATACATATTTACATATGCATTTGCACGTGCATGTTCAATTCTTTCCATCCTATTTTTTGTGAATTCTAAATAATTTTTTTACTTCATTGAGATTTCATCCAAAGTTTGGCATACTTCCACTTGATTAAGAAGTTGCTGTAAAGAGCTTGTCCTGGACTCTGCATTTTTTATATGAGCATTCTATAATTGCTATGTATAAATTAATTTGTTTTAGAAGAAAGTAACAAACTTAGCAAAGATTTATTGGTAGTAGAGACACATTTGCACATCCTCTTGACATTTCATTGGATCACTTTCTCATGTGAATACACATGTGTCACATGGATTATTTTCATAATTTTATGTGTCTCCTAGCATACTACATTCTGTTAAAAGAGGACTTAGGGGCGCCTGGGTGGCACAGTGGTTAAGCGTCTGCCTTCGGCTCAGGGCGTGATCCCGGCGTTATGGGATCGAGCCCCACATCAGGCTCTTCCGCTATGAGCCTGCTTCTTCCTCTCCCACTCCCCCTGCTTGTGTTCCCTCTCTCGCTGGCTGTCTCTATCTCTGTCGAATAAATAAATAAAATCTTAAAAAAAAAAAAAAAGAGGACTTAGAAATATTCTAAATTATTTTTCTTTTAAATTCACTACCTTCTACATAAATATCATGGAAATGATATTCTAAGGTCAGGAAAATAGACAATGTACTTTAAGGACATGTGAAGAATAGATCATATCCCAAACACAAATCTATAAAAATATAATTTTATTGCAATAACCCCAAAGAGTAATTTTGGGAAAGAACACCACAAGGTGCATATGAAAGGTTATTTCCTTTCTGGGCTTACACAGAGTAAAAATAAAATAAAAAGTGGAGTAACTCAGGTAACAGTACATAAACCAATCTATGAAAGCAATAAATAACTTCAAGTACAGGATACTTAATACATCATAGGGAATATAAAACAAACAAACAAGGAGAACAGGGATGATATGACCAAAGTTATCCAAGTGCTTTCACTAACTGAAATTGCCCTCCCTTGACCAGCCATCATTCTATTTCCCAAATCAAGTCCCCCAATCTTTTCAAAGTGAATGAATATACTCCATGGGGAATCATCATCATGATGTCTTTATTGAAGCTCTGAATGTAAGAAAAGGGCCATATGACACTGCATCTCATTCCATATCACTCAACTAAAAAATGTAATGCTAAAAAAGAAAGCTGCTCAAACCAGCCATCACAATTCTATCTGCATTTTTGAAGAAAGCAGTTTGAAATTAGACCTTTCTGCTCTTTGAAGTTATTTTAAGGTACAGAGTTCACTACAGATTCAAAGAAACATGTTTAAGTATATAGGAAAAGTTATGTATTTTTCACATATTTTTCAGAGAATTAAAAATGGTATGAAATAATTCCAAGCTATGCAGAATTCTATTTTAAAGAAGTAAACCATAACGATTCAAATTAAAATAAATCTCCTCGCTCAAAGCATGGCCTGATTCCCTTTCTAAGCCCTAGAGGAATGGGTAGATATGTACACATAGGGGTATTAATTCAGTGGAGTCACTTTATGAATTATTTTTTCAAGATATACCCAATAATTAATTAGATTAGATTATATAGTTAATTTAAATTTTGTACAAATTACTTTTTAGAAATTGCGTAAGGTTATAAAATTTGTTTTATCACATGTGCAGTATTTAAAATTCTTTATTTCTTCCATGAGAATATTCTTTTAAAGATCTACTTATTTATTTTAGAGAGAGAATGAGTGAGAGAGAGAGAGAGAGTGTGAGCAGGGGGAGAGGCAGAGGGAGAGAGAGAAGCATAGAAGCAGACTCCCCGATTAGCACAGCCTGGCTCAATCCCATGACCCTGAGATCATGACTTGAGCTGAAATCAAGAGTCAGAGGCTCAACTGACTGAGCCACCCAGGTGCCTCACTTCCATGAGAATATTTTAATCACCAAACTGTGCTTATTTTAAGTTCTCATATCTTTTTTATTTTTTAGTTCACCTTTACCTCACCCGTTAAAATAGTGAATTTTAAGTTTGGTCCAATTATAAAAATGCAATTTATTAAAAAGTTAAGGCCAGTATTAAAACATTTCCTTCCGAACATATGTCCTAAAATGTCACTAAACTTTAGAGGTAAGAACCATATAAATCTTATACCCTAGTGTTAATGAATAAATTAATCTTCTACCATGGTATAAGAACAGTGAGCTTTTCTTTGGACAATTGCTAGCGGTAAATATTTACATGATCACAGAATGAATTGCTTTAAATCCACACAGAAATTTATGGTCACACTCTGTACTATTTTTGCCCACTCATAATGTCCATTATTCATTCATTAAAAAAATAATTTACTAGGGGTGCCTGGGTGGCTCAGTTGGCTAAGCCTTAGACTCTTGATTTCGGCTCAGGTCATGATCTCAGGGTTATGAGGTTGAGCCCTGCCTTGGGCTCTGTGCTCAGCAGGGAGTCTGCTTGAGATTCTCTCCCTCTCCCTCTCCCTCTGCCCTCTCTCTCTCTTTCTCTCTAAAATAAATAAATAAATATTTTAAAAAATAATAATTTACTAAGATCTGATGGGGTGTGTACTTTGCCAGGCACTGTATACAAAAGTGAGAAACCTCGTGATCATAATTGGGTTCACAGGCACGCAGGAAGTCAGTGGTCACCCTGATAGGTACTATGACCAGTGCAACGTTCAGTGCGAATACAGAAGAGGTCTAACTTGGTCTTAAGGAGTCAACGTAGGATCTGCAGAGGATGTGCCTCCTTCGCTGAGACTAAGATGACTTCTCCTACAATATCTCTGTGTGCACGTGTGTATATTGTAATGTTCTCAATTATAGCTTAAAATGAAAAGGCAGACATAAATCTTCTCTGAAAAACAAAACGAAGCAACTGGCAATATTTAGGATGATTCCATAGGACTAACAATGACCATTAGATGTTATTTAAATGAAGAACGCTCAGATATTCCAAGGCCATGTAATTAAGAATTGATAATATAAAAGCATTGATGAGAATTGAGTAGCATTGTGATCCACTCTTCCCCATTAACACAACCACAAAGTTTAGTAAAATTCTACTTACTGATTTTTAAAATCATTTTTTTAAAGATTTTTTATTTATTTATTCGACAGAGATAGAGACAGCCAGCAAGAGAGGGAATGCAAGCAGGGGGAGTGGGAGAGGAAGAAGCAGGCTCATAGCGGAAGAGCCTGATGTGGGGCTCAATCCCGTAACTCCGGGATCACGCCCTGAGCCAAAGGCAGACGCTTAACCGCTGTGTCACCCAGGAGCCCCTTAAAAGCATTTTTTAATTTTTTTAACTCGATAATTAATTTGAAGGTGAATTTGTTTGGAAACTTTTGATTCCCTGCTTTCAGCTTGTCATGTTGTACTGTGGAAAGAAGCATAACAATTTTTGCCTTGAGCTAAGACATTTCTGCATTCTGAAGCAAAATGCTTAAGAATTACATAGGTAGATAATGGGCTATGAAGAAAGAAATATAAAGTAAATCTAATGATGCTTTTACTCTTAATGGTCTATAATCACTTCTTTATAATTTTGTTCAGTCATTAAAATAAATTTCATTGACTGCTACATTCAATGTGCTGTGCCAGGTAAATGGACAAATGGACAAAGCCTCGATATTTATATCAGGATTCTCTAATTTGTATAAACTGCAGTTTGGATCTGGTGACGAATATACTAAGCAACTTCACTTAATTGTACCTCTTCTTTCTGCTTCGGTTTTGAACACGTGACGAAAACAAGCCTTGGAAGCAAAAATCTCATCGGAGGCTCTCCTCATGACCAGAATGGAAGTGTACGTACTCTGTGACATGATACAGACATTTGATACTGACATGACCCCAAAACAACTGCCCTCAAAATGATTTAATTTGATTTTTTTTTTTTTTGGTCAAAAACCAGATTTAAAAAAATTAACTCAAATGGGATTATCAAATGTAGTCTTGAGAGGCGTGCTTATGAAAATAAATGGCTAAAAAATGTGTTAATTTGCAGTTCTTGTTTTGTTGACCAAGAAAGGTCATACATCTTTTTCACATACTAATAAGGCTTTTTTTCCCCTCAGAAAGATTGTTCTGAGAACATATGACTAGTGAATTAAAGTGTTATAAAACATTACAGATGTATCAAGATATTGATGCCACTATTTCTGTAGGATCTTTGCATTTGTTATAGAACATAAATTTCTCTGAGTTTATCACGATCTTATAGTTTTTCAGCTGGACAAGAACTTACTATTTGTTTGCCTGCTCCCCTAATTGCCATCTGAAGAAACATGTGTAGCAATTTGGCTAGTGCTGGGTTACAAAGCTAATAAATGGCCCATAGCAAGAGAGGTTCCCAGGACTCTTGACTCCTTAGTAAACGTTCCTCTGAAGGCCAACCTGTGTCAGAGAGTAGAAAGTTTAGAAAGTTCATGCTTTAAAAATTCACTGTTAGCATCAAAAGTGAAATACAGTTGAAAAAGATTTCCTTGTTTAAACAATGCATCACACTGCCCACAAAGTATTTTAACTGGAAGCCTATTCAATGATTCTCCTGCCATATGATGCTGTCTTGATTTTTGCAAATTCAACTAAGGTCCTAAGTAGCTATGTTACTCAGTCTGTAAAAGCAGCAGGCATATCCCTATTTGGTAAGATCCAAAATATTTTATGAGTGAGCTATATATGATTTATAAGTGCCAGTTCGTTCTCTCCATTCCTTGACATGCAACAGCACTTTCTTTATTAAGGGATAGTAAGTACAGGATCCAAGTTCCCCTCCTGACTTTGCATTCTGTACCTTCACCCTCAAAGCCATGGCAAACATCACTAATCAGCCTTGGCCCCCCATTGGCCTTCGTCTGCACGTAGCCCATTTCTTAGCCGCACAGTGCTCTGGGAAGTCCCTAGGAATGAAATGGGGTTGCCAAAGGAAATCAACCTTGTTTACCATCCTGGTCCTAATCCCTTTTGCTCACACCCTGGCCCTTGTTATTCTCTTTCCCCCCTCCTCATCTCTATTTATCTTGAAAGACACTGAGGATTAAATAGCTTGGACTTTCTTAGAATGTACACAAATTATTTTTTTTTTTTGACATGATAGCATTACAGAGCCATCATGGTACGGAGTGGCAATACAATGCTGTATTTCTTGGTTCCTTTTGCTCTATTCATTGTTGTCTTCATTTCTTCTGCTATTAGTGATCTGGCAACAAATAGTTCCTCTTCCCTTGGCGTCTGCAGTCATCCTTCACATCTCTGCTTCTCACTTCCCTTTCCAGATTTTGTAAGATGAAAAGCAGCAAAGTAAACATGTTGTGTCTTTACTAAACTGGTATCCATACGATTGTACATGGTCCAGGTAGAAGGATGCATGGATTTTGGGAATGCTGTTATATAAGCTCAAAATCCATTCTTTTAAGACCTGGGTGTAACCTCGGTTGTGGTGTATATCACAGAGGATTAGGCTAGATTAAATGGAATCACTCAGGTCTGTCTGTTCCCTGCCCATGTCTGTTTGTTATAATCCAAACGTGATTCTCCTGAGAGCAGAAGCCCAGTGTTGGCCTTCCTCAGTGACCACAGGTGAGCACAGCTCAGATCACAGTTGTAGGAGATATGCAGCTTGGCCTGGAAGTGTATATAGGGATTATGGCCAAATCAAATCTCCAATCTATTTTCAAAAAGAGAAGCCCAACTTTGGTTGAGCTAACATCTGAAAGCAGGGATGAGGAGCTGGCAGGATTGGGGGAGCAGCCTCAAGTGGGAGTAGTTCAGGTGTCATATGGAAGGTCTCTCAGTCAGCAGAAGACTTCAAACATGGAGATTTGTCATAAAGCTGTTACCCCTGGGTATAAGGGCCTCTTATCTATCAGCAGAGTCAGTTTTCCAGTTAATTTGCAGTTCTGCTGTGATTTTCCCAGATTTGGGGCAGTAATCATGGAGTATTTGTCAGCACAAGCCTTCAGTTGCATCCTAGCCAGCACCTGACCAGGGTTAAGGAACTGGGTTGGCCTGTGGCCCAGCGTAGGTTGAACAGTTTTCATTTTACCTGTATGGTTGTCTGACATTTGGTTTTCCACTGGAAGTGAGTGAGTTATTGGGGCTTCGCTTTCTCCCTTTGAGTTGTATTCTTGTTTGAAATTGTCTTTGATTTCAAATTTATTAATGAGCTCTATGATGCACCCACTCAAAATATCTTCCTGGATAGCTGTCAATACTGACCATGAGTGATAAAAGTGTTGCCATTTTGAAATTTCTTATCCAGCGTGAAACTCAGAACCACCCCTTCTCTGCTTGTTATGATGCTATCCATGGGGTATCTGCCACCTTTACTGAGAAAGTACTAGCAGTCATTCAGATTTTCCAACCTTCTCTTGAAAATATTCATCGTCTTAAGCATTATATTCTCTTATAAAAGTTGTGAATATTGATTGTGTTTCCCCCAAAGTGCTTCTGTTGCCTTTCTTAGCATTATCTCCTCCAGTGCCGTCCATGTTGCAGCAAATGTTGAGAATTCGTTCTTTCCGATAGCTGAGTAATATTCCATTCATACCAAGTATTTTTTAACCATTGCCTTTTCTGTAGTCTGAGTCTTGAGACAAATAGACTTATCTGGCTTCAGGATGAAGCTGGCCACTGGCTTCTTGGTCTTGTGGCTCAGCCTGGGGGGTGGCCTGGCTCAGACTGACACCAGCCCCGAGGCAGAGGAGTCCTATTCAGATTGGGGCCTTCGGCACATCAGGGGCAGCTTTGAATCTGTCAACAGCTACTTGGATTCCTTTCTGGAGCTGCTTTGGAACTCAGTGGAGCCGAGAACCTGGAGGCTGTGGCCAAGTAGTACAAAATATCTTCTCGGGTTTGGTAAAGCACCTTTCATTACTCTGAGTAATGATGGACATGTTTGGTAAAGCACCTTTCATTACTCTGAGTAATGATGGACATGTTTGGTAAAGCACCTTTCATTACTCTGAGTCACGGAAGAGGGGCTTCTCCCCGTAATGCAATATCTTCTGGATGCTTCCAGATCCTTCTTGTTTGTTTCCTTTTGTAAGGTGTAACTGGAGATACCAACAGTGCCTGTGGTGGCTTCAGAATGATTCTGAGTAAAAAGTGAGTATCTCCATTCTGCAGAGAGAGCTAGTATTGCGTGCATTCTCAAGCACCTTGCAGGTAGAGTACATCTCTTCTGTCAGGGCGTGCATCTGGTCACTGTCCAGTCAAGGGGCCTGTTTTTGTGGCCAGACTGGCATCCAGGACTTGGTAGGACAGGTTTGGCAACACGCTGCAGTCATGGACCAGTGAGAAAGCTGCGAAGTGGTTTGTAGTGGAGTGGACAGCCATTTAGAGCTAGGAATGTGATGCACATCATTAGGGTACAAGGACCAAATTTGAATAATTTCGGATATTAAAGTCTTCCAAGATGATCCCCCGCCTGTACTTTAAAAGTCTCCGCAATGGCACATGACATCTCATTCCTCCTCTCTACAGAGTTTTGATCTCTTTACATTTTTCTCATTCCAATCTTCACACAGATGCTAGACAACACAATAAAAAAGCTCCAGCAACTAGTTACCAGATCAAGTGGGCATATATGGTCTGCTAAATCCCAGAATTGACTCCACGGTATTGTTTACCAGCTTAGCAACTCCTGTGTCTTAACTTAAGAAGGATAGTTTGTATTCTTCAGTAGGATAAACGATAAAAGAAAGATGGGATTTTAGGAAGGCATTTCTCTCAGACATCCCTCCAAGCACCCCTGGACCTGAGAAGCAGAGTGTTGCTCTCTACAGCAGCCTGGCTGTTTCTCACGAGGCCCTTTTCTTCCCAAACATCTGCAACAGGGAGCAAAAGCCCAGGCCAGGGAGAAATGTGGCATTCTTCAGACTAGACCAGAGAATGCCCAGGAATATACTTCATCCAAGGACCAAGGTGGTGGCTGGCCAGGGTTCTGCTCTTTGACCAAATTGTGGCCCTTTTCTTGTACTGACCTTCTCAGCCGTGGCGTTGGCCACTCCTCCCGACCTTGAGCAGCTTCCCGGGACTGAGACCCCCTTTGCCTTTCTTGACCCACTCCTAGGCTCTGCTCTAGCCATGCACAGCTGCAGATCATTGCTAATCATTGCTGCATGGCTGAGAATGCCCCTGAGCAGGGTGGACAGTGGACACTCAAGTCAGTGTGACAAATCAATCACTTGTTTCTTTCCTAACATGAATCCCCCTGCTTCCACCCCACAATACCATCAAATTAATCAGGATATAAGCCTTATCTGCGGAGAGATAGTGTTTGCCAAACCAGGCAAACTGTTAATGTCCCAACATGCTGTCACTGATCACAAACAAAATTTCTTCAGGAAAAGAGTAATCATATCTTCTCAAAATTTTAATCCGAGACCTCATGCTTTCTCTCTGACGATTTTACAGTTCGTGGGAAATGTATTTAGAATTTGTAAACAATATTCAGAGAGAAAAGATGGACTGCATTCTTATTACTGTCATTAAAAATAATAATGCTTTTAGTTATGTATCGTAATTATTCTAATTCAGGTTGTTGTAAGCTGCTTTAGTTGAGTTGCCTCTAAAAATACATATGGAATGTATTTGACAATGTTTATTTCATATTTCTGGTCATATTTTGTGGCTGTCTGCCGGACTTCATGCTGCTACAAGCAGAAGTATTTCGTGTTTCACAAGACCAACTAAGTACCTTTGCTTCAGGGACAATCTAATCCTCCTTGAGAGAATTTGGCCATACAGATTCTCTTATTTTGGTGAAGTACCCTTTCTAAATTATTTTGTTTATTGCTCTGTGCCAATTTCATGCAGTCTAAGTAGCAATTACTTTTAGAGTGAATTCCTTTGCTCTTAGTTATTTTGAAATATTAGAATAAAATTACTGGAAATTTTCATTGAATTGCACACTTCCAAAGAAGGTAAAATGTATTTCTTAATGCTATTTTATTTTCCTTCTTATGGATATTAACTTCTGTTTTCTAACTTGTCTCTTATATGGCTGATTAAGAAAGAATCCCAATCTGACTGAATTTGGGGTAACTGTCATGGACAGAGTAATTTGTAAGAATTTTAAAAGGAACTTGTGATGTAAAGAGGGGAGGAATGTGTTGAGCCAGAGAAGATTTGGTAATGTTTGGTGATGTTTCAGGGTTATTTAATTACTGTGGGGATTTTTTTTCTTTTTCTTTTTCTTTTTTTTTTTTTTAGGGGGAAAGGGCAGATGGCAAGGAAGAGAGAGAATCTCAAGCAAGCTCCGCACCCATTGAGGAGCCCAACTTGGGCCTCAATCTCATGACCCTGAGATCTTGACCAGAACTGAAACCAAAAGTCGGATGCCTAACTGACCGAGTACTCCTACTTTGGAGATTTAAGCCAATGTGGCAGGAGATCAATATTTGCTTCAAGAAACTTCTCTGTTTAAGTAGGGGAATCTATTTAAGCTTTTGAGGTAAATATGTTTGTAAATCCATCTGAAACAAACAAAAAAAGATATCCATCTCATATGCCACAAATACATTCCAGGTCTTTTAAAAATTTGAAAGAGAAAAACTAAAGTAATTAAAGTACTGAAGGAAACATAAGTGAATGATAATGTGACCTTATGGTAACAATGGAGTATCTAGGTATGACAACAAAAATTCAAATTGTAAGGGAAAGTGTTTATACATTTGACAGTAAAAATTTTTTTAATTTCCATTTGGTGAAATGGTTAAAAACAAAAAAATACCGTAAGGAAACTGTGCTTTGTGCTTTTTTCCTCTCCATGAAATGTTATTCTGTCCTTCTTCACCTGGCTCACTCTCATGTACTCTTTGATCTCAGCTTAAGCCTTATGTCCATGGGTGGTCTTCCCTGATGCCCTGATGGACTGACTGTCTGAGCTCTCCTGCCATGCTTTCTCTGCTGGGGAATCATTTACCAATCACATCACAGGTGACATTGTTAGTGGCCATCTTCTTTGCTAAACTTGGGACACAAGAGGGATGAAACCATGTTTTATATTCACAGTGCTATCTGCCACTCTTAACCTGCATTACCTAGAGTATAGTAGGTCCTTCATAAATATTATTGGCCATTGAAATGAATGAGTGTTTTAAGAGCTTGTAATGAGCTAGTAGCTGAAGGATAAGAACCTGCAGTTTAAACACACACACACACATACACACACAAGTGCCCAACATAAACGCTTGTGACACTTCCATAACAATCAAATACAAGTTAAAACATATTTATGTATACTCAGTTATCTATAATTGTGTGTGTGTATTCTTTGTCAGAATACGTAAGAAAATAAGTAATGTCATTGGTTTCCTGTGAGGGTCTGATAAAACACGTATCTCATAATCCACTTGTGGTGAGAATTTCAGTTGGTGTAAATTTTCTGTAAAACTGAATGCTGTTCACACAGAAATTTATATTAAGAAAAAAACTTGTTTCATTGAACAAGGATGAATATAAAGTTAAGCTTCTGATAACGTGTTTTTAAGAGTAAGAAACTGAAGATAAACTAACGTCTATCAATAAGACACATGTATATGTGTCTATGTGCCTATGTGTGGCTATTGCAATGATAGTAAAATCCCATTTTTGTAAAAATATACTATAGATGCATAAATATTTAAATATCTGAAGAAAAGTTCTGGAAAGTATGCCCAACATATTAAAAGTACTTATGTCTTGGTATTTATTAGCATACCACTCTAATTATCCATTGATCTAGGCTTTGTCCTCAGTTCAACTATTTTGTTCTAAATTATAAGGTCCTTAAGAAGGATGGGTGAATGGATAGAAAGATAACCAGACAAATCAACAGACATAATGAGATATGAAGCTACAGACTTCTTTTTTAGGGTTCTCCCAACAGTGGAGCTTGAGAGAAAAAAAATTATGTACCCATGGTTGGTTCTGGAACACCTTCCTGGGAGAAAGCATTAGGGACAGGGCTATGAAGCAGAGAAAGAGATAAAATCCATTAAGGACTACACTATCAATTTGTCACTTTGGGAGACTAGTTGCTTGATTTCATGGGTTTTGAAGGTAAGATTAATTTTGTTTGCCTTGTGACAGATAAAAAGTCTGGCTTCTGTTGTTCCCACTGTGCACACGTATCTCTGTGGGGGTCAGGAACTCAGGAAGCAAGCTTTTCCAGGTGGATGTGACTGAGCCACTTGGAAGGAAATGATGAGAAAAATGCAAATAATTATTGTAATTGCTAATTTTGGAGGGAACATTTTTGTGATTAAAAAAAATACTAGCACTAAAATTGGGCTTAAAAGCATTCCTTTGGGAATATCAATTATCCCCTGGGAGAATTCCCTCAGCAGTCCAGAGCAGTTTTAGCTGTTATTCTGTTGCTGAAGACAGAGAAAGCCCACACGAGCCAAGCTGCATTTGGTCGTTCCTGAGTTTCTAGCAGGGACTACTGAGAGCTCAGAAGAGACGTCAGCCCCATTTCTGAAATAGAATCTAAAAAGCAGATACCTAGTTACGGTTGCTCAAGAGAAGCAGTGTAAACAAAGCAGGAAAATGTCCTGATTAACACATCTCTATAATTAGGGATTCATTTGTAACCAGAAAATACTTTTAATTCCTGATAAGGAGTTGATAACTGAGATCAACCATCCTGAGAGTGTTATTGATTTAGGGTAGGAATGCTTTAAGTGCTAGAATCTTCTAGTTGGAATGCTGAGGTGGTGAAGCAGGTGTGGTCTGGTGACAATAATTATGTTTTTCTGAACAGTATTTCATCAACTATCAACATTGTCCTTTGGATATAGAAGTAAATAAAATAGAAGAATTATTTTTAGGTATGGGGTTCAAGGTATTAATATAAAAAGTAATTTAAAAATGTTTAATCAATAATTTTTCTTGGAGATAGCATTAGAATCTGATTTGTTGAACGGTGGGTAGCAAAGTGTTGCTTATATACTAATTAAATATGCTTACATTGAAGAGCAGATCTTTTTGCACGCAGAAAATGTGAATAGACATGGATGGAAAATAGTATTATAAATGAATGACTCTCATTCATATATGCAGATGAATGAATCTGAGGTTTAAAAATAAATGAATCTTACTAGGTCCATGCTCTTACTGTTAAAAAGTTAATATCATTGAAGTTTTGGTTAAATTAGAAATGTTCTAAAATGGGACTAATTGCCTTTTCCAAATGAAGAACAATGTGGAGGTGAGAACTTTTTTTTTTTTTTTAATTAAGTCATAGTCATTCATTTCAACTATTTTATATTCGTTTGGCATAATTCAATTAATTGAAACATGATCCAGAGGTAAAGGAGAAAAGCTGGAATAATTTGCATCACGCTGCTCAAACTCTATCACGGTTGAGCTTCAAAAGGGCCAGAGGATCGGTAGGAGAAGGAAGGGAAGAATGAAGGGGGGGTAAACAGAAGGGGTAATGAACCATGAGAGACTATGAACTCTGGGAAACAAACTGAGGGCTTCAGAGGGGAGGGGGGGCTGGGGGATTGGGGTAGGCTGGTGATGGGTAGTAAGGAGGGCACGTATTGCATGGTGCACTGGGTGTTACTCGCAAACAATGAATCATGGAACACTACATCAGAAACTAATGAGGTACTGTATGGTGACTAACATAACATAAAAAAAAAATTTAAAAAAGGGCAAGGGTATTCATTAGGCCCTGGTTCTCTCAAAGGAATGTGGAATGCTTAGAGAGACCAAAAGGAATCTATTAAGCAGCTCTGCTCTAAGGGAAAGAATTTGAAATAAAAGGTATTTACTTCTGCCAGCTTGGATTTGTCTCATGTCCCCAGCCCATTATATTTTTTAACTCGAGAAATTGATATCCATTTGTTCAATTAATTCTCTCTGTACACTGCTCAAAATACATGTCTTTCTCTTTCTAAGGAACTGGAATCTTCACCTTAGGGGCAACACTTGTGGCCACCCATATTTCCCTTTAATTTTCTTCCTGACCTGTTGTTCTTCTGGTCCTCTCAGCCCCTACTCATTCCCATTCGTTCCTCTACCAGTTATTTCAGTGGTGTGTGCTGGAAATATTACTGAAATACCAACAAGTTTCCTGACATCCTTGACCTTGCCTTAAACGTCCGCTGTGGCAGATCGGATTGTTGGATATCCATCTTTCACTCTAGGTTTTTCGGTTAAGTGAGAGAACTATCCCTCACCCACTGATCATGCACTGGGCATGGCATTTGCTTTGTCCACTAGAGTCTGGGCAAAATCATGGTTGGTTTGTTCCAAGCTGAGGCTTCAACATTCCTCACTGTTTTCCTGCTCAGACTCTTGCCCTCTGCCATCCAGTGACAACTCGCCTCAAGTAGCCATTGTTCCAAGGAAAGGGAAGGGATGCCTAAGAACAGATTGAACCTAACTTAAAGTCTAGAAGCAAATAAAGATGATCTGTAGGCTGAAGCAGAGTAGCCCCAGACAAACCGGTGGGTAAGAAAAAGGAAAGTCTGTGCTTGTGATCCACGGATTTTTAGGGGGGTTTGTAATGCAGCATTGTTACAGTGATGGACGACCACAACCTACTCATTTAACCCACTCAGACGAACTGAAACCTAACAATTTCTACTCCTCTATCTTCACTTAGCTAAAAATTGCTATTTCACTTATGTCATTTTAAGGTTATCGGATCCATTTGGAGAAGTGTAACTGTTCTGGAGTGTAAGCTGACATCATCTATTCAAATTAAAACTAAGCCTTCCCTACAGCCACACACTACTGGGTATATAGTCAAAAGAAACGCTCAGCCAGGGGCATCCATGAACTTGTTCATTTAAGTATGATTTGTGTTGCAGGGAGTTGGTTATAATTGGAGTGCAGTCAGTATCAGGTCAGTAAATGAACAGGCAATCAGAGTAATCAATAACAACAGATTCTCTGTCATCTCTCATTCAAGAGATGACAATATCTATAAACCATTGATCCATTTATAGTGGCCATCCAATAATAGGGCCATAAACCCAAATCCTCAATTGCTGTCCTCAATGGGGAGTAATAACCATCGTCCTCTAACGAACCCAAAGCAGAAGCATTCCATGCCTACCTGCCACAGAGAGTCACCCAGCAGCTTGAAGCAACTGTTGTATTCGTACACATGGCGACAGGTGGAATTTTAAAAACATAATATCCGGGGGAAAAAACAATGAAATAGAATGAGAGCCTAACGTAATCACATTTGCAAAAATTAAAAACATTCGTGCACACACGAACACATATTAATGGAAAATATCAACATCTAAAAAATCATGAAAATTTTCTAGGAGGGCAGGAGAAAGGGAGTGGTGCATGAGACACAGACATTAGCACATTCAAAAGTGTGATGAGGGGAGAGCTTAGAAGGGATCCAAGACAAGAGTGTGCGTCGGACCCGGCATATCACATTATCAAACCTGACATCTGAGTTAAAAAAAAAAAGCATGTTGGGGATCCCTGGGTGGCTCAATCAGTTAAGCGTCTGACTTTGGCTCAGGTTATGATCCCAGGGTCCTGGGAACAAGCCCCAGTTGGGTCCCCACTCCGCTGGGAGTCTGCTTCTCCCTCTGCCCCTTCCCATGACTCGTGCTGTCTCTCTCGCCATCTCTCAAATAAGTGAACAAAACCTTTTTTTTACAAAAGGCATGTTATAAGGTCTTTCCCCAAACAGTGTTAAAATAATCATCTAATTTTTTTCTGACAGTTATTAAAATGATTGCTCTCATTTTGTTATTTGATATATTTGAGCTTGCTTGTGCTAGATAGTATAAAATTAAGGTTTAATTTTATTTTCTTTCTAAGTATCTAAATCCCTCAGTCTTTTATTGAATAGTCCTTGTTTTTCCCACTGATCTGTGATGGCTCTGTTAACATAAATTATTACATATACTCTAGGGACTTAGGCTATTTCACCTTTTATTGAATTGTTTTCCTATTTTCTGTATTAGTATTCCAATACGTAAATGTTGTAACTTTATATAATTTTAGAGGTCTTCCCCCGAGACACTCAGTGGATTCACCTGATGGAACTTGATGAATTTCCTCACCAGGGAAGTGGAGCACCTCACACCCCGGGTAAGTCTCAATAGGATGAATTCAAAGTGCCAGTAAAAAAATTAATTTCTCCTCTTCAATAATTTTGTGTTTTGCTCTGTTGTGTTTTTGGTTTGTTTAAGGCAGATAAATTATGATCCATTGGTGGCAGTATGATTGGTAATTTGCTTTATGGTCTGATAGCTTGCTGATTGCTGTAAATGGATTAATGGTTTATCGAGATGTTTTATGTCTTGAATGAGAGATGATGGAGAATCTGTTTTGTTATTCCAATGTGTTTGATTGCCTATTTGTCTATTTGAGATTGAATCAATTAAGAGTTTTATGAACACTGGGAAGGAGAAAAATTCTTTAATATCTAGACTGGTGGATATTTGTGTTTCTATATTTATTCTTGGCTAAAATTGTAGAATTGCAACTATAAGCATCCTCTGTGTTTATATGTCTGTGCCTGCAATTTATAATGGCCTTTACTTCTTAAGATTGTGTGAAGTTTTTCTATTTCTTGAGAGTACAAATTTAGATTAAAAAGACCCAGTTTGGGGAGGTATGGATGCAAGCAAAGGGGCTTGGCTTTCCATGAAATTGGGTATCTGACCCAAAGTGGGAGAGCATTAAAACCCTGTATGATTTCGCCAGCAGAAATTACTGGCCATGGTGAGGCTCACCACATGGTAAAACATTTTTTTAGGCAGGGTAATGATTGCAATTCTTTCTGCTGTTTTGTAGCATCAATAGTACAAATTTGGTTAGATATTTCTCAGTTGCATTTTACATGGGTACCATATTCCATTTCTAAGTCATACAAAAGTTGTATTTCTGAGAAGAGTGCACCTAGATGTTCAGGTGGTATAGCTGAGAACAATAGTTAACAGTCACAATTTACTAAGATTATGATTTTATGATTTGCCCAAGAGGAACAGGAGAAAATCACGAGAAGTTTAGAAGGTGTTTGGATGCTTCAGGATTTGACCAATGGTCACCTGAAACACCCAATGCAAACACACAGGCACAGCCACATGCTTGGAGCACCACACACGGAGAAGCGTGTCCGTGAGGATCTATGTTGTGTTTTACTGAGAGCTTGGAGATGAGCAAGGACATTTACATAGCTCAAACAGAAACAAGTTAGAATTTAATTTTAAACATCCCTCTTCTCCTTCCCTCCTTTTTTAGGAGCCAGAAACAACAAATAATTTCCAAACAAATTTCCCTCATTTTCTAATTCAGAAAAATTTTGCTCTAGCTCAGACCTCCAAAACCAGCTCTGAGCCTCCCTAGTCCTACCTTCTGCAAAAGCTGGTTAAATTCTCCACAGGAAGCTGTCTTTTGAAGGCCTTTCTCTTCCCTCTTTTCAAAGCAGGGGAAAGATAGTAGACCTTTCCTCCCAACGTGATGTTCCATCACCTAGGACAAAAGGGCACTATGGTTGATACAACAAATACCTTTTTTTGGCCATATCAATGCAGTTTGATATTTATATTTCCATTTCTCTTTTTCCCCCTAGTTGCGTGCTAATTGATTTCTTTTGAACATTCTGTATATTTTGGAAGTGTTTCATATGACTGATATATAGTTGGATTTAATTATGAAAATGAATTCGTATTTTCATTTTTTCTCTTCTTTTGTATCTACTTATTTTTTTTACTTTTACATATATATTTCAAAAGTGTTTTGTATGATCAGCATTTAGTTGGATGTCATTATGTAATCTAATTTGAGTGCTATCCCAGTTTATTAGAATGTGATCATCTTGTATCTCATTCTGGGATTCAGAGGAGAGCATTTTTCTGCATAATCTGACACTCTAAGCTTTCTCTTTGGTTGTAAGCAAAATTTAGGAAACACTTCAAATTCCTTGATGCATCACTCCCGAAACTGCACTGACTTCACATGCAGATGAAATCGACTAATCGTGGTATAGCTGAGAACAATAGTTAACAGTCACGCTGTTTTATTTCTCACTTGTTTAATGAAGAGCAAAGGCAGTATGCTAGGAACCCAGTGAGAGAGAAGGTAAGGCATCCCAAATGAGTACCTTCATCTTTCAGATTTATGTCATATTTCTTCTACTGGAAGATCGATATTAGTACCCAGCTGGTTAGGATTAAATGAGATAATACATTGCAAAATTCCTGACATATTGCCTGCCAAATAGGAAATAAACCACATATGTATATTATTATCAGGAAACATGAGGTTTGGCTGGTTTTGAAGCACCTTCATTCCTGGGTGGACACGCATGGAGCTTACTCAGTAGGTAATTGAGGTACTTGGGGGAGCCAAGTACCATCACCAGGGTGTAGGAGAGAGAAGTTTGAGTGTGACGAGACTGCAGGAGGGTACAGGTCAGCAGATTTGACCGTAGCTTGGGCAAATCAAGATGACTGGCTCCTTCTAATTTGTGTCTTGGAAATTCCTAAGTGAAAGGGAGCATCACATTGGTGGCAGGGCAGAATATCTTAGGGAGTTTACTTTACAGTTTTGTCACTTACCTTGTATAACTTTGGGGAAATAATTTAGCTTCCGGCAGCCCAAGTGTCCTTATCATGAAAGTGGGAGGCAACAGTATCTCTCATAGTTTCCTTTGGAGTACTCAGGCAGATCGTACCCATGAAGCGGTTTCATAACCAGAGAGCACTATTCAAATGTCAATTATTTAAGTAAAGACTTTCCAGAATGTCAGACTTAATGCTGCAAACAAAAGCTAAATCTAAGTTCTTGGAAAAGTCTGGTAACAGGGCAAGAAATAATTTTCACATCTCTTTTCTCCTCTCCCCTCATAGAATAACTTCCTGGATGTTTATTTTCCTTCTTAAATAGATACTTCCTTTCTATCTAATTTTGCAGCATTCTACAGCTTCATCAGCTATCAGCAAAATCAAGCTGTCCTCACTTGACTTGGAATATCATAGAAATGATAAACTAAACAGCTTAGAATAGCACAAACTGGAGAGCATAATGCAAGCATCTCAAGTTCAGAGTCTTAACCATTACATACAGACTGTACGTGTTAGCTTTCCAGAGCTGATTAAAACCACCCAAGTTTAATCGTGTCATTGTTTGCATTGCACAGCATTTGCTAAGCCCTCATTAGCATGTGGTCTTCATATCAACTGTGTAAACTGTAAATTAAATTTAAAGTATGGCTTTAAAAATGCCTTCGTCGCTGACGTAAAAAAATAAAAAATCTGCCCATCTCCAAGCTTTGAACAGAACTCGTATGATTTGGGAATAATTTACTTCTCAGCTATCTTAATAGTTACTCTTTAATAGCCATGTCTCCCTAAGAAAAAAGATGTTTTATCAAGAATAACATTTAAAAAATGTCAAAAAGATCACTTTTGTGCTATTTTTTTCATGTTCCTCAGAGAAAGCATAATGCACTGTCTCAGACAACTTCCAGGCTTAAATTAATGAACATTTTCTTCTTTAAGCCTTGATGAAGGTGATTTCTGATGACATAGCACAGACATACATCTAAATATTTGAAGATCTGAGGTGCCCACCCTCTGCCCTGGGGGCTTGGACCACTTTCCATGCAACCCAGTCTTCTTTGAAGGAAGGGCTGCCTTTAAGATGTCTCATTGAGGCTCAAAGTGGTAGGTAGGAGTCATTCAAATTTAGAAAGCTAATTGAATTTTAATCCACCTACCTTGCAAGGGGCTAACTCTCATCTCTCTCTCTGTTGTTAGCCACAACCCACCCAACTCCCAAAGCCAGTGGCAGAAGGTGCTAGGAAGGTCCATCCATAGTGAAGTGGATGCCTCTGGTCTGAAAGCACACTTCCTAGGGGCTGCCAAGGAGAGTTCCTTGTGTTCTGTGATACTTAGAAAGAATCCCTGTGGCCCCCACGTTCTTTATGAGGCGTGCTCTCCAGGTCCTTAGCCAGGGTGAGCCCACAGTTCCTAGCCCGTAATGAATGCGCCTCGCCTGCTGTTGGCATTTTCACAGAAACTTTGCACTTTCATAACAGACTTCCAGAGAGGGACAGGACTTGACAAGTCAACAAATGATCATTTTGCTAATTCCATATGCATGTGTGACTCACGACTCATCCCGCTGTACTGTCGAGCCGCCTTTGTGAGAGCGACAGCTGCTTCCCTTTCAGCGTCATTATGAGGCAGTTTTTCCTTATAGAGGATGTGCGGGGAATCATTGCTTTGTCTTAAAACGTAGGTCGTTTTTGAGGTTTAGAAGACTAGGTTGAGCAAGGTCTCTATATTTCAGCGTATGTTCATAAACTCTGACCCTGTCTGCCTTCACCCTGGGAAAGGCAGTGTGGAGCAGGGAGAACCTCAGAGTGAAGAGGCTCAGCCCCCTTTTCGGTGTGATTTGCTCACCAGTAGCTGGATGGTGTCAGGGCCTTTGCTTTAAGGAGGTACCCAGATGGTCTCCAGGTAAACTAACTGAGCACCTCAATTAAAATGTAAGCTTGTATTCCTCACTAGATGCTAGGCACTTTATTTTCTGGGTTTTTCTCACATGTCCAGGGCTTTTACCAGATTTTCAACAGAGTCTGTGATTCCCAGCAGATTAAGAACTACTCTTACTACCTCATGATTCTAGTTACGGGGTTCATTTCATGGATCTTTCATTGTCTACCAGTCTCCTCTAAAGATGATCGGAATGACAGATCATGACCAAAAGGAGGTGGCTTCGTTTTCTCTCTCTCTCTCTCTCTCTCACACACACACACACACACACTAAAAATGTGTAAACCCAGACTTCATTGCTATAGATTATATTTTAGATTACTCTCTCTCTTTAAAATACCTAAATAAGTCTTTATTTTTTTTTAAAGATTTCTATTTTTTTTTTGACACACACAGAGAGAGAGAGCAGAAGCAGGCAGAGTGGAAGGAAGAGGCAAAGAGAGAAGCACACTCCCCGTTGAGCAGGGAGCCCAATGGGGCACTCCATCCCAGGACCCTGAGATCATGACTTGGCTGAAGGCAGGTGCTTAACTGACTGAGCCACCCAGGCACCCCACTAAATAAGTCTTTAAAAAATAATAAAACAAAGTGAAACAATCAAGTGGAACCTTAATTATTTTATTTATTGTAGTAGCAGTGAAAGTAGTCCTTCTTTTCAGTCTCTGAGTGTGTTATTGACAACATGGGGTATTGGGAAATGCAACTTTAACAAATTTACTTCCTTTTCCCACATTAGGATTAGGTTCCTTTTCCACATTAGGATTAAGATTCCCTTCTACCTGGATATTTAAATGTTCCTCATTCTTTTTCCAGAGGTGGCTGGAAGCCTTCCAACTTCATGCTCTCTCTGCTTCCATAAGCCATTTACTCTTCTCTGCAGAAGGAAGAGTTTCTCCCACCAGCATGGCTCAGACCACCTGAGATGCTTACCTCAGCTCTCCCTCCAGGGGCATTGCTCCCTGGACTCTTCCCTGAACTCCAGCACTCACCAAAGCTCTCTCATGCCTAATTGGTGCCATGGTCCTAAGATGCTCCAAACTGACTTCATAATCTTTTTTCCCCAGCAGCTCTTCCTCTAGTCTTTCCCTACTGCCTTCTCCTCTCTCACTCACTCAGTCTCTGCACCTGTCTCCTACTCCTCATCTCTTGGCTCACTCCCCTGTGGCTCCCCTGCCACCTGTCCCTCTAACACAGAGCACACGGCCAGACACACTGGGGTCATTTGCTGTTGCCTCTCCTAATGATGCCCCAGGCATTTCATGGTCTTTGCTCAACCTACACCCTTCAGGTCTTTGCCCAAATGTGTCTTCTAAGTTCACACTTCCCAGGACACACTGTTGAAAGTTACAACCCGTCTGCCTATGTCCCTAGACCCTTCTCTGCTTTATTCCTCTCTGTAGCACTTATCATGAGTCATTCTATTTATTTTACCTATACACTTGTTTGTGGACTGTGTCCCCCAAATTCAACTAAAATGTAACCTCCCTAAGGCCAGGGATTTTTGTCTCTGATGATCATTGCTGTATCCACTGCCCCTGGAGTAGTGCTTGTCACAGTTTTTAGGTTCTCAATAAATGTTTGCTGAATGAAGTCATGAAAGAATAAAACTAGAATTATATGTAGAATAGCCATTGACCTTGGAAGTTTAGACTCTGTAATTTTAATGGGAAACTGGCCATTCATTGGGGGACTCTTTTGTATTTTAGTGAAGAAATTCAGACATTTGCAGCTATCACAGCCCACCGAAAAAAATACCCAAGCTTGGGACCATGCACAAAGTTTTCCTCCTACGTCTGGGGTAGCAAATGTGTTTGGCCTTTATGGCAACTCAGATTGATTCATCAGTGAGAGTGCTGTGTTTAAGGCCTCCAGTCAGGAGTTGACATTATCAGGTGGGATTCGGAGAATCTCCAGATGTTTATATTTTCAAACAAAATTTTACAAATCAATTCCCTGTTCAGCTTCACCTTTTCTTTTTCTTAGCAAATGGTGGTAAATGATTATGAAGAGAAAGGAAGATTGCTGTTTATTAAATATCTATTTAAAAATACAGCCAAGAACAACTAAGTTAGCCTTAAATTTTCTAAGATAAAAAATGCTGGTGATACAAAACAAAATGTGACTGTTAATTGTGGATTTCTTTTTAATTTACAAAAATGCTGGCAATTCTAAATCACATTTCTCCCTTCCAACCCATACCCACCCCTGACTTTGAATCGATTGTGAAAATACAGGTGTGTCACTTTGTAGATCAACAGTTTCAGAATAACGATGGATGAATTTATGGTCACTCTGAATTTTCATGTCATTAACCACATAAAAATTGATGATACCTCATGCTGTATTACAATATATTTATCATTTGTTTTTATTTTGCCAGAGGCAGAATATCCATGGTTTGAAATGTATTTGGGCGTTGGGCAGGGATCAGTTAATCACTGTATCTTTTTACATAAAGGAAAATAAAAAGGCATCCAGACGAGTTCCTGGCATATGAGAAGGCATGCTATGCTTGTACCTGCCTCTGAGATTAGAGGCGGGAGCAGTTGGTTGTGTTGGTTTTTATATTAAATTACAATTACTTTAAAGGTTGTATTCAGATATAAAAACAATTGAGAGCAAGTTTGAGAAATAATGCTAACGCTCAGTTCCATTCTTTCACAGTGACATTATGTTGAATTCGTCAGTAAACCATCTTTACAGGAGTCCAGGGCTAAGAGAACTTTAAAAAGTGGTGAAAATTCATGACCTGTGTCAGGGAAAAAAAAATTAAAACCCAGATTGTCTGTTTTTTAGTGATATTCAAAGGTCAGCACAATTCATCATTACCTTCTGTGACAAAATGATATCTTATGACAAAAATTAAGGTAATAAAATGGTAAAAAAAATGAGCATCTGTTCCCTAGAGGTAACTGGCTGCTTGTAATTGCAAACATGGAAGGGTTTGTAGGATATCTACGGTAGTTTCATCTATTTCAGTAGAAACAGTCTGTAACACCAGGTAGATACTTCTAGAATGGAGGGAAAACTTGATTTCATGCACAGACCTGTTTCTTTAATTTATATATCTTCTTGCTCAAAATCCAGCCTCCTAAGGGCAACAGAGAATTAAATGTTCACGGGACACCTGAAGAAGATCCAGGCACAGTGGCTTTGACATGTTGATAATTCATTCTCAGCTCAAATTAGGAAGAGCAGCGAGGAGCTTTGTCTGGCGTCTCAGGGAGGGGATTTACCTGTGCGCCCAAGCAGGTGCAGAGCTGAGGACTCAGGCAGCCCATGTGGGAACAGAGGTGCATTTGACTGCTCATCTCTGTCCTTCGGTCAAATAGCAAGTAGCCTCATCCAATCTCCTCACCCTTGCTTTTCTACATAACAAGGCCACTGACTTACCAGTCCAGGAAATCAGCCTTCTCCAATCTGTAAGGGATTCTATGTAGGCCCATCTAATTCATCTTCATCTTCTCTACTTCCATCTTGCATTTTATTTTTTTGCAGGTGAAGTCACTGCTATCCATACAATTCCACTCAGAAAAATATAAGATTGAATCAAGCAAAGTAAAAGTAGCGCTGTTTTACTCACTTCATTTCCTCTCTCTTAGATCGCCTGGTTTCCATGTGAAGATATAGCTTAATTCCTACAGCCTTATCTTATATTTCTTTTTTTTTAAAAGATTTTATTTATTTATTTGACAGAGATAGAGACAGCCAGTGAGAGAGGGAGCACAAGCAGGTGCAGTGGGAGAAGAAGAAGCAGGCTCCTAGCGGAGGAGCCTGATGTGGGGCTCGATCCTAGAACGCCGGGATCACGCCCTGAGCTGAAGGCAGACGCTTAACGACTGTGCCACCCAGGCGCCCCTTATCTTATATTTCTATCTAAACTACTAACATACCTTCTCCACTTTGATTGGCTAGTCCTAAACTGATCTTTTCTTGAGAAAGCAATAACCATTTACTGTTTGTGTGGGTACACATTGTCCTAATACTTAAAAGTAAGTGTTTGTTTTTTTCCTTTCTCTCTGCTATTAAACCTGTGAGATAGAAATTATTATTTCCATTTTACAGATGAGGAAATGGAGATCAAGAGGCTAAGTGATTTGCTCAACATCACAGAGTCAATAAATTCCAGATTTGGAATTTAATCTGAGGTCTGTGTTACTTCATTCCTACCCAGCTAGTTTACATCAGCAGATCTCATGGTTGCAAAGAAAGACTACAAATGAGACCAACAGATAGGAAAATGACTTAAATTCTTGCAGGTTTACTTCTAAATCAGCTTTCAGTCCAACTTCTCGCCGTTCCCAGCACCATTGCTCTCCTTCTAATTGCTTCTTAAGGAGCTCTGTGTTTTCCATCTTTTTTCTGTCAAATTTGCTCTTCCCACAGATGCTAGACATGGCTTTCAAATGTAAATCTGATAGTATTATTTTCTTCCCTAAAATCCTTTGGTAGTTTCCCTTCACCTACACTATTACACGCAGGTGCTCTAGCCATTCAGCAAATGCTCAAAAATGATTTTCGTTTGAAATAGTTTTAATACTCTATACTGTTTTGAAAGATCAAGTGTGTTTTAATAAAATATATTTATGATTTTTTCAGCTTTACTTATTTATTTTTGAGAGAGAGAGACAGAGAGACAGAGAGAGTGGGCGAGGTGGGGAGGGGCAGAGGGAGAGAATCTAAAGCAGACTCCGAACTGAGCGTGGAGCCAGACTCGGGGCTTGATCCCATGACTGTAGATCATGACCTCAGCCAAGATCCAGAGTTGGATGCTTAACCTACTGAGCCACCCAGGCGTCCCAATAAAATTTATTTTTAACCCTTTAAAATTGGTGTAGGATTAAGGGGCAGGCTACAAGCTGGCTGCTCACTAAGCCCATGTAATAAGGGTCATGAAAACCTCCCTAATAAGAATAGGTGTTTTTAATGCCAGCAAACTCAGATTTCTATGAGGGACCCCTTAACATCATCAGCAGAATGTACATTTGTTCTTCTTCCCTTGAAGTATTTCATGCTCTCAAACAAAAAGAAGCAAAATAAATCAATAACAAAAACTCCACAATTGTCACTGGTACTGACCTCTCTTTGCTAACTATTTTACAGCTCACACAGGTTAAGCACATGCCCAATCCTAGTACTGTTGCAAATTGATGTAACTGATGTGGTTATTCTGAAGTATCAGTTCTTTTAGGTGGATATGGGCACTGTCTAATTTTTAGAGATCCTGAGGTCTTTAGGTTTCCAACCCTCCAGCTGTGCCATGAGAGAAGGTGTTAAAATCAAGGATGAGTCCCCGACCAGCTTCTACCACACGTGAAAACCATCTGTTAGCAAGAGATTACAAAAAGTTGTACTATCACTTCCAAAGACTTGGAGTCCCAGCTCTCCTTGCATTTTACATAAACAGTCACTCAAGCCAGATGTGACAGCATTTTAGCAGTTAATTTTCTGGACAGGGGAAGGAAGTATTTCTCTGATTATTGGCTGCAGAAACCTAAGCCTAGAGCACTGCTCCATGATGTGTAGAGCATTGGGCTCAATGGGTTCATGGATGGATTTCTTAAAAATATGTAGTCAATAGGTATATCTCGAAAAATTGCTAAGGCCCATTATGCTAAGCAACACAATCTTCTCTTAGTTGATGGAGAAAGCCCTAACACTTATAGCAGCTGTATTTGAACTGTGAGTTTCTGAATAATAGACCTTTATAGGATAACTACAACTGGAGTTGTTCATTAACCACCTCTAAGAGACAGAGTAAAACTAAACCTGGACACCACCCTCACTACAACGAAATAAGCGGGATCTGAAAAATTCATTCACTTAATTCATTTGGAGGTGATCTTGAGATAAGAACCCTAGGTGGAGCTTGCCTGATCCTCCAAAGAGTAAGAAATAGAGTCCACTAGCAGATCATTGGAGAACAAGGGCTGGTCAGATGATGGGATGCAATCCCTAACCAGTTAAGGATTAAATGTGAGTTTTCGTGGGTATTTTTTGGTATAAAACAAACTGTCCCTGTTGAAGCATTTCAGGATCAATTACAAACCATCCAAGACCTCACTACCAATCAAATGAAATGCCTGCCAAGAGTCCCCTGAAGTTGACTGTCCCAGTAACCATGCACTCTAACCTAAATAAACAGTGGCCCGCTAGTTGTTATTAGGAATGTGTTTTATTTTGTAACTGTATATTTTTAAAATCTTTAATGTGTGTTTCAGGAAAATGTTTGCTTTAGAAAATTACAAAAGAACATTGAAGAGAAAGTAAGAGTAATAGAATAGTAGGAAATGTTTTCCCACATAAAAGACTATAAAGATTAAAACTATATATATATATTTTTGAAGATTTTTATTTATTTATTTGGGGGGGCAGAGGAAGAAGCAGACTCTGCATTGAGCAAGGAGCATGACTTGGGGCTCAGCCCAGGACTCTGAGATCATGAACTGAGCTGAAGCCAGACGTATAACCAACTGAGCCACCCAGGCACCCCAAGATTAAATACATTTTAAAGAAAATTTTAAGAATTATTAACCGCTCTTCTTCATGAGTGTGAATAACAGGTGTTAACTAGTTAGGAGTGATGAACAACTTGAAAAATAATTCCGAAAGTTGTATTTAGTGTCTAGAAATTCTTCGTCTTTTCATGCAAATGTAATTGATACCAGTTTTGGTCTGCAGACCTCCGGGATAAGTAGACTGGGTTCTGAAGGTAGACAGCCTGGACTAGAAACCTGGGTCTGTTCTTTAATTGCTGGACACTTCTGTTGTTTAATTTCACTGTTTCATGCTCCCCTGTCAGTGAAATGGGATAATGCTAGTACCTGTTATATGGGGTGATGTGAGAATAAAATGACTTGAATATGTAAAATGCTGTGACTGTTGTCTGGCCCATAGTAAGTGTTTGAATTAAGATTTCTTTCCTTAGCATCTAAACTGTATGATATACTCTAGTACTTACCCACTGACTTGCCCTCCCTAGAAATATTTACCTGTCTTATGGAATATAGAAGTTTCAAGGAATGAGCCCTCCTGAGGTTCTGTCCATGTTGATAATAACTGGCGTATTGTTGGAATAATGATGTCCCATGAAGGTGGATGTTTCTCTGCCTCCGTGCCAATCTCAGGGGTTTTCCCACTGTGGCCAGAGGAAAGGTCACCAAAGACCAAACTCCTTAGGTTACCAATCTGATGCTTTATGAATTCCCTAGGGTGGTGGGGAAAGAACAGGTAATGAGCCCATGCTATTCACAGAATACATACAACTCTCATTCCCTTCTGAGTTTCAAGGGAAAATCTTGACAATCTCTTTCCTCAGTGATGGACTGACTTCTATAATCTTAACTTCATGCATAAGATCCTTGTCTCACTGGCAGCCACCACTGCTCATCCTCCCATTCTAGGAGCTGCAGAGAGAAGTTCTCTTTCTCCCTACCCCCAGAGAGCCGGGGATGGCCTCAGGACCTGAGCTCAGCAAAGAAGACATTCATGCCCCAGGTCGGGTAAGAATCACTCATGAAGCCACTGCAGTGTCCCCACAGTGGAGACCGTGCCCTGCTGCACACAGATGCATCCTAGCAAGCTTGTCCCCGCTGAGGGTAGAGTTGCCATTCTTCCTGATTTAAAGTTGTCTTGGTTCCTGTGCATTTCCTAAGCTGTGTCCCTTTGTCAATTCTGTGAGCCCCCATACCTTCCCATAATTTATCCCTTTTGCTTAAATACCCAGATTTGGATTTCTTACTTGGTAATGAAAAAATTTGGATACAGATGAACACATTGTTTCCTAAAAGAGCCCCAGCCCTACCACTGCTTTTAATAAATGTTAAGCAAGTATTAAAGGTTCCTGGTGACAAGCTACTACAATCCGTAGCCAGTCCTGGGGACTCACCTGAAGGACCCATCCCTGGTCAGCTTATTTACCTGTACTGCATGTTTGCTGGCACTCACTCTCCCTTTGTCCACCAAGGTCCCAGAATAATGCTTCATTTGCTACTTCTGTTTAATAAAATTTGAATGACTATTTGCAAATATTTCTTTCTGTGACTTAAGAAATTGTTTTGGCTAATGTGCAACTAAAATTCAATTTAGAAATAAAATATGCTAAGGGTGAGATTTGGGGGTTCAATGAAGTGGTCTCACTGTACTTAATGCTTGACTATGTAAGTTGATGTCACCAACTGGAGCTCAGGTAATTACACTAATAAGGGACTGGTTTTTCTCAAGTTTTATATACTGGATCTCTGGGAAGATATTGTTTGAATAGGGGTTATTTATTTCACCTCAAGATTGAAAAGCAATGCCCTGCAGAATAATTTCAAAGTATTTCGCATAGGGTTAGAAAGCCCAGTCTGATTGGGTCCAACTCACTAAAATCTTCAGCCTCATTTCTGTCTACATAATGACTCATTCTGTAAACGTTCTGACAACTGCTCAGCTTCTAGTCCTGCTTCTTTCCTCCTACACGATGTGTTGTTTTTGCCTCATGTTTTGCCTTCTGCCTGCAATGCTTTCTCCTCTCCTGTGAGTTGGTTAAGTCCCGCTACCCCTTAGAACTTGAACATCAACAGTAGGGGCCTCCCTGCACATATCCATGTGGCTGGGGTAGGATCCCTTCAAAGCTGGCTTCCTTGTACCGCAGGAAGGAGATCGTCCTCACTGTATGTCCTCATTGGCTTTACATTTGGGTTTTGGTTTGCCCGAATGGAGGGAGAGCTCCTTGTGGGCAGAGAAATCACAATGTTTGGCCCCTAACAGAGACATTGTGAGATTGTGATTTATAATAAGAAATATATCTTTCTTATGCTTCTCCGTCCCCGTTTCTGGCACAGCCCAACTAAAACTCTTGTAAATTCCTACGTGACAAGAGCACTAGGAACATTTTTTGTTCTTGTAGTTGGTCTTTGATCTGAGTTCCTGACATAGAATCTTGAAATCCTTCAAACTTCCTGGGTGACAGCAGTGTCTTTGGCCCTAATGAGGTGACTCTGGGTGGGCTCTTGGATGAAGGCTGGTCACCAGAAAGACCGTGCCATGTCAGAAGCTTGGAATTTTCAGCCACTGTTTGCCTCCCCCACCCCACCTCCATTCTTTTGAGAAGGGAGAAGGGCGACAATGGAGTTAATGATTGATCAGACCTATGTGATAAAGCCTCCATAAAAATCCCAAAGGTATGGGGTTTGGAGAGCAACCAGGTCTGTGAACATGTGGAGGTGTGGGGAGAGGGGCACCCCTGGAGAGGGTATAGAGGCTTCCCGCCCCCTCCCACATACTGTGCCCTAAGCATCCTTTCCATCCAGATCCTTCACCATATTCTTTTCTAACAGACAGGTTTACACTACGTACACAGTGTTCCTAAATTCTGTGAGCTGCTCTAGCAAATTAATTGAACCTGAGGAGGAGATGGTGGGAACCTCAGATTTATAGCTGATTGGTCAGAAGCACAGGTGACAACCTGGACTTGCGATTGGCATCTGAAGAAGAGGGGACAGGGGCAGTCTTTGTGGGACTGAGTCCGTCACCTATGGGATCTGATCTCCAGGTAGATGGCGTCAGAACTGAGTTCAATTGCAGGACACCCAGCTGGTGTCAGAGCATTGCCTGTTGGTAGTGGGGAAATCCACTCCTGCCATTGGAATTGTTTCCAGAATACCCTTTTAGACACGAATGTTAACACATACCATGATATCAGTGTCTTTAAACAGCTTAACACGTCAAATTTTCCACATTTTTGTTTGGCTCTGCATATATAGTAAAAAAAGGGGGGGAGGGGAACATGTTTAATATTCTTTAACTTAACCTGCTTCTCCTATTGTCTTCCCAACTGGGCTCTAGTTTGAGAGGTTTGCAATGATTTCCTGTAATTCTGTGGCGTTGACTGTGGTATTGCAGGTAAGAACCACAAAGCCATTGTGGTGTCTTTCCTTTGTAAACCTGAGTTTTTGTGTGTGTTTGTTTGGCGTTTTCATTTATTTTGGTGCTGTGTTTTTTGCATGTGTATATGTGTGTCTCTGGAAACTTGCAGGAAGTCAAAATTTCTAATAAGGATTCGTGTGTGTGTGTGTGTGTGTGTTTAAAATGTTGACATCAGCTATGGAAATTTGTCATAATTAATTTGCTTGATTATTAATTTCCATATCTTTTCTTTCTGTAGGCTGTTCAGTGGGTGTTGGCGTGCCTACATTTGCCAAGCACGTATTTTACCTTTTTTCCCCCTTTGTGTCGAATCTTTTCACTCTCCCATAGTTTTAATACAGTTGACTTTGAACGAGGTAGGAATTTTTTTGATCATGCTTTCAATTTCCAGGACCTTTTCCTGCAGTCTGATTGCCTCTCTTTGCAAGCTTGCTCTTGTTTTTATCACGGCAATTCTCTTGAATCTGCCTGGGAATACTAATCCCTATTTGCAAAGTCCTCTCTAATGTCGTTCATTAATTCTGTTTTCTTTGGTAGGTTTTTTTTGTTTTTTTGTTTTTTTTGTTTTTTTCCTCATCTCAAAGCGTGGAGTTACCATTTCTGGCTACTCTTTGCTTTGTGTGTCCAGTGTTGTATACTGATTGCTCATATTTAAAAAAAAAAAAATGAAAGGGTAGCTCCTTGTTTGGGGAGCTGATGCTGGTTCCTCCAGGGATTCTGTTGGCCAGAGATAATTTCTCCAGCAGGCGCTGCGGCCACAGGTCTGCACTTCCTTAGTGCACTTGCTGTATTTGTGGAAAACCTGGCACGGTGGTCGCAGCAACAGGGGTAGAGGCTTCAGCATCCAACTAGTCTGTGTTCAGATGTTTGATGGAGATCCTGGAGAACTAATTTTTCTCCTAAAAGTATAGTTAATTGACTCTCCACTATTTTTGATTGACTTCATTCATAGCTCTTTGTAATGAAATGTAATTGTGTACTGAATTCATATAAATAAGAATTATAAATAGAAATTCTTATAAATAAGAATGCTAAGTTATATCTCTCCAGAAACACGATCCATTGAAATTTTAGTAATATCTTTGCATAAGTAACCTATTATTTTAATTACTGAAATTTCAAGGTCCTTCTTTTTAGGTCTTCTTATTAAATATCTTAACTATTTGGCCATTTATGATTTCACAGAATTTGCAGTCTCCCCGGGAGTTCAAATTAAACCTCACTGAGGTTCAGTTGAAATTATATAAAATTATTTAATTGAAGAATTAGCATTTGAAAAATTTCTTCTACCTGTTCAGACACGTTTTTCTCCATTTCTTTAATTAAATATGTCATATGTGCTGCATATTTCCTGTTAAAATATTCCTAGGAATTTTATATTTCAGAATTATTCTGAATGTAATATTTTTTCCATTGCATGGCCTCTCTGGTTAAAATGGTGCCTAAGAAACATTTGATGTTTCATATAATCATTTGCAATTATTCATCTTAAACCTTTTTCCTTATTTCTATTAGGCTGTCAGGTAACTTGACTATATCTTTTCGTTTAAAGAAGACATATGTCAAACACATAAAATGATATAACAAACATTTGTACCCATCTCTTAAAGATAATATTTAGCTGTATTTATTTTTTGTATTTAAAAGTTATATAAATAAAACTAAATAAAGATGGTTGAAAATCCTTTTATAACACCTCTTCTCAATCTTGTTTCCTACCTTCATTATCAGAAGAAACCATGATCACGAAGTAACCAATTATCCTTCCTATCTGTGGTTTATTAACTTTACTACCTCTGAATTTGTCCATAAACAATGCACAGCTTGATTTTAAATGGTTTAAAGTGTGCATATATTATAATGCGGTACATATATGCTTCCTTATGTTTCTAGAAGTTTCTCACCTGACCAATCCCAGATGCAAGGGATAGAGAAATAGAGCACAATTCTTGAAAAAGTTGCAACAAAAGATAGTGACCATTAAATAGCTAACAAACCAACCAACCAAGAAACCTATTATATTACAGAGAACTATAAATAACATAAAAATTATCCAAGTATTAACATATAACTTGATTTTTTAAAACATGGTAATTATAAATTGTCTATTTCCCCCCTTGGCTATTTTTCATTCTATTTACCGTTCTTCTATCTTTGTATATCTAAATCATATAAATTTTTATTTTTTTGCAACAGATATCTGTGTAAATAAATTTGTGTTTTTTCTAATTATTTCTTTATGATAGATTTGTGAATTGGAAAGACTTCCAAAATGCATGGTTTATTTAAAAACACTTTTTCCTAATAAATAGCTCAGTTGCCCTTTATAAAAAATGTGCTGTTGCTTTCTGCCACCAGCAGAGAATTAAGGTGGTTTACTTTAGTCGGGGTTCTTCAGAGAAACAGAACCAGTAGGATGCATAGAAAAAAAATACACACACACACACACACACATCTATCATCTATCAATCTATCTATATACATATTTATGTATCTATGTATCTCTCTATCATCTATCTATCTTTCCTTCTTTCTGTAGAAAGAGAGACATTGTTTTATTATAAAGAATTGGCAACCCAGGGGCCAAATTGGGCCAATGTGTATTTCCAGCTTGAGTCCAAAGGCCTGAGAACATATCTGAGTTTTAATGGTGCAAGTTCCTGTCTGAAAACCAGCAAATTGGGGACTTAAGAAATTCGACGATCAATCCAAGTCCAAAGGGGGAAAAGAGATCAATGTTCGTGTTCAAGCGTTCAGGTCGGAGGAGTTCCTGCTTACTCAGCCTTTTAGTTCTATTCAGGTCTTCACTTGGTTGAATGACACTCACTCACATTATGGAGGGCAATCTTCTTTACTCAGTCTACTGGTAAATGCAAATCTCATCCAGAAACACATTCACAGAAACACCCAGAAAAATATTTGACCAAATGTCTGGGCATCCTATGGCCTCAGCAAGTTGACATTTAAAATTAACCATCACACGGAATATTTTTGTTACTGCTTTATGAACTCCTGTCTTCTGTTCACCGTCTTAGCTCATACGGACAACCACTTAACATCCCCAAGCAACATGTCATGATTACTATTTGTCAATTGGAAAAAAAGAATTACAAAACATCACTTTAGAAGAATATATTAAAAACCAGGTATAAAATATGATTTTTGGATTCTTCTTTTCATGTGCTCTATGAACTCAATTTTAGTAATAGAAAAACTAATCAGGGACATTCTCCTCTGTAATTTAGAGCCTAAAATTCAAAAGATTTCTTTTGAATGAGCCTCAGCCCACAAAGAAGACTGGGCACATTTGAATAAGAACACAGAAAGTGAATGCAGACAGGGTTGGGTCTGAGTCCTGACTCATCAATTTTAGCCAGTTGCCCTGGGGCCTCGGAGAGGCTCAATATGCGTTTCTTTGTGTGTGTGTGTGTGTGTGTGTGTGTGTGTGTGTGTGTGTTATGTTAGTCACCATACAGTACCTCATTAGCTTTTGATGTAGTGTTCCATGATTCATTGTCTACGTATAACACCCAGTGCACCATGCAATATGTGCCCTCCTTAATACCTATCACCGGCCTATCCCAGTCCCCCACCCCCCTCCCCTCAGAAGCCCTCAGTTTGTATCCCAGAGTCCATAGTCTCTCATGGTTCATTTCCCCATCTGTTTCCCTCCCCTTCATTTTTCCCTTCACTCTCCTAATGTCCTCTGTGCTATTTCTTATATTCCACAAATAACTGAAACCATATGATAATTGTCTTTCTCTCCTTGACTTATTTCACTTAGCATAATCTCCTGCAGTCCCGTACATGTCGATGCAAATGTTGGGTAATCATCCTTTCTGATGGATGAGTAATATTCCATTGTATATATGGACCACATCTTCTTTATCCATTCCTCTGTTGAACGGCATCTCGGCTCCTTCCACAGTTTGGCTATTGTGGACAATGCTGCTGTGAACACTGGGGTGCACATGGCCCTTCTCTTCACTACGTCTGTATCTTTGGGGTAAATACCCAGTAGTGCAATTGCTGGGTCATAGGGTAGCTCTATTTTTAACTTTTTTGAATACATGTTTCTTGAATGAATAAATGCATAGTCAGTAGAACTTAGCTTTCTATTTTAGACTACGTTTAAAATGTTGTAAAGATTAAGTAAACTTAAATGTGAATATATACAGAAATCCTGGCAGACGGTTATAGCTTGATAAATGGTACTAATAATTGTTGTTATGGTGGTTGTGGCTTTTATTAGCCTGAAGCTGACATCAGCACTTTGACCACAGGTAATAGAGTAGGAATATCTGTGTTGATATGAATGCCTGGGGATACTAAAAGCCTCATTCTAGTGAACCTAAAAGCTACACCTAGAATATAGTCTCCATCAATATACATCATATACTTTAGCACTTAGGATTTTTTTGTAATAATGGTAAAATGACAAGATGACACTTATTCTGAAACATTTTCACAACTTATATATATGATGTAAAATGAAATAAGGCTATTTTAGTCCTACATATTTATTTTCATGGGCTTAAAATTATATGCTTGAAAAGCAATTTAGTTAATACAGGAGGCAGCACAAAATGTAGTAATAAAAGGAAGAAGCCTATTACTGTAAAACAATGTACCAAAAATGAGAGATGATCACATTGATTTAAATGCATTTTCTCAGAAGTAAGACTTGTATATTTCTTCTTTCACTGCCCCAAACCATTATGAATTCATATTCTTTTTTTTAAAGGTTTATGTATTTATTTAAGAGAGAGAGAGAGAGACAGCACATGTGCACAAGTGGGGGGAGTGGCAGAGGGAGAGAATCTCAAGCAGATTCCCCGCTGAGTGTGGAGCCCAAGGCAGGGCTCCATCCCACGACCCTGAGATCATGACCTGAGATGAAACCAAGAGTAGGTCACTTAACTGACTGAGCTACCCAGGCGCCCCTGAATTAAAATTCTATTGGGGCAATGTCTGTCAGACATTTATCAGGATGGAAACTGAGAGACTGAATACAAGTGGACAGCAGCCAGACCACATATAAAAATAGAGCCCTCATCCACAATCCGTAGCAACCAGTCCAGGAAGCCAAACCATAATCAGCCCAAAATGGAAGTAATCAATAACTGTCAGCTTTCCTAATTTCTGCTTCCTCTTCTAACTTATGACCAAAAAAAGCCAAACATGCTCCCCTAACCAATTACTTAGAATGCCTTACGTCTACTTAGCCTGCGTCCAGTTCTCACATGCCAACAGCCTCCAATCAGGGCAGACCCAAAACCTTCCATTTTTTCCCCACTATTTTAAGCTTTTCTGCTCCTTGGTCTGCCTTTGAGTCTCTGCCAGGCACAAGTGGTGGTGACTGACTCCTGTTACAGCAAGCTCTGAATAAAGTCTTTGCTAGTTTTCATCTGGGTGGGCTTTGTTTACTTCCACAGAACAGAAGAAGAAAATTCCATATAAAGGATTATATGAAATCATTTCATATAGAGAATTCATATCATCATTCAATATAAAGGATTTCAAGCAATGAATAATTCTGAAGATTTGCATGTGTCATGTTAATTAGTTACTACCATGTGATTTTGTTTACCTTACTTTTTTTTAAAGATTTTCTTTATTTATTTTAGAGGGGAGTGTGCGTGTGTGCATGGCAGGGGGAGGGGCAGAAGGAGAGGGAGAGAGAAACTCCAGACCCCCGCTGAGCGCGGAGCCCAACACAGGGCAGAATCTCACTACCCTGAGACCATGACTGAAAGGAAATCAAGAGTCAGACGCTCAACCAACTACACCACCCAAGCGCCCCTGTTTACCGTACGTTTATGATGCCCTGGTTGCTTTACTGCTCCCCTTTCAACTATATTAACTTCCCTTTGTAATACCTGGAGTGGCAAGTTTACTAGCTGTTAAGCTCTCTTCCACTGTTAGCAGTATAGTTAAGTATTACAGTAATAATCTCAGAGATAGCTTCTTATGTGTAAAGCATAGATTGTGATAATTTTACCTGGAACAGTTAATGTTTAACGGATACTTTCAACAGCTGGCTGTGTTTAGTTTGTGCACTGTTTTTAGAAAGCTTTTGAAGAAAGAGTGTACTTAAAGGTCTCCGATTGCCTAGATATCAAAGTCCTTCTTAGGCTATACGCAAGAAGCAAGTTCAGAATTACTCCTTAACTAATAAAATGACTGCTAACTCACTATATATAAACATGTATAATAACATTAAAGTATGTTGCAAAATTGTTGGGCTTGAGTATGAGACTGGATTAATTTTAAACTGAATAGAAGTTCTAAATAAAGACAATGAAAATACAAAATCTGTGATGGGTCCTGCTATGGATTGAATTGTGCCCCCCTGCCATTCCTATGTTGAAGCTCTGACCCCTGGTTTAATTATATCTGGAGATGGGACCTTTGGGAGGTAATTAAGTTTAGATGAGGTCATGTGGACGGCTCAGTCATGATGGAATTAATGTCTGTAAAAGGAGGTAAAGAGACCAAAGCTCTCTGCCTCTTTCTGCCTTGTAAGGGAAGATACAGAGAGAAGGTAGCTGGCTTCAAGTCAAGAGGAGAGTCCTCACTGTGGAACAGAATTGGCTGGCATACTGACCTTGAACTTCCCAGCTTCCAGAGCTGTGAGAAATAGATTCCTGTTGTAGCCTCCCAATCTGTGATATTTTGTTATGGCAACCCAAGCTGATTAGTACAGGTTTTAAAAATTCACCTAAATATCCAGTTATTTCAAATGCTCTTATTTTTTTTTAAAAGATTTTATTTATTTATTCGACAGAGATAGAGACAGCCAGCGAGAGGGAACACAAGCACGGGGAGTGGGAGAGGAAGAAGCAGGCTCATAGTGGAGGAGCCTGTTCTGGGGCTCAACCCATAACGCCGGGATCACGCCCTGAGCCGAAGGCAGATGCTTAACCGCTGTGCCACCCAGGTGCCCCTCAAATGCTCTTATTTTAACGTTTTAATGACTGTTTCCATTTTCATCCAATAATCTACTATGTGGAATATTTTTTATTCCACATAGTAGAGAAGAAGACTTCTGTTGAAATTATTCAATTGATGGGACTGATTAAATGTAGATATTAAAATGACTGAAAACCATGACTCTTAAGAGATAGTTTGAATTAGATTCAAAACAAAATATTAAAATTACATTTTGATAATGAGAAATTTCAGCACAGTAACTGTTTTCTTTAATAAAGCACTTTAGGCAATACCATTTCTCCACTTACAATTTTGCTAGATTGTATGGGTTTTGTCATGGTGTGTTCTT
Source organism: Ailuropoda melanoleuca (assembly GCF_002007445.2). NCBI lineage: Eukaryota > Metazoa > Chordata > Mammalia > Carnivora > Ursidae > Ailuropoda > Ailuropoda melanoleuca. The sequence goes on from NC_048223.1 coordinate 54,242,251, forward strand.
TCTATACCTTTGTAAATTTATAAATGGTGTGTATTTTCTCTTTTGATCCAAGAGTTATGACACAAACGAAGTTATGCTTCATTTCTAAGTAGTAAGATTATGTTGGTATGTTTTTTTGTAATTTATTTCCAATTTCATTTGTTTAAGAAAGAAATGTGATCTATGTTTCTTTCTAATATATATCTTGTGCATGTCTTCAACATTGTTGATTACTTATTCAATTGTTTTCCTACTTTTTATTTATTTGTACTCTAATAGACCTATTTTTTTACAGTGTTTTTCTCTTTATCCTTAAAAACATTGTTTTTAAAGACTTGAACAAGTTGTATTTATTTTTCCTGTCGCTTTTATTTCATTTGTAGTCACCATCTCTGCTTTGGCACACTCAGGTTTCCCTGCTGGGCTTGGGGGCAAGTCACCAGCTATTATCTCATGAGGACTTCACCCCCTGCTCTCCAACACCCTTCTCCACAAGCTGAGGTTTTTGGCACATATTCATTTCCCTGGTCTTCTTTTTCAAACAGACTTTCTTTCTTTCTTTTTCTCCTCTCTCTCCTTTACAACACCCTAACTCCAAGTTTTAATTTGCATAATTTAATATTTTCAATCCCAGATTCTTGTTACATTTTTCCTCTCAATGTCAGCTCTCTTCAATTTTGATGATTTACATTCATTTGATTTCAAGGATTTCTCTTCAATCTTGAACATCCTTATGACCATTTTATGGCATTCATTTCAGTTATAGGTATATGAAATAGGACATCCATCCCTCCTCTCCTCCATTGTTATTCCCTTTGCCTTCCTGTCTCTTGAGGTTTTGCCCTAATATAATTATGTTGGTTAGATGAGGAAGAAGAATTGTGTATTTCCTGAAGGGTAGCATATCCACATATACCTGTCTTTTTTCCCTGTCAGGGATTAGTATCTTGACTAGGAATGGAATGATCAGGCTATAATTCTTACTTCTCAATATTCCGTACATGGTTTTCTGCTGCTTTGTTTTTGCCCCTGTGGCAGATAACTTGCCTATGGCTGGTCTGATCCATTTTCCTTTTTAGGTAATTTGTTTCTTCTCTCTGGAAGCTTGTAAGTGTTTTCTCCTTTTCTTTGAAGTTCTGGAATTTCTCCAAGCATTTTTTTAATCATTAACTTTGCCTGGGTTGTTTAATGAATAATTTGTATCTGCGGGCTTGGCTCTTTATTCAGCTCAAGTGAAAAAAATACATGTTTATTTTATTTCATTTCCTGTCCTCTGTTTCTGTCCTTCTCCCCAGAACTCCAAAACAATCCACATGCATTTCTGTAAGATCTCTCTTCCAAATTCTCAGGTTCCCAGTATAGTTTTCTGTCTCTTTATGCTTTTGGCTCTGTGTTTTAAGATATTTCTTACATTGTGTCATCTAGGTCACCAATTCTGATCTCACCAGTAACTGTCCTATTTTTCTACACCTATTGAATATTTTTAGTTTTATATTTCTATAAAGTCTTTTGTACCATGATTGAAACTCCCTAAATACTCACTATTATTCAAGGTCTGGTCTATCTTTTCTAGTGGTTTAATTTTTATGTTTTTGGGGTGCTGAATCTAAGCTTAATTTTTTCCCTTTCTCTCTCCTTGCTTGCTTGACTGTGTTAGATGTATTAGTATTGTTTTTTCCCTTGTTTGTTGATGTTCTGATCCACGTTCTGGGGCACATCCAAAGGAAATAGCCCCATTAGGGGCAGAATTAACAGGATTCTTTACTTACAGGCTAGTCTTTGGGCAGCAACAGGTTCTCAATTCCCCGTTACAGCACATAAGGTTGACACGTTGTTCTTTCATCTCCTCTCCTTCTTTTATCTGGAGAAAAGATTGAGGCCGCCATTTGGCATCTCGGCAATATAAGAGTGAGAAGACCAAGGTTATACTGGCAGATGGACACATTTTCCCCTCGAGTGCACACAGTGGTTCTCACTAGGATATACAATTTTAAGGGTCTTTCCCTGAGTATCCCCAATACTGGTCTCCAGATTCATATATGGCCCAAATATAAGATGGTCATGTACCAGTTTTTTTTATCAAGTCTCTCTCATATAGTCCAGGTATCAGCAGATACTCAACTCCAAAGAGGTAGATTGATTTGTCTAACTGCAATGTTGATCTAACTCTAAACTTGATTTAACTTGAATTGAGTAACATGTTTTGGTGCTATATACATTTTTATTTATGTTATCCACTATATGAATAGCCTCTGTCTATTGGTTCCCAGAGGAATCCTATACATCCTCAGAGAAGCAGTTCCTTTTTCTTCTTCCATAGAGCCTTTGCCGATCCAATGTTCTCTTCTCTGAATGTCTCTTGTGTTCACCCTCTTCCTTTAGTTCAACAGTTTGAAGACCTGATTTATTTTGTTTACTGCCTTTAACGTTGCATGACACATAAGAGTAACTCAATGCATATTCATTTAATGAATACATAAGTGAATGAATTCATGCTAATATGAGTATTTTTAATACAAGATAAAATATGGAAAATGTATATACGTCACAACATCTTGTACCACATGATATACCTAATAGTGAAAAAAATTGTATTTGTGGAATATTCTGTAAGAAACAGAAAGTGGCTGTTCACTGGGAATCTTTTCTTTCAGTATTCCTTTTTATATCAGCATATTTGTATAATTTTAGTAAAATATGATTGGCAAAATGTATAGAGTAAATGTGTTGAAATCGTCTCAGATCAAATGCTGTGTCTTAATCACTGTCTTAACTCCAGACCTTCCTCAGGGTTGACGTCTGAGTGACAAATGTTAATGTCATAAGAATAACCAGAGGTGGGGCACCTGGGTGGCTCAGTCAGTTAAGCATCTGCGTTTGGCTCAGTCATGATCTCAAGGTCCTGGGATCAAGCCCCACATTGGGCTCCATGCTCAGCTGGGAGCCTGTTTCTCTCTTTCCCCCTCTGCCCCTCCCCACTCCTCGTTCTCTCTCTCTCTCTCTCTCTCAAATAAATAAATAAGATCTTTTTTTTTTT